>NW_028270162.1:19182093-19485044 GCF_037043375.1 Chiloscyllium plagiosum | reverse complement strand
TTTTTCGTCTTCTGGATGATGGTGGCATTGATTCATGAATCATGACTCATCAGTAACACTGTCCAAACTTAAGTTATCTTAATGATGTAACTCTAAAATGATGAACTTTATTGTCGTCAAATTTATTGAAATTTGCACCTATTCTTGTGATCACCATCTGTTAAAACTTTTTTTTTACACTTTATTCCCTGCTTGTTTGTTCTTCAATCCTCCAATAAAATGATAGGTTAGTTGTCCTTCTCTTCCAATATAAATATTGAACCACTGCAAAAAATATCTGATGGCAAGGTCAATATGTAAACAATATTCAGAACAGTCTTTTAATACAAACTAATGAGGCTTTGCGCAGTCCATCCTACCTTATCATTTAACACGCTCTGATGCAAACTAAATTACCTATCTTTCCTAAATTAATCCCCCAAATGAATTGCTAATGTTCCTCCTATGTTGTGCAAACCATCCTGTTATTAATTTTGAGACACACATAAAATTTAGGATCATAAGTAGGCACTTCTCCCTCAAGCCTCCTCCACAGCTTCATAAGATCATGACTAATCTGGTTGTAACTCCACATTCGTACCTATGCTCAATAACCTTTCACCCTCTTGATTATCAGGTATCTATTCACTTCTGCTTCCACCGACTTTTGACGAAGAGAGTTCAAAGTATTGATAACCCTCTTAGAGAACAGATTTTGTCTCATCACTGTCTTAAATGTACTACCCTTATTTTCAAATATTGACCCTTAGCGCTAGATTATTCCACAAGAGGAAACATTCTTTTCAAATCCATCCAATCATGAACCCTCAGGATTTTGTATAATTCAATCAAGTCATTTCTTAC
This sequence comes from Chiloscyllium plagiosum, assembly GCF_037043375.1. Lineage (NCBI taxonomy): Eukaryota > Metazoa > Chordata > Chondrichthyes > Orectolobiformes > Hemiscylliidae > Chiloscyllium > Chiloscyllium plagiosum. Next base: position 19,484,201 of record NW_028270162.1, on the reverse strand, counting down.
TCTTTTAAATGTCAATGGAACGCTTGTCCAGCCTTTCCTTGTCAGACAATCTTGCCCATTTCAGGTATTAATCTAATAATCCTTCTCTGAAGTGCTTCCAGTGCATCAATGTCCTTAAGTAAGGAGATCAGTATGAGATACAGTCCTCAAGATCTGACCTCACCAGTGCCCTAAAAGACTGAAGTATGGCTTCCCCACATTTGTATCTAATTTCCCTTGCAATAAACAACAAACATTATATTAGTTTCTCTGATGTGCACGCATACCAGCTTTTTGCAATTCATGCACTAGTGCACCCATATCTCCGATAGTATGGATAATTTCACAATTTCCCACACTGTATTCCATCTGTTGTACTCTTTGACCACTTGCTTAGCCTATCCATAACCTTTTCTAGTTCCTTATGTCTTCACAACCTGCTTTTGATATCCTTTTGATACCTGCATCCAAGTCACTTTGATAAATTACAAAATGTTGAAGGCTGCATGCACTATGACACTACTTGTAGACCTGCAGTGGTAATGTCATTGGGATGGTAATCCAGAACCCCCCTCTAATGTTTTGGGGACGTAGATTTAAATCCCACCATGGAAGATAGTGAAATTTGAATTCAATAAAAATGTCATTCCAGCCTAATGGCAACTATGTAATTGCCAACCCATTTGGTTGACAGTGACCTTGTAAGAACAGCCATCCTTACCTAGTCTTTAGACCCACAACAGTGTGGGTATTTTGCCCTAGCCACTGACTCCAACATCCTATGAAATGAACGATAAAATTAAAAAGACCCATTTATTTCTAGATTCTGTTAACTAGTCAGTCTCCTATCTATGCAGGATGTTATACCCGAGATCATGAACCTTTATTTCTAGCAGTAACCTTTGATGTTACACTTTATCAAAAGCCTTTTAAAAATTTATGTGCGGTGTATCAAAACCTTTTTCCCTTCATCTGTATCATATTATTTCATTAAGTTCAATTCCCCCTTCACAAATGAGGTTGACTACCTGATTACCTTGATTTTAGTTTACTCCAAGTGCTGTCCTGTAACATCTTCAAGTTTCTAACATTTTCCTTATAGCAAATGTTCTGTCACCCTTTTTGAGTCTAGGAGTTAAATTCGCCATCTTCCAATCTTTGGTGCTTTTTTTTAAATCTGTGGAATTGTGGACAATTAGATCAACATCAGCTGTCTCACTAGTCACTTCTTTCAAATTGCTAGAGTGAAGTCCATGTTAACTTGGAGACTTTTCAACCTGCATCTCTACCAATTGGTTCAGTAATACTTTCATGATTGTAATTTTCCTGAGTTCCTCCTTCCCTTCTATCTCCTGCTTTGCAGCTATTTCTGGCATGTTGCTTGTATCTTCTGTAGTGAAAATCATTGCAAACTTTCTGCTTAATTCATCTGCCATGTTCTTAATTTTCTATTATGAAATCCACCAATATGCACTTCCTTAATTTTTTTGGACATGTATATGGAAAAACTCTTACCGTCTGTTTTTATTTTTAGCTAGTTTTTTTCCTGCACTCTCATTCTGACTTGGTGCTTAATCTTTTAGTCAGTCTTTGCTGTTATTTATATTGTGCCCACTCCTCTGATTTGCACTTTATACTTTAAATTTGATACTATATTTAAACTTTTTAGTCAGTCACAGAGGTTGGGCCCACCCCTTCGAATTTTTTATTTCTCAATGGAATTCTCTGTATTCTTCAATGTATGCTACTGCATCTCTACTAATCTATCTCTCAACCTAATTTGCCATCCATTTCAGCTAGTGCTGCTTTCATGTCTTCATAATTACCCTTATTTAAGTTTAAAAATGCTAATCTTGGAACCACTCCCCCTCTTTTTCAAACTGAACATAAAAGTTCAATTATATTTCAATCAAACTGTTACCTCAGGGTGCCTTCATTGTCAGATTGTTAAGAAATCCTATTACATAGGACAATGTCAGATCTAGTATCGCCTGTTGTCCTATATTAGATTCAGAACATACTGTTCAGTGAAACCATCCTGAAAACATTTTATGAACTCTCTTTATCTGGGTTTCCTTTTCTCATCTGACTTCTTAGTCCACTTGCAGATTAAAATCTCCCATATTATTGATGAGCCTTTCTGGCATACTCCCATTATTTCTTCCTTTATATCTCACCTTACCATGTAGTTGACGTAACTTTTTTGCCTTTCTCATTTCTCGTTTCCACATAAAGTGTTGCTTCTTACCGGTTTCCTGAACTTGTTATCATCCTCTTGTGCTAATACCATCGTTATTTAATAAAGTCCCCACTTCACCTTTCCCTGCTTCCTATTCTTACAAAAGAACTGCAGATGGCACATCCAGGATACCGATGGCAACCTTAACTAATGTTATGAATTTTTCAATCTCCAATAGTACCAGAAGAGAAGTATTTAACATTGGATGGTTTCCAGAAATTTGTCGTAGATCGGTCAAAGCAGGACATCCGGAGCGTTTGGAGGGCAATTCTTTCCTGTGGCTATGACCTTCACTTTGAAAGGCAAGTAGCAAATTACAGAATCACTTGTTTAGAAAATAACGCAAGTAATTTTGAGCAGGTATCATTCTGGCTAATGGTTATTGATATGTCATACTTTTAATGTTGCTTATCTGCATTCAAATTGGCAATATGTTTATCTACTACAGGTGTGCCTGCATTGACACCAGACATGCCCAAAGATCCTGCAAAAAATGGACTCTAGAGATGGACGTTGCACTTGTACAATACGTCAACCGTCTTTGCCGCCATCTTGCCATCACTCCAAGCCGACTCCATCCTCATGAAGTCTACCTTGACCCTGCAGATTTACATGATCCAAGGATTGCCTGTTTGTTGAGTAAGCCCTGTATTAGTAATTTTCTAGTTAGTGTTAAGTTTGTAGCACTACACAAACAAACAGAAACCGCATAGATCTTCATTTCACAAAATAAATGTATTGCATTTTGCCAAGGCTTTGTCAACTATAACAATCCAAACATGCTCTCACCACCTTTGTCAACAGGTTTGAAATCAAAAAAATGTTTATTTTTAAGGGAGGGAGCAATGGGAAAGGCAGAGGTTTTAAGTAAGGAAAGTGAAGCACTTTACTTGACAATAGGTAGGGAAAAAGTAATCAAAGGATGGCACATCTTGAGCTGCTGTCTCATTCTGGTGATCGTTAAAATTGCATTGGCAAGCACAATCATATACCAGCCAAAGAACTTTGTTTGCGATAGAACTCCTGAAAGGGAGAGAATAAAACTTTTCTTTCATAGTTATTTTTATTTCCTTTGCATTGACAACATCTTGCATGATCAGTTAGAACTAATACAATTGACCCCAACATTTTTGAGTTAGGGATCAGAAAAAATAGTCATTGCCATTTGACTGTCACATCAATCTCTCTCCTCCCTCTTTCTTAACCCTCCACTGTCTCTTGGTTATCGCTTGTCTGAAAACCAAGCAATTCAGAATTTTCTCCATAAAGAAAATATTAGGCCCCTATCAGCCCCTATCACAAACTCTTATCACCTCTTATTCCATTTGTGTCTCCAACTTTTAGAATATTGTGGGCAATTCTGGTCTCCTTCCTTATCAGAAGGTTGTGAAACTTGAAAGGGTTCAGAAAAGATTCGCAAGGATGTTGCCAGGCTTGGAGGCCTGGGGCTGTTTCCCCTGGAATGTCGGAGGCTGAGGGGCGACCATTTAGAGGTTTATAAAATCATGAGGGACATAGATAGGGTAAATAGACAAGATCTTTTCACTGGGGTGGGGGAGTCCAGAACTAGAGGGCATAGGTTTAGGGTGAGAGCGGAAAGGTATAAAAGAGACTGAAGGGGCAACATTTTCACTCAGGGTGGTGCGTGTGGGGAATGGGCCCCAGAGGAAGTGGTGGAGGCTGGTAATTGCAACATTTAAAATGATGGGTGTATGAATAGGAAGGCTTTAGAGGGACATAGGCCGGGTGCAGGTGGGTGGGATATCTGATCAGCATGGACAAGTTGGACCGAAGGGTCTGTTTCCATGCTGTACATCTCTACGACTCTATCTCTAGCTAAACCAGACTATTTATCTTTTGACAACCTGTACTTCCTATTTTACTCAAAGATAGTGCTCCAGCTCCATTTAAGAGAGCAACTAGTTTTACCTCCATGACATTGCAAACTTCTGACTCACCCAAAACTCTGCTTCCCACTTCCTGTATCATATCACACTCACCCATCTCTCCTATCCTTTTTAGCTAAACTTCCTGATGTACCAGTACCTAAAATGTAAAATTCTCATCATTATGAAATCCTTTAATGGCCTCAACCTTCCCTGTCTGAGAGTTAAATCCTTGGTCAAAAGGTTAAAATTTGGATCAAGACTGAGTCAGGATTTCTTAAATACTGTGATGAACTACCAAACTTGTTTTCTTAGCAGTAATTCCAGTTTAAAAAGTGATTTGTTTAGTATGAACTGTTTTGGTACTGAGGGCATTCAATTAACATACCTTCATTCTTAAATCACAAAAAGAACTATTAAATGAAATGCTTGATGTAAGATGTACAAAGTTAAAAATCACACAACACCAAGTTATAGTCCAACAGGTTTATTTGGAGGAATTGGCTTTCGGAGCGCTGCCTGACAGGTGTTGTGTGATTTTTAACTTTGTATACCCAATCCAATATGGGTACCTCCAAATTATGTGAGATGTGTTTGCTTGTTATCCTGTACATTGTGCACTATTAATTTTGATGTACTATTTCTAGATGTTCCAATTGAAAGCCTTCGACTTCGTTTTGCTCTACTTCAGTCTTTAAACAACACTTTGGAGACATTCTTCCTGCCTTTGGTGGAACTCAGACAAACGCATACTTATATGGATAGCATTGCATCACTGCTACGAGAGGCTAAAGGTCAGATGTCCTGTTGGAAGACTCAATGGTGTTAGTAGGACTGTAATGCATTGGATGGCTCAACCGATAAGGCAGTGGACTATTTACTTTGGAAAATGCTTCATTGTTATGATAGATAATGTAACAAGTCCTTTTGCCTCCTTGGGACATAAGATATTAAAATAATTGGTGTGGAAAGTACAGGTGCATGAGTCATTATATTCCAAAGTTCTTTCGACTCAGGAATGAAACTTCTCTGCATTGAAAAATTACAATTGGCAAATCAGAATATTTTCTTAATAGGGAAGCTCTAGGAGCTGTGCAGCAGCCAAGGAGTTTAGCTGTCTGTGTATAAAATTGCTAAAATGTAATCTGCGTGTACAGAATATAATGGAAAACTAATGGAACTAAAGGATAGGATTTCAAAAATAAGAAAGTGATGAATCAGTTATAAAAGGGTCTTGGTTAAATGATATCTGGACTAGCATACTCAGTCTTTGCTGAATACATTACACCAAACTTAAAAAAGTTGTGTTGGTCATGGCAAGGGTGCAGCGAAAATGCCCAAATAATATCAAGGCTTAAAAAATTAAATTATGAGGGCAGGTTGCATGAAATTGACTGAATTATCATAGTTGTGGATATATTCACTGAGCTGGGAAGTTGATTTGCAGATGTTTCGTCCCCTGTCTAGGTGACATCTTCAGTGCTTTGGAGCCTTCTGTGAAGTGCTGCTGTACTGTCTCTTCTGGAATTTAGTTGCTTCCATTTCTGCTGCTTCCGGTTGTTCGTTGTAGTAGCCAGTAAATTGGGTCTAGGTCTATGTGCTTGTCGATGGAGTCTGTGGCTGAGTGCCGTGCGTCTATAAATTCTCTGGCTGTCCTATGTTCGTTGTGTTGTCCCAGTCGAATCTGTTGTCCTTGTCATCTGTATATGTGGCTACTCGGGACCGCTAGTCATGATGTTTCGTGGCTTGTTGGTGTTCGTGGATGCGGATTGCTAGTTGTGTGCCTATTTGCCCTATATAGTGTTTTGTGCAGTCTTTGCACGTAATCCTGTAAATTACTTTAATCTTGCACATGATGGGTAAAGGGTCGTTTGTCCTGGTAAGTTATTGTCTGATACATACCCACAATTATGACAACTGGCACCTGAGCTTCAAATCTTAACACACACACTCTTACTTAATTTGTTAAGCAGGTTGTGGGTGGGATTGAGTAATTGAGATTTCTAAAATAATGAAATGATTTAATAGGCTAATTACAAAGAAATAATTTCCTTTGGTTAGGGAAGAGAAATCAAAAGGCCCATATTCTTAATATTAGAACTAGGCCATTTAGGAGTGAAATGGGGACACAGTTTCTCCACACACAGACTAGTGGAAAAGTGGAACTCACTTCCCCAAAAGGCTGTGGTTGCTGTTTATTGAATGAGATCAGCACATTTTGCTAGGTAAGGAAATTGAGAGATATGGAACAAAAGCAGATAATGTACAGATTAATCTTGATCAAATTGTATTGTGTAACAGACTCAAGGGAATGAATAGCAAACTTATCTTGCTCTTTTATTCCCTGGAGAGAGGAGTATTGGGCAGGATTATGTATTCTGATTTGTTATCTAGTATCGATCAGGTAAGAAAAGGATTCGGATGAACTGTTCAGCACTTCCTGCATTTCTCTTCCTCCTCGACACAGCCTGTACACTTTCATCATTGATCTGTCTCACCAGGCTCTCCCATTTATGTTCAAGTTAGAATTGTACAAGAAGACTGGCAATTGAACTGAAGTTCCAGAGGCTGCCAATGCATTAGAATAATATGCTGGCAAGAGAAACAGGAGTAAATGGAGTTATTTTTAACATTGTAGAATTGATACAATCATTTTTCATCCAAAATGATTATTAAGTTTAATTGCTTGAGTTCTGTTCTCTTTAATAAAGCTTGCCTCACAGCTCAATGATACTGAGCTTGAGAACTCATCAGATCAGTCAATTAAACATGCTACCCATTTCATTCATAAGGCTATACGTTGCAACTTCACACTGCTAAAATTTTTACTAGTTAGTTCACCTGCATCCACAAATCAGTTAAGTTTTGACAGATCTGAACTGAGAGTAGATGCCACTAAAGTAAATTTTCTTTCTGTCATTACAAGTTTCATCCCCATCAGACCACTGATGATTAAAAACTGTGGGGTGGCTGCTCCCAACTACATCTAACATGTTGCACCACACTTTAGAGAGCACTACCATAGATTGGAAGCATGCAGGAGGAAGAACATGATGTTAGTCAACAATTAACATTTAATATCTACCAGTTTTGACTTAGTCAGTTTAGCTAATAACCCTCTTGTAAGTGCACATAAGTAAGGAGTAGTGCCTTGCACTTCGGATGAGTTATGTACTTCTGAAACATCCCTGAATACATCACTTTATCACAGTGTTATTAGTGGATTTTAATACTGGACAAGTCAGATCCCAGACTGAAACCTGGTTTGTTAACTTCTAACATTTTCTTAACCATGAAAGTCACTTGCTGAATAGATTCACAAGAGGGTGCCAGTGCACATTAACACACAGAATAAAATGTTTATTAAACAAGGAAACAAAAGAATTATATACACTATGCAAAACAAAAAGATGGAAAAGTTTCATTACAGACATCAGAAAAGGATTCAAACTTGTATTATCCTCCTGAGCGCAGCAAAATCTTTATAAACACCCAAACCTTCAGTGAAGATTCACCATTATCTCCGTGTTAAGGTCCTTTGCCCAGCCTTATGCTGGGACAACTACATCTGATTTTCTTATAGCAACTTCTTTGCACACTCAAGATGCTTTTGCCCTTCATCTGTTATCTCCCTAAGACACATGAAATAAATTTCAAACTAAACACACTATTACTTTTAATTTTGGAGAAAACCCATATGAGTTCTCAAAATTCAGTTGTCCAGCAGCCTTGTCTCCACTCTGTGGCATACCTCCACACAGACTCTTTTGAGATTGTTGTTTGTGACTGTGTGCCTGTCACAAAGCAACGTTTCTTTTACACTATTTTTAATAATGCACTGATCTATTCAGTTCTAGCTCGTCACCTAAAGGTTTAAAAACCTCAAACAAAAATGCACATAAACAAAGCAGATCTTCATACTCACTAGCTTATAGTCAGTTGGTGGGATTTGATGTTGACCACTTGTGTGAGGTCATTAAACTTTTGGATTAATCCATGCCCTCTGCTCTGTGTTGTTGTTATTGACCGCAGCTATCTGCCCCTTCTACGTTCTGAACGTTTGTCTGGAGGGATCAGTCCCTCTCTCCTCCAGTCCCCCTACTGCATCAGTTACTCCAGTTTAGCAACAACTATATATTTAAAAAAAATGCAGCCATGTTCTTTTGCCTGTTGCACCATTTCAATTGGATTGCAAAGTATTGCCAGGGAACTTCCAACTCTTGCTGCAGGCAGAATGCATCTCACTTTTGAAAGGTATAGCTCAGCTTTAAGTGGTGCAGGCTGGCTTTAAGTGGTGCTTGACTCTCTTTGACCTGATACCCCTGCTGAGGGGTGCACCCAATCAGCATCACTGCTTTGCATGACAATGAACCGGCAACATGCATTTTATAAGCTGCCTGCATCACTTCAGTCAGGTGTGAAGCGATTATGCATCATGATCCCTACACTGAAACTTGGGGACCTTCTATATTTTGAGACTAAATTGGATGTCTTTTTTTCAAAAGAACAGCTTTTCAGCAGCTTTTAGCTGTTTCTCTTGTCCGTGCTATGTTTCAGTCAAAGTTCTGTTTTGCCCAGTTATTGCAGATAATCTTCATATTTGTAATCTTTTCACATTAGAGATCCAGAGTTCCACGTGACTGTAGAGATGTTCGTAACTATTCTGACAAAGCTGTCCTTGTTCATATATCAATTCTTTTTGTTTAGGATTAGTTTTTTATGATACTAAATTAGCTGTGATGAACCGGGTGTTGAATGCAACTGTACAGCGAACTGCAGACCATGCCGCACCTGAAATAACACTGGATCCTTTGGAAATAGTGGGAGGTAAGTGGAGAAAGGCTTGGAAATTTTTTTAAAATGCTTGACTTGAAGAATATGATTTAAGGATTCTTTTATGCACTTTCCTTTCCAAATATTGGTTTGATTTCTGCACAGTTTTTCGTTTCGTGCCTTGCAGTTTACATTGAAAGCTGAAATATATCAGTCTTCTGTTAGATAGTCTGGTAACCACCTGGATGTCTCACACTTAGGAGAAGGTTGGAATCCAGTTAGTGCTTGAGCACAGATTTGGATCTGGCATAACACAGAAGTAAGAAAATTAGGGGTTTTAACCATTTTTACACCTTCAAGTTTGGTATGTTATTGTCATGTGGACTTCAATTTTTTTTCATCATTTTTGTTTCAGTTTTTAAAAGGAATTTGCTCTTGGCAGGTTCAGTCTATAAAAGGGACTGTTATCCTTTGGGTCCACAAAAAAAATTATTTTACTTATGTCAAGACTTTTACATTACAATTTCATTTCTGATTATCTTTATTTTTAAGCAACGTTTTAATTTAAATGACCATCACTGGCCACTCAACATGTTAGTGACAATTTAGAAACTGATTAATGAATTATTGGATGGTTAAATGCAGCTTTGGCAACTGCCACAGCCCAGCGGACCTAAGGCACCTCTGTTTCCTAAAACTTGTATACACTTTTTTTAAAATCTAAACTTAGTTATTTAATTCTACTTATGAGTGCTTTATGTTTTCTAAGGACAGACATAGAGTCGTAATGCATTAAAATGTGCAAGAGCCGTCGACAAATTAGCAATAACCTGAGGCAGTTACAGTAACCAGAAGATGTAGATTCTTTTTGGCTGTTTAAGTCTGAGTAAGCCATTTGTGATGTGCTAGTTTGATTGTCACTGCAAATCATTGGATGGGCACTGATTTCCTTCCTTTAAATCATTGACATAGGTGAGATTCGTTCATCAGAAAATACCTACTTCTGCCAGGCAGCTCGACAACTGGCATTAGTGCCTTCCTCCCAACTCTGTGTAAAATTGGCAAGTGGCGGAGATCCAACCTACGCATTTAATATTCGCTTCACTGGTGAAGAAGTGCACGGAACAAGTAAGATATGTAGATTCAGCTTTTTGTTGTTAAAGTGCGGATTGAAGCAATAGTGAAATATTAGTGCAAAACTGTGTGTTCCCACCCTTTCTCTCCACTCCCTTATTCTCTGAAGGTGTGGACAACTGTTCGAATGCAGATTCATGAACAGTCACTAGTTTCCAGTTCTTCTCCAATTGACCATTTAACACATGAGTCAAGACACAAACACGGAACAGGAATAGATCATTCAGCCTATCTCGCCTATCATTCAAAAATCATAGCTGATTTGATTGTAACCTAAACTCCATATTCCTGCCTATCTCAAAGAATCTTTCACCTCTCGCTACTTGAGAGGGAGGGATTAATCGAGAATAGTCAGCATTGTTTTGTCAAAGGAGGTCATGTCTGACTAACTAGATTGAATATTAACAGGTTTGTAGATGAGGGTAATGCATTTGATCTTAACCTAACAAAACCATGCTGACTACTCTGGATTAATTCCCTGCCGCTCAAGTATAGACTAATTCTGTCCCTCAGAATTGCATCCAATAGTTTCCCCACCACTGAAGTTAGAATGACAGGCATACTTAAACTTCAGCAAGGCTTTTGATAAGGTTCCACATGGGAGACTGTAACGAAGGTTAAGACCCATGGGATCTAAGGCAATTTGGCAAATTGCACACAAAATTGGTTGAATAGCAGCAAGCAGAGGGTGATGGTCAAGGGGTGTTTTGAGACTAGAAGCCTGTGTCCATTAAAGTTCTGCAGGGACCAGTTTTGAGGCCCTTGTTGACTGTGGAATCTACACAGTTTAGACTTGAATGTAAGAAGATTGATCAGTAAGTTCACAGGTAATACAAACATTGGTGGGTTGATCAGTGGCAAATGGAATTCAATCTGGAGAAGTATGATGTGATGCACTTGGGCAGGACAAACAAGACAAGGGATACATGTTGAACAGTAAGACCCTGGGAAGCATTGAGGATCAGAGGCCTGTTGGTGCATGTGACCACTGGTCTCATAAGGTAGCAGGGCCTTTATTAGCCAAAGGTTTGAGTTTAAGAGCAGGAAGGTGATGCTGGAACTATATAAAGTGTTGGTTAGGCCACAGCTATTGAATTGTGGGCAGTTCTGGGATCCACGTTATGGGGAGGTGAAATTGCATGAAAGGGGGTGCAGAGGAGATTTAGCAGATGTAACTGGAGAGCTTGTTATGAAGAGAAACTGGACAGACCAGGATTGTTTCCCTTGGAGCAGAGAAGACTGACGGGAAAAAATGTTTGAGATGTATAAAATGTTAGGGGCCTAGATAGGATAGCCGGAAGGGAACTTCCCCCTTGGTGAAATGATCGGTGACGAGGGCGCATAGATTTAGGGGCAGGAATGAGAGGGAATTAAAGGGAATGAGAGGAAAAATGTTTTCACCCACCATGTGGTGGGAATCTGAAACTCACTGCCTATAGTAGAGTCGTAGAGATGTACAGCATGGAAACAAACCCTTCGGTCCAACCTATCCATGCCGACCAGATGTCCCAACCCAATCTAGTCCCACCTGCCAGCACCCGGCCCAGATCCCTCCAAACCCTTCCTATTCATATACCCATCCAAATGCCTCTTAAATGTTGCAATTGTACCAGCCTCCACCACATCCTCTGGCAGCTCATTCCATACACGTACCACCACCCTCTGTGTGAAAACATTGCCCCTTTTCCCTCTCAAGCTAAACCTATGCCCTGTAGTTCTGGACTCCCCGACCCCAGGAAAAAGACTTTGTCTATTTACCCTATCCATGCCCCTCATGATTTTTTAAACCTTGAAAAGGTCACCCCTCAACCTCCGACGCTCCAGGGTAAACAGTCCCAGCTTGTTCAGCCTCTCCCTATAACTCAAATCCTCCAACCCTGGCAACATCCTTGTAAATCGTTTCTGAACCGTTTCAAGTTTCACAATATCTTTCCGATAGGAAGGAGACCTGAATTGCATCCAACAGTGGCCTAACCAATGTCCTGTACAGTCACAACATGGCCTCCCAACTACTGTACTCAATACTCTGACCAATAAAAGAAGGGATACTAAATGCCTCCTTCACTATCCTATCTACTTGCGACTCCACTTTCAAGGAGCTATGAACCCGCACTCCAAGGTGTCTTTGTTCAGCAATACTCCCTAGGACCTTACCATTAAGTGTATAAATCCTGCTAAGATTTGCTTTCCCAAAATGCAGCACCTCGCATTTATCTGAATTAAACTCCATCTGCCACTTCTCAGCCCATTGGCCCTGTGATTATTGATGATACAAATATCCCAGCAAGAGGCCCAGCAATCACTTGTCTAGCTTTCCACAGAGTTCGAGGGTACACCTGATCAGGTCCTGGGGATTTGCCCACCTTTATGCGTTTCAAGGCGTCCAGCACTTCCTCCTCTGTAATATGGACATTTTGCAAGATGTCACCATCTATTTCCCTACAGTCTATATCTTCCATATCCTTAACCATAGTAAATGCTGATGCAAAATACTAGTTTAGTATCTCCCCCATTTTCTGCAGCTCCACACAAAGGCCGCCTGCTGATCTTTGAGGGGTTCTATTCTCTCTCTAGTTACCCTTTTGTCCTTAATGTATTTGTAAAAACCCTTTGGATTCTCCTTAATTCTATTTGCCAAAGCTATCTCATGTCCCATTTTTGCCCTGATTTCCCTCTTAAGTATACTCCTACTGCGTTTATACTCTTCTAAGGATTCACTCGATCTATCCTGTCTATTGCTGGCATATGCTTCCTTCTTTATCTTAACCGAACCTTCAATTTCTTTAGTCATCCAGCATTCCCTATACCTACCAGCCTGTCCTTTCACCCACATGAATATACTTTCTCTGGATTCTTGTTATTTCTGAAGGCTTCCCATCTTCCAGCCATCCCTGTACCTGCGAGCATCTGTCCCCAATCAGCTTTTGAAAGTTCTTGCTTAATACTGTCAAAATTAGCCTTTCTCCAATTTAGAACTTCAGCTTTTAGATGTGGTCTATCCTTTTCCATCACTATTTTAAATCTAATGGAATTATGATCACTGGCCCCAAAGTGCTCCCCCACTGACACCTCAGTCACCCTGCCCTGCCTTATTTCCCAAGCGTAGGTCAAGTTTTGCACCTTCTCTAGTAGGTACGTCCACTTACTGAATCAGAAAATTTTCTTGTACACACTTAACCAATTCCTCTCCCATCTAAACCCTTAACACCATGGCAGTCCCAGTCTATGTTTGGAAAGTTAAAATCCCCTACCATAACCACCCTATTATTCTTACAGCTGACTGAGATCTCCTTACAACTTTATTCCTCAATTTCCCTCTGACTATAGGGTGTCTATAATACAATCCCAGTAAGGTGTTCATCCCTTTCTTATTTCTCAGTTCCACCCAAATAACTTGCCTGGATGCATTTCCTGGAATATCCTCCCTCAGCACAGCTGTAATGCTATCCCTTATCAAAAACGCCACCCCCCTCCTCTCTTGCCTCCCTTTCTATCCTTCCTGTAGCATTTGTATCCTGGAACATTAAGCTGCCAGTCCTGCCCAGCCCTGTTTCTGTAATTGCTCTGATATCCCAGTCCCATGTTCCTAACCATGCCCTGAGTTCATCTGCCTTCCCTGTTAGGCCCCTTGCATTGAAATAAATGCAGTTTAATTTATTAGTCCTACCTTGTCCCTGCCTGCCCTGACTGTTTAACTCGCTTCTGTTCTCAACTGTACCAATCTCAGATTGATTTCTTTCCTCGCTATCTCCCTGGGGCCCACCCCCACACCTTACAAGTTTAAATCTTCCCGAGCAGCTCTAGCAAACCTCCCTGCCAGTATATTAGACCCCTTCCAATTTAGGTGCAAACCGTCCTTCTTGCACAGGTCACTTCTACCCCAAAAGAGATTCCAATGATCCAAAAATGTGAATCCTTCTCCCAGACACCAGCTCCTCAGCCATGCATTCATCTGCCCTATCCTCCTATTCCTGCTCTCACTAGCTTGTAGCACCAGGAGTAATCTAGATATTACTACTCTCGAGGAACTCTTTTAAGTTCCTGCCTAACTCTCTGTAATCACGCTTCAGAATCTCAACCTTTTCCCTTCCTATGTCGTTGGTTCCAATGTGGACAATGATCTCTTGCTGGCCCCTCTCCCCTTTGAGAACATTCTGCACCCTCTCTGAGGCATCCTTGATGCTGGCACCAAGGAAGCAACACACCATTCTGATTTTTCACTGCTAGACACAGAAACATCTGTCTGTACCTCGGACTACAGAATCCCCTAACACAATTGATCTCTTGGAACCTGACGTACCCCTCGTTGCATTAGAGCCAGTCTCAATACCAGAAACTTGACTGTTCGTGCTATGTTCCCTGAGAATCCAACAACACCTACATTTTCCAAAACAGCATACTTGTTTGAAATGGGTATAGCCACAAAACACATCTGCACTAGGTGCCTAACTCTCTTATGTTTCCTGGAGTTATCTGTTCTTCCTTTTAAAACTGCTGTTGTTTTGACTTTGTTTTGGAACTTTGGAAAAAAAAATGTAACAGCGTATAAAACAGTAATTGCTGCTCCTGGAATTCGAGGAAATCACCTCCAGCACCTAAAATACCTAAATACGTAAAATATAAGGATGGTAGAAGCAGAAACCTCATTGCAAGTAGTATTTATATAGATATATATTTGCAATGTCAAAGCATACAAGGTTATGGGCCAAGTGCTGGAAAATAGATTAGAATTGTAAGGTTGTTTTTGACTGACATAAACTCAGTGGGCTAAAGTCCTTTTTTCTGTGCTGTAGATATCAATAACTTGTGACAGATATAATTGTTTTGGACAAAGTGGCTTCCAAGAACTCCCACACGCACTACAGATGTGACACATCACCTGTCCTTTCAACCTTAACGTGTTCTAATTGATTTTTATTTAATTATATACATATTTATGTTTTTATAAATTCTATCAACCTTACTATAGTATATTGAAACTTAGGAATAGATTAAGTCTTAATCACTTACGAAATACTCACCAAATAACTAGGTAGAGACAGGAAATATTAACGAACTGTGTGATTAGAATAGAATCCCTACAATGTGGAAACAGGCTATTCAAACCAACAAGTCCACACCAACTGTCTGAAGAGCATCCCACCCAGAAGCATCCCCTTATCCTATCCCTGTAACTCCCCATTTCCCATGGCTAAAGCACATAAACTAGCCACCCCTGAATATTACAGGCAATTGAGCATGGCCAATGCACCGAACCTGCACATTCTTTAGACTGTGGGAGAAAACCAGAGCACCCGGCAGAAACCCTTGCAGACACTGGGAGAATGTGCAAACTCCACACAGACTGTTGTTCAAGGATTGAACCCAGGTCCCTGGCACTGTGAGGCAGCAGTGCTAACCACTATGCCGCCCCTAAATATTGTCAAACATTGCAGACAAATCTGTTATTGTGTTCACCTTGCATCCACTGCTTTCCAGTGGCGATCGCTGAATAATCTGTAACTTGGCTGATATTTTCCCATCCTGGAGATCAGTTGCAACAATCCAATTGCTGTGTAACTCAGATCAAAGTAATTCATTGCAAAAGGGCGCTTGAACCCAGAATCTTCTCATTTCTATCACTTTGGGGTATGCTAGAATGGTGCTTATAATTGCAGCTCATGTAATTAACAACCTATGATCTTCAAAATGTGTGTATTTATGTGTAACTAACTTAAATCCTCAAGTATTTTGCTCACCAAAATTTGCCTTGCTGCCTCCCTGTGAGAATTCTGATGCTTGCCTTCATTAAGGGCCTATGCCCGAAACGTCAATTCTCCTGCTCCTCAGATGCTGCCTGACCTGCTGTGCTTTTCCAGCACCACACACTCTACTTCATTTAATCCTTTAAACGAGACACTATAATGTTGGACAGAATAAACATATATAATTGCATCTAATTCTCAGCTGAAAATGTTAGTTAAGTTGATCACGTTTATAAAGCATATGTTATTTTGTTTCAATTTGTGTAGCTTTAGTATTTGGTTTCTCAATTTTTGATTGCTTTCTTTGCTTTTCTGAGATCAGGTTTAACTCCAAAGTATCATCGAAGATAGACACAATTCCAAACTCCCTTTATTGTCAGCTAAATTGATATAGTTGTCTCACCTCTTAAATTAGAAAATTCTGGTATTAAATTCCACTCCCAAAAAAATCACGCAATCTATTAAAATGTCAGCACAGCATTGTTGAGAGATGCACTCTTCAAGCTCCATTTTAATTACATGTGCTTGTTCCAGTGGTCTTTATCAATGTGCCAAAATGTTTTCCTTGTTCAAAAATTACCTTTGTTTCTGGTGTCTCAATTTGTGTTGTTTGGAGTCTAGGTGGATCATTCCGACACTTTCTGTGGCAAGTTTGTAAAGAGTTACAGAGTTCAGCACTTTCACTTCTTATACCTTGTCCAAGTTCTGCAGCCAACAGAAACAAGGTAATTATTGCTGCAGGTAACCAATCAGATTGATTAAGGTTGTAGTTGCATTCCTAAAAGTCTCTACTTAAGTGAATCAAAATTCCCATGAGGAATCAAATCAATGTTAGGTCCCTTCAGATGGTTTTTTTGAGGCAAACAATGTGCAAGTTGAAATAGTATACCATAAATGTGCAGTATTATGCATTCCCAAATGAAATACTTCTGAAATAATGCACCAAAATATAAAGTACTGTCGAGTCATGAAGTGATAGAATTGTAGAGGTCACAGCACACAAAAGACTCTGCTTCCTGATGAAGGGCTTATATCCGAAACATTGATTCTCCTGCTCCTCGGATGCTGCCAGACCTGCTGTGCTTTTTCAGCACCACTCTGATCTAAACTCTGGTTTCCAGCATCTGCAGTCCTCACTTTTACCTATCAGGATAGTAAGAGTCATGATAGCAACCTCAGGCAAAAGGGACGCTACATGAAGTGTGTGAGAGAGAGAAAAAGATGAGTTTGGTTCGTTGCAATCCTGATGTTAATGCGAGAGTTTATCATTGTTCTTCTCCTTTAGAACTTGTATGAAGATTGCAAACATGTCAGCCATAACAACAATTGCTTAAAATACTCAGTTGCTCTCCCAGCATTAGAAAGGGTGCATCTGTTGTGAGGGAGGACAGTATTAAAACAGTACTGTCTCCTCTTTCAAATGTCGACTGAGCAATTGTGCATTCCCAGTATTTTCTATTCAGCTCCAATTCCCAGCACTAAGCTTTCTTTGTTTCATCTCATCAAATTAAGTTTTCATGCAATCACTTCTACTGTGCTGGAGTAAGTTGCTGGTATTTGTATTATTATCAATGGGTTCTAATTCAGATTCAACAGAATTGCAGTATCAAGTACCAGTTAACATTTTGTCACACTCCAAGCAAATTTAGAAGGCATTATAGTTTGTTTTAAATTTGAACATTTCAAGGAGCAACCAGATTTTGGCAGTTGGCCGAGCTGAGAATTTATGGTGCAGACATTTCGTCCCCTGTCTAGGTGACATCCTCATTGCTTGGGAGCCTCCTGTGAAGCACTTCTGTGAAGCCTCCTGTGAAGCGTTTCTCCGGCATGCCAGAGGAAAGATCACAGAAGCGCTTCACAGGAGGCTCCCAAACACTGAGGATGTCACCTAGACATGGGACGAAACGTCTGCAACACAAATTCCCAGCTCGGCGAACAGAATCACAACAACGAGTACCCGAGCTACAAATCTTCTCACAAAGTTGAACACTTACTTGGTTGCTTTGTGGGATAGGTCTCCACAATTTTAATCTAATTAACAAATATGATTAATGTTGAATTATCAATGGTCATCATGATCCGCTCTCAGAATAGCATACATCATGGAGTAGCCCCTTGTAGGGGAAATAAAATTAGTGGCATTATTGCATCTATCTGCACTCCAGTTGACAGTGATTAGTCTGCAAACCTGTATAAAGTCTTTATCAGAATGAATTACATATGGAATATTAATTTTTAAAATCTTAGTATTGGTCTATAATGTTTGCCTCTTATTCTACTGGAGCTGTTAATTTCTGGACGTAATGTAGATTTTGTGACCAGGTGCTCTGCAGTACCTTGTCTTGAGTAAGCATTTTAAGTGACCGTTCAGGATGTAAATTTGGCCAAACTGGGATGACATCAATACTTATTCCTGTGCCTGCCTGTGTTTCCTTCTCATCGAGAGGCAGTGGATATTAATTAAGATTGGGCATTGTGGATTTTTCCAATACACGTTCTCCTGTACATAACCCATTGGCACTGAATCTAATTAAATTATTTCAGTCATCGCCACAGATGAGATTGATGAATGCATCAAAAGAGAACATTTTGAGCCACATAATATCAGAATGAAGAACTGGTGATTGTGAATTAGTCAATTTTAAATTGAAGAAAGTAGTGTAACATGTCATGTCCCGTTGTATTGGCTTTAGTAGGTTTATAATTTCTACGGATTATACATACAAATAAAGATATTGACACCACTCTGAACATTCTCCTGCAGTCTATCTCTAGTTAAAGAGAGACGAACAATGTTGAGGTTCTTCGATTATCAGGCTAAGCACATCATACATCTATTGTATGTCTGGTTTCAACACTTTTTTTCAGGGCAAACACATCCTGACTCCTGGCCCAATAACATATACTGAGGAGCAACTGTTACACTTCTTTGGCCAATTACTTGGAATTGCTATCCGAGCAGATGTCCCACTCCCTCTTGATCTCCTCCCAACGTTTTGGAAGACTCTAGTTGGTGAATCACTGGATCCAGAGTGTGATCTGCAAGAGGTTGACATCTTGACCTACAACTACGTCAAGAAGTTTGAGACTGTAAGTCATTCAGTATGTGCGAGTGTTTGTGCCCATTAAGATTTCACGCTTCTTCTTCTTCCTTCTCTTCCCCTTCTCTAACCGAACAAACAATAAATGCACAGAGTGTTGGAGAAACTCAGCAGGTCTGCCAGCGTCTGTGGATAAAGAAATAGAGTTAATGTTCTGAGTCTGGTAAGACAGTTCTTCAGAACCCATCGATCTGGCCACTTTTTTGAAAGATTTTGACTTCTGAACGTCGAGATTTTAGAATGAATTCTATTTGTACATGAAATGTTGAGTATTTTCCTCCCATTGGGTTATAAAGGTGGAATTCATCAGATAATTGAGCACATATAAAGAGACACTTCTTGATTTTGGGACTAATTTGTACTTTTTGGAGCTGTATTTTTGTAATGTTTCACTCTGTGAATAAATCTGAATCTGAGCAAAGATTAATTAACTGGCTGTCAGAGGATTAAAGCATCGTCCCTCCATTCACCTTATCAAATTTTTGGAGTGAGTTCCCACTTTCGCAACTGGCCTACCTTAAGGTGTTTAGGTCTTGTGATGTGAACATCTTATGAAGTGTGATTCATATTCAAGGTAATTTATTAAAGGTGATCTAATGTGGACTGTTTTCTATGGTTCTTCAGTGTTGGGAGTGTGGTTCACATGAATTTTGTAATTCCAGGTTAATAATGAGATAGAACTTGAGGCACTGTGTGCTGAAATAACATCACATCACCTAACCACAGAGAGCCCTGAATCTCCCAGCAAGCCCTGTTGTAAATTCAGTTACATCGCCATGACAGGCGAGGAAGTGGAGCTATGTCCTGGAGGCAAGAATATCGCTGTTACGTGAGTAAATGATAAGGATAAATCATCTACCTCTGATTTGATCACAAATGGAATGGGTTAAAATACTAGTTTTCTGGCCCAAAGTCTTACAAATCAAACGAATCGGAAATCAACTGTTTCACTTTTTGCAAATTAACCTCTTAGAGCTCAGGACCAGTACAGGATTTTATCCTGAAGGTAGTGGGGATTTGAAGCAAATTAGAAAAGTGGATAGAAATTAAAAATTAAATTTAAAATTTTATGGCTAGATTTGGTGGTCATCGAGGTAGGGGTGTGCTTTCTTTTCCCTCTATCAACAGTCTATACACTCAAAACATATTTCAGTCAGAACAATTGTAAGAAGCTTAATCTCAGGCATCAGCCAAAGGCAGTTTACATTTATGTCATGCCTTTAGCATTGTAAAATATCCAAACTCACTTGAGCAAAAATCAAACAAAATTAGACCACCTCCAGTTCATAAGTCCAAAACCTTGCTCCTAGAAATAGCCTTTAGAAAGCATCAAAAGGAGAAAAAAAAATGATGGAATTCAAGAGCCAAGTCAGCTAAAGGCATGCCACTAAATGTAAATGAGAGGCCTGAATTTCACAAGTGTAGAGATCTGATAGGATTGGAGGAGGTTACATGGGTAGGGGAGTGAGGGATCATGGCTATTGCTGGTGAAGCCAGCATTGAGAAGGTGATGGTGAGCTGCTACCTTGAACTGCTGCAGTGCGTGAGGTGTAAAGGCACCCAAAGTGCCATTGGAAAAGGAGTTTCAAGATTTTGAAGTAATGATGGTGAATGAGTGCCAGTTTAGTTTCCAAGTTGAGGTGGTGTTGTGACTTAAAGGGAAATTTGCAGATGGCGATATTCCCATGTATCTGCTGCCCTTGCCCTTCCAGTGTTTGAAAAGTGCTGTCAAAGAAGGAGCCTTTGTGATTATCTGCAGTACCTCTTGTAGATGGTACACACTCGCTGTCACTGTACATCAATCATGAAGGGTTTGAACATTGAAGGTGGATGGTTTGCCAGTCAAGCAGGCTGCTTTATCCTGGATGGTGTCAAACTACTCAAGTTGGAGCTGCATCCAGGCAAGTGGGGAGTGTTCCATCACATGCCTGAATGTGAAAACAAGAATCCACATTTTGAAATTGTTATGCCAAGACCAGTGTTGATCATGGAGTATGAAAGTGTTTTGTGAAAGGGCCCCAATGGAACAATTTTTTTCATGAACTCAATTTTAAGGAGAAAAAGTAAGAAAGCCACTCAAGATGTCATCTGATTAGTCTGAAGTAACAATGGAATAAATGAGGCATTTAGTAATATCTGAGCTGAGATGGGAGAAGCAAAGGGGCAGTTCTGTGGAGGTGAAAGGAGGCATTTATGCTGAGTGTGTGGATATGTCGTGTGAAACATATCTCAGTTTCAGGTGTTACACCAGAGTTGTGTAAAATTTGATTCAACCTCAGTGATCTCGGAAACAGACAGCTTCAGTAGGTGAGGATCAGAAATTTGAGAAAGGAATAAAAATGATGGACATGGCTTTGACATTTAACTGGAGAAAATTTCTCCTGCTCCAATGCAGTATGTTGGACCTCAACATAATGAGTCAGAGAGCGGAAGCGTCGGGAAACATGAAATTTAAGTAGAAGCAAATGATATTCAGCAAGTTACTACCTTGATTTTACCTTAATGATCCTTACCCTTCTGCCTTTGGTGGTATCAGCAGGGGACGAGAACAAAAAGGGGGTAGCTTAGAAGCATATCATCAAAGAACTTCCTTTTTCTGAGCAAAATTATCCCTGCATCTGACCCTGATACTTTGAATTAAAAAGCTTTTGAACTAATTTTTTTAAATGTTCATTCTAGATTATGCTAAGCTATAATTGCTTAATGTTTTCTCTCTTCATTCGTAAACCTGAAACAATATAAACAAACTTTCCTTAATACTCCATGTGGCATATCCTGATTTCAAATCATGGTTCCAGAAAGACTGAGCTAGTATCCAAATGCCAGTTGTTTAAAATCCAAACTCTTTAATAACAAAAGTAATTATTTTATATTTAAAAACTCTTATCTCTCCTCATAAGTGTTTATGGTTCATATACAGACCTGAGCATGTCTACTATATATAAATTGAGGTGATATATTGAGGGGAAAAAAAGCTTCTTTTCAAGAAAGATCGATCAAGCCTCAAACCCTTTGTAACCTTATTCCTCCCAAACTGTTCTGTTCATCCTTTTATACTTAGTGTTGAGCAGTGAACATATCATTTATTTGCTGATATCATGCACCAAGCCCTAATTTCATTTTCTACAGGTGGGATAATAAAGATGCATATGCTTCAGCAATCCGCAATCTGAGGCTGCAAGAGATTGAGAACACTGACTGCATGACTGCGGTGCGTGCAGGGCTTGGCTCAATTATTCCCTTGCAGCTCTTGACACTTCCAACACCATTGGAAATGGAGTTGAGGACATGTGGACTGCCCTACATAAACCTAGAGTTTCTAAAGGTAATAATCATTCATGAAGTTCAGTAAACTAAGCTGAGAAACTACTTTAATCATCAATGGACCTTGCTTCTATTAACCTGTTCCGTTGCAGTATGTTATTCAAAATCATTTTGTTTTACTCCCAGGGCAGTATAAATTGTCATTTAGATGTTACAAACCTAACATTACATTACTGCCTGATGTTTTAGAGATAACACAAATAAATGATTGCCACTTCTAATCTTTTTTTTTCAGAAGATTGAATAATTTGAAGAATGCTGCAATTTCTTACTGTTAAGAATCTGAGTTGAAATGCCTTTTGACTAGCATGAAACCTGACGTTTTCTAACTGAATTTGAAGTAAAGTACTGGTTAGTAGAACTTGGAATTTAGAGTTGCAAGCAAGCCATTGCCAGTAAACTAACAGTCAACAAGTGTACTCAGCGTGGCTCCAGTCACAGGCATATCGTTCCCAGTTTAATGTAGATTTAGTCTGTGCATTTCCTGACTTTAAGAACAACTGGAAGTGTCTTTCATTTTGATAGCTGATGGGTCAAAACATATTTGAACATTCAAGCGCATGAAAAAGTGAATGGGTCCAACTCATACTGGCAAAATGTAACTGCACAATTGCCAACCTTTTATTGCCTTCTTTTTTAGCAACAGTTGTACAACTTCTAGCCACAGTAAACTGTTTGACTTGCTTATAAAGAAACAGCGACTGGTTGAATTTTGTTTTGTATTGTCAATTATGAGTATATATGTGAGTCTTTCTTTTGCCCTCCACTATTACCCAGGCTCACACCATGTACCAGGTGGGACTGATGGAGACTGATCAACATATTGAATTCTTCTGGGCAGCGTTAGAGATGTTCACTCAAGAGGAACTCTGTAAATTCATCAAATTTGCCTGCAACCAGGAACGAATACCATTCACCTGCCCCTGCAAAGATGGTGGCCCTGATACCGCCCATGTTCCACC
Source organism: Chiloscyllium plagiosum (assembly GCF_037043375.1). Classification (NCBI taxonomy): domain Eukaryota; kingdom Metazoa; phylum Chordata; class Chondrichthyes; order Orectolobiformes; family Hemiscylliidae; genus Chiloscyllium; species Chiloscyllium plagiosum. Next base: position 19,461,059 of record NW_028270162.1, on the reverse strand, counting down.
ATATCCTATGAAGATTGCTCCTCCTGATGGAGCTGCAGGTAATCTAGAGGGTTGTCTCTTCTACTATCACAGGTGGGAGTCAGTCCTTTCAGCTTTATCACGATAGATGAAGCCCTTTCTATCTTTATCTCTCTCACCATTCAGCAGCTAAGATGATCAAAATACAGCCTTCCTTGTGGTGATACAACCGTAGGAGCTGAGTTTGCTCTCCAGATTTCCTCCTTCACATAAGAAAAGCGTGCACATTCTGTCTCTCTGCCTGAGGGTATAACTAACATCAGGAATTTGATGTGTAGCTGGAAGCTGCCTAGCTGTAACCCTGTGACAGTGATGTTTGAAAACTATTTTGTAGGGAAAGAAATCTGGATTGTTCCTCGGGAATTCAATTTCTCTTTATAAAATAGCCACAATAAATCTTTGGGAATGAATAAGCAAATGATGCATCAAAAAGCTGGGTAGGATGTGAATATCTCCATCTAAATATTTTTAGCAGAACTAGGAAGACAGCACTTTTAAGAATTTTTTGATCTCGTTGCATGGAAGTAGCAACAATTCAAACATTAAATTAATTAATCTTGCCCACAACCAGACATTGCTAATTTGAGCTGTTCCAGTATAGAATGTTGTTTGAAAAAAGGAAAAGGCACTTCCCACAAGAACGTAAGTAAAAACTACCTTCCAAGCAAGTGGTTTGAGAGTAGCCTAGTAGGCAACAAGCTAACTCTCCATTCTTTAATAAAATGCATGGTATAGGGCACTGTGCCTGGAGGTTAACTGTTAGTTAGCATTTATGTGTGTATTCTCCATAGCAACACCTCTACCCAACCAGTGTAAATGTTGGTTTTACATTTATTGATATTCTTACGACTTGTCCTGATGAGTGCAAGATGAAAAACTTCATCAAAGCATCTTTTTTCAACAAAACTAAATAGCATCAGTGTCAGCAAATATGCACACTGCCAGAATGAGTGCCTTGTTTTTAGTTTGTCTATTTCTTCTTTGTGTTCAGGTTCACCGGATTCCCGATACATTAGGGTAGAAACCTGTATGTTTATGATCAAACTTCCTCAATATTCCTCGCTTGAAATCATGCTGGAAAAGCTCCGTTATGCTATCCACTACCGTGAAGACCCTCTCAGCGGCTGAGCAGGACACAACTGGCATTCCCAGATCCTTTTGCAACAAATGGCAATGCCTAAGGACCTCCTTGAACCTACTTTTAAGAAAAGGAATTGAGGTGGAAGCCAGATGGAAATCGATGCTGCAGTCGGGAGCAGTTCCTTCTGAACCCGTCACAAGCAAAATGCTTCCACACCGATGCAAACTTTCTTTTTGTAAATTTCCATTTCTATTGATGGACTGAGAATGGTGTGTTGCTGTCTTGTCAAGCAGCTATTCCAAGAGTGTACGGTGCTTTTACCACTACAGCGGTGTATGTTACTGTACCCTTAAAACACAAACGCTTGTGGTCAAACAGGATAATAGTTTATTGTAGGATCTAACTGTTTTTATACTCTGTGGTCTTAACTTTGGAGCAGCATTTTAACTTTCATGTTCTCATAGAAGGAAATTTCTTTTACTTTTCCTTGTGCACAAGCACACACATGGGAACACTACCCAAAATTAGACAAATCTTCTCTTCCAGATCAGCTTTGGCTTCTAAAATGTCTAGTAACCATATGTGCGCACAAGTGTGCTACAGAATTTAAACGCTCCAAAGTTAGTGTCGTGATCGTCAGTGTACAAAAAGGCATACCTCCACCTACCAACAATTAATCTTCTAGTTATAGGTGGATTTAAATGAATCATGTGACCCAGTCTATTTCCCTTTTCTCCTTCACAGAAAAGATAAGATGTGAGTACTTGTATGTAAGATCAGCATGTCAACAGATGCCTGCTTTGCCATGAAGACACTCAGCTGTCCTTTTATTTAATTTTTCAATCTTTTGTCATACTGACAGGAAGTCCGTGACTGCAAATATTTTCTTGCAAAGTTCCTTTGCTGACGGTCTGTCAGTGCTTTTGAGATAGCCAGTAATGTAAGAAGCCTTGATTTGATGCTTTGGGTAACATAATTTCAGATATCTCCTTTCCTACTGACAGAAGATCCCAGAACTTGGTAATAAGACAGTTCTCTGTAAAGTTATTTTATGTCAGAGGTCAGTTTATGATCATTGCTGGTTCAGTTTATCCTCTTCATTTTCCCTTATGGGTTTTCAAATTATACTATTCCCAACTGAGTGGTGGACAAATAGCTGATGGCCACTGCTTGGATAAGAATGTCAGGTCACAGAACTGTAAGCCTAATCAATTAGATCAGAAGTCTTGTCCCCTTGAATTTTGAATTTTCTATATTAAATTTGAAATGCAGTAGCATGAATCCTAATAAAATAAAACTATCTTACTATAGATTGATTTAAGATTTACAATGCAAATAGCCTGCATTACATGTTTTTAAAAAAAGTCTGCACAACCCAATGCACAAGTTTCCATCCTTCGGTTTTGTTTACTCCATAGCCATTTCGGAATAGTCTTTTACATGGTTTAACAACACATTCAGCAGTAAATTGGCTAACTACATTGTAAAATGCTACTTTTGATACAAAATGTTGTGGAAAAATACTGCGCTGAGAGATGCAAACCAAATATCATGATTTGGCACACTCAATTTATCCAAGCTGTTTCATATTTAGTTGGGAGTATAAAATGACATTATCAGCATGTAGTCAGAATGATGAAGTAAGCTCCAACCGTAAAGAATATTTAAATAGTGTCCAGCAGAAATGACATCACTTCTAATCTGAAATGAGTGATACAGCTATTGAGATCACTGGTTGTGTGGTTCCAGAATTCTCTGAATCAGTGAACATTCTTATTTAAAGGGGAAATGGATATGGCTATGCAGCCTGATGTCAATTAAGATGTTGAGTTTTTCAATGTACATTAAAATTTAATTTGACAGTACAGTGAATGTACCACATACATGTATTTGCTAATTGTTTATTTTTCGGATAAAACAGATTTCTAAAAATTCCTCCTCTCCTCCCAGCATCTTTCATTGTCCACCCCCATAAAAATCCACAACCTGTAAGTTTTGGTTTTGCAATAATATAGGCTGTAGGTTATTTCAGCGTTTGCAAAAAGGCAGTCATGAAGAGTTGTACCTGAGGTAAACTTGAAACTAAGCTGTGACACATCAGAACCTTTGACAGTCTTCACTGCTATTGTGTATCTGACTTTGGAATTTCCCAATAATGAAGTGAAGCTAGTTGAGAGAGTTTGGAAGTACATACATACCCTCAAGTCTGTCACTGTAAATTGAAAGTTTACACTGGCTTGTAATCTCTTTCAAGAGTAGGTAATTCTTCATTACTAATTTTAATAGAGCTGTGAAATGTATATTGACAATACAAAGAAATGGAAGATTGTGCTTCAGGACAATACTTGTCATATTTATCAAGATAGCCTATACCAATGGCATTAAATACCCCTAGTTCTAGGATTAATCAGGACCAATTTTACAGAAGTAAAGAGCTGAGGTTAATACTGGCCTAAGCATACAAAGCAGGGGAAGCAAGAAGTGTAAGGATAATATCAGTATAAACCTGTGAATCTTGGTGGATTTATCCCAACCCTTTGCAATACAGGAGATTTGACGGGTCTTAAAGCTTGTGGTAGGAGGCTTAAGTAATGTATCCTCCAGATACATAAAGTGTAATATAAACTATCATAGGGTGCAGAGTGTATTTTGTTTTCTTTTGCTGTGCAATGGTAAGATAGCCTGCAAACATGTGAAGGGCCTGCTTAATAACTGAGTGAATGAAGGTTTTGTGTAATTAGTTATTTGGCAAACAAAGAGCAGATTGACCTGCTGCCAGTGTTGATGCTGCGAGTTTATTTTTGTGGAGTGGTTCAAACATTTCAGCAAATTATATAGTTAAATTCTGGAATTAGTTATTGTATAATTGTCAATTTTATTCATCTTTTATTAAATACAATGAAGAGGTATGTTTTGGTAGATGAACCTTGGCTTTTCAACTAAGGTTTAATAAATTGCAAAAAGTCAAGAACCATAATAGAGCTGTAAACAGGAACAAGCTGGTCAATCAAAAATTTAAATTGTTTATAGATAGTACTACAATTTTGGTTATGGTCCCAGATTGACAAGCTAGTTTTGACTAGCACAGATCTAAAGCAAAGGGTGTTGAAATTTTTTTAAAAAGTCATAATCGTTTCAGTGGTTGATTTCATGGGACAACAAAGCAACACCACATCTAGTTGTTTTTATATACAAACTATTAGTTGAATAATCCCCCAGTCTGTCCCCTCACCCAAAAAGGCTGACACCAGTGTAGATCTGACTCTTTGTCCCTACCTTGTTAGAGTGATGTGGTACTGGCTGTGGTAATGTTAATCTGCTGCTATGACTGCTCCATTTTACGAGGAGCAACCAGATAAACTAAAACTTACAAAGGACATATCAACATACAGGTGTTAATGTGCGCTGTACAGTTATTGATGTATATTTATTGCAATTATTTATGAATGCATCTAAAAATCATCTGTATTGTTGATTTAGTCTGCATTGGTACCTAAAGCAGTGATGTATGAATGGAAATTACATTCATATTAAAAAGTTCAAGCAGATTTTTTTAAAGTTGTCACTCATTTTTATAGATCAAAACTACCAAAGTGCTTTACAAAAGGATATTATAGACCACTGATTTTTGTGAAGAGGTTGGGAAAAACATTTTCAGTGTTCATGAAAATTGAATCAATCCCTCAAGTGCAGGAAGACGCCATTCGGATCCAAGTCTGCACTTTGAGATCATCTCAACCCTACATTTACCATGGTTAATCTGCCTAACCTTTGGGAGGAAACCCACACATACTGGGAGAACATGCAAGCTCAACACATAGTCACCCAAGACTGGAATGGAACCCAGGTTCCCTGGTGCTAAGAGGTAGCAGTGTTAACCACTGTGCCCCCCAACAGTAAAAGAAAACTATCCTGAAAGATTAGTTCATGGAGTAAGAGGTTAAATTCATGGATAATGCATGCTAGTAGCTGGTTACTCACTTACTGATGATGATACCAAAAGCACAAGACACACTTGTATATAAATCAAAGTGTATGGAGTTACAAAATCTGATTTGTGTCCTATTCCAAGATTGGTTTTGATGAATCATGCATGTTCAACTTGCAATAAGGATACTGATGCATTTTTAATTCCATTGGCTGTCAAATGTTCCAACAATAAAATCTCAGAGGTATATGCAACTGTTGCTATATATCAACAACTCTGTTGTATTCAGTCAAACCTGGGAAAAAAATCTTTGCACTCTAGTCAAGCTAAAGAGTGTGTCAATTTGGTTATAAATCTAGCTAAAAGTAAATTTGCCAAGCAAAAGTGACTTATTTGGGTCAAAATAAGCAGCATCAACTAAAAAGGGCTATTTTTGATTTTCCCACACACTGCAAAAAGGTGAAATATTGCATTATATTGATACGTACAGCTTGTTCCAAATTTCAGCACTTGATAAAGACTGACAATTTTGTAATCATTCAAATTTTCTAATTGTCTTTGACAGTTACCTGTACATTGGTTTTAGCCATACTGAATTATTGGACGCCATTCCAACTGGCTGTTAATGCAGTCTTTTACAGTGTAGGTGCTATTTTATAAACACGATAGCAAACAGGCAATTGAACAACTCCTGGTTAGTTTGTTTATAAATTTAAAAAACTGAAATGCATATTAAAACATGTATCAGTTGTACTCAGCAAGATAGTGGCGATTCTGTAGAACTGCTGTGGACAGCTCTGCCTAACAGCCAAGGCATACTGATGTTTTTTGCCATCCCTGGCCAACTTATGTGGTGGAATTATTAGTTTAAAACCTTACAGAACACACATTTGTTAATATTTGGGAGTGGGAAGGATGCCAAAGGGAAAAAGAGCAAGCAAACAGCAGCATGGAGGACACTCCCCTGCAGCACCAGGCGTACCAGAGGCAGCAGCAGCAGCATCTCCTGACACCCCCCCCCCCCCCCCTCCCCCGGGACCTGACAGACTCTCAGGAATTGGCTGTGGTGATGGAGAGACTTACATTGAAAGTTGTGGCTGCGATTGACAAAATCCGTGGGGAGATTCGTGCCCAGGTCCAACCTATTGCATCCATGCTACAGAAGCACCAGCAGGAGATCCAGGGCCTCGGGGGGAGGCTGGAGGAGGTGGAGGTTCGAACTAAGGCCTCGGAAGCTGCAATTGAGTCCTCATCCAGTCGGATCCAGGTGCTGGAGCGAGAGGTGTGGGCCTTGCGAGACCATATTGACGACCTTGAAAATCAAGGTCAGAGGATAAATCTCCGAATTGTTAGGCTCCCTGAAGGTGAGGAAGGTGAGCAGCCAGTCAGCTTCTTTGAAAGTTGGCTGCCAAAGCTTTTAGGCCTTCACATGGAGTCCAGCAGGCTTCAGATTGAAAGGGCGTATCGGGTTACAGTGTACAGGTTAGGCCCAGTGCAGCGCCCCCGCTTGGTCCTAGTGCACTTCCATTCATATAAGGACAAGCAAAAAGTCACAGAAGCTTCCAGATCCCTGGGAAAAGATCCGCAGGCACTGCTGTACAACGGGTCAAAAATCATGTTTTTCCAGGATATCTCTGCAGCTGTAATTCGAAAGAGGAAGTTAACAAGAGCCTGAGGAACCTGGGCATCCAGTACTCCATGAGATACCCCGCAATACTTCGTTTCAGCCACGAGGACTCAGTTTATACATTTGACTCAGCGGATAAGGCTAAAAACTTTGTGGACATTCTAAAATAGACAGATTGGCCTGAAGAATACGGCTAATGTTTGTTCTCTTCTCTATCTTTCCCCATGTTTTCCCTTCCTTTTTTTAATTCCTTTCTTTCTCCCTAATAATTTCCTTTTTGGAAAGGGGGGAAAAGACTTTTGGAATAAGTTGTTACTATTTTTTTTAATAACTGGATTTTCTGATGGGAAATTTTGTGGATGTTCTTTGCTGTTTCTCCCCTTTTTTTGTTTGTTCTGCTTCTCTTTTGGTCACAAGTAGGGATGACATGAAGCCAGGGATGGTTGGAGTGCTCATCCTGACTTGGTCTTTTTTTCTGTTGATTTAAAGATTATTTCTGGCCTAAGACTGGGGCACAGTCTGGGTTTGAAGGAGCTGCGGAAGAGGCGGTGAGTAGGGAGAGTCCCCCCTATGGACAGGGGAAAGAGTCTTCCATTCAAGGTTTTGTAGTTGGTTTCCTTTGTAGTTTTTTGGTAGTGATAGTTGTTTATCGTTATGATAGAATCGAAAAATGATATATACAAAAACTACTCTGAGTCTTTATTTACTTATGCTCAGCACTTTGGAAGCAGGGTTCTCCCTCTGAGAGGTTCAAGAGTGTCTGAAAGGGGAGATGGCTAAGTGTCTTATTAAATGGTGCACCTCCTGTTAAAAGGAAATAAAAAGTGCTTTCTAGCCTTAAGAGGGAAAGAGTTGATATCGCTTTGTTGCAGGAAACCCATCTTGATGGGTAACACCTGAAATTACAACAATGGGTTTATGACCGGGTATTCTTTTCATCCTTTGCTACTAAAAGTAGGGGGGTGGTGGTACTTATCCAGAAAAATCTTCCGTTCACATTATTAGAGCAGGTGAAAGATGAGCAGGGACGGTTTGTGATACTTAATGCCCTGATACAGGGGGAGGAATATGGCATTTTAAACACCTACTGTCCTCCGGTGCATCCCCTCAAATTTTAGATTAGTGCTCTCAGTTGGGTGCTTTTGGAACACAGCACATTATTATAGGGGGGGGGATTTTAATTGTCTTTTGGATCTGACAGTGGATAGGATGCCTTGTGGGCCCCCAACTATTTCTTCGCAAGCCAAGCAGGTGGTTGACTTAAGTGAGGAGTTGGGGCTGGTAGAGATTTGGAGATATCCACCTTTTTTTCAAACCCACATAAATGTCACACAAGGATTGACCTCTTTCTGGCTCCCATGGCCTTTCTGGATTTGATTATGGGTTGTAAAATTGGGAACGTAGCTATCTCTGATCATGCGACAGTGTAGTTGGAGGTTTAGGCCAAGAGTGAGGGGCTCGGTTTGTGGCACTGGCGTTTGGACCCTTTTCTCCTTAAGGATTCCAAAGTTGTGGAATACTTTTTGAAGACGTTTCAGGAATTCTTGATGATCAACTCAGGTGTGGCTAGTAGTCCGTCCATGCTATGGGAGACTGCTAAGGCCTTTGCTAGGGGATTAGCTATTTCCTATTCGGCTAGCCAGAAACGACAGGAGGAGGAACAGCAGCGTCTACTTGAGACGCGGTTGAGAGACGCGGTTGAAAGCCGAGGAGGCAGCACATTTTGCGCGGCCTTTGGTGACTAAGCTATAGCAGATCACGGCCCTTCAGGCTGCCTTGAATTCAATACTGACAAAACGCAAAGAAAGAACTTGCTTTTGCTTGACAAAGGTTGTTCGAATATGGGGATAGGCCAGGGAAGTATTTAGTGTACCTGACTAGGAAAAAGCATGCTCCCCAATCCATTACTGTAATCAGAGACAGTGCCAGGGGTCCTTACCTACGATTCTAAAAAGATTAATGAGGCTTTTTGGAGGTTTTTCTCTGAATTGTATCGGTCTGAAGGCAGGAAGGCTAAAATGGAAACCTTTCTTAAGAACCTGGACCTTGCAGGGTTAACCTTAGAACAGGCCTCTCTCCTTAATGCCCCCTTGACAGTTCAGGAAATAGAGGAGGCAGCTAGGCAACTTCAGATGGTCTTCCCAGTGAGTTTTATAAGGAGTTTGTAGGGAATCTATCAGAGCCGCTGTTGGAGATGTACAATCACTCCTAGATGTATGAATGCCTACCACCATCTTTGAGAGAAGCTAATATTTCCTTAATTCTTAAGAAGGGGAAGGTTCCTGAGGATTTGTCTCATACGGACCCATCTCTCTATTAAATTCAGATTAAGATTGTCCAAAATCCTGGTGCTGAGATTGGAAAGAGTGGCATCGTAGGCAGCCCCTTATCAAACTCACTAAATTGCAGTTGCCTCAAGGAGGGGGGAGTTGACCAGAACTGTACACAATACTCCAAGTGCGGCTGCACTAGAGTTTTGTACAGCTGCAGCATAACCTCATCATTCCGGAACTTGGTCCCTCTATTAATAAAAGCTAAAACACTGTCTGACTTAACAACCCTGTCAACCTGGCTGGCAATTTTCAAGGATTGGTGTACCTGGACACAGATCTCTGAATCACCTCACACTTGTCCACATTAAACTCCCATTTGCCACCTCTCAGCCCAGCTCTGCAGCTTATCTATGTCTCTCTGTAACCTACAACATCTTTCGTCACTATCCACAACTCCACTGACCTCTCATCTGAAAAATTTACTAACCCACCCTTCTATGCCCTCATCCAGGTAGTTTATAAAAATGACAAACAACAGTGGACCCAACACCAACCCTTGCGGTACACCACTTAACTGGACTCCAGGATGAACATTTCCCATCAACCACCACCCTCCATCTTCTTTCACAAGCCAATTACTGATCCAAACTGCTATATCTCCCATAATCCCATTCCTCCACATTTTGTATAATAGCCTACTGTGGGGAACCTTATCAAACGCCTTGCTAAAATCCATATACACCACATCAACCGGTTTACTCTCATCTACCTGTTTGGTCACCTTCAAAAGAACTCTTTTGAAGGTTTGTGAGGCATGACCTACCCTTCACAAAACCGTGCTGACTATCCCTAATCAAATTATTCTTTTCTAGATGATTATAAATCCTATCTCTTATTGGTAAAGTGTTGGAAAAGGTTATAACTGAAGTAAGGCTCACTGGTCTATAATTACCAGGATTGTCTCTACTCCCCTTCTTGAACAGGGGAACCACATTTGCTAATCTTCAGTCTTCTGACACTATTCCTATAGACAATGACAATTTAAAGATCAATGCCAATGGCTCAGCAATCTCCTCCCTGGCTTCCCAGAGGATCCTAGGATAAATCCCATCCGGCCCAGGGGACTTACTTATTTTCTCACACTGCAGGATTTCTAATACCTCTTCCTTGTGAACCTCAATCACACCTAGTCTAGTAGCCTATATCTCAGTAATCTCCTTAACAGTGTCGTTTTCTACAGTGAATACAGTTGAAAAATATTCATTTAGTGTTTCCACTATCTCCTCTGACTCCACACACATTAGAGGGTAGCTTAATAGGAGACAGTAGTTGCATTGAAATTTGTTTTTCTTTATTATACAGATTTGTTATTGATTGTATTTTTCAATAATTTTATGCTTGTAAAGTTAAAAAAATTTGCTAATAAAAAAATGATCCTAGGAAGGGGATAAACCATCCATTAGTGGTAAGGTAGAGGATTGTAAAACTTTTCTTGATTTTCATTATTTTCCCCTAATTTTCTTTTAAAAAAACTGAGCAAACTTGCAAATAATACCAAGAGGAACAGCTAGAGCTTCTTTAAGATACATTAAAAAAGGGAGAGAGAAGTGAACCAAAAGGCCCCTTGGGGAACAAGGAATCAGGAAATGACAGTGAAGATTAATGCAAAGTATTTATTTAATCCAGAGTAGAATACACTAACAGCATTCCAAAAACACCAAATAAGGAACAACAGAAGAAATAAATACATTGACTACGAGAGAAAAAGTGCTGAGCAAACTATTGGGACCTAATTGGATAAATCATGAAAGATTACTATCAGTGCATTCACTATTTATGTAGTAACTTCCTTTTTAATATCTTAATTCCTTAGAAGCTGCAGAAGTGTCAGATTATTGGGAAAACTGACAATGCAGCACTTTTGTTTTCCCTTTTTAAATCAAAGACAGGTAACTTTAGGTCAGTTAGTTTAATATTTGTTATTAGGAAAAGGTTAGTTTAGTGTAAAAGATGTAATTTCAGAGCATTTAGAAATACTTGATCAAGTAGAGTTAGCATGGTTTCACAAATTCATTCAAATTCTTCAACCACTTAAACAGGATAAAGGAAAGGAAAGCAACGTATGCAATGTATCCAGATCCTCAGAAGGCATTTTCTAAATAGCCTAATGCAAAGTTACAACTCCATTGTTAGAAAACACACACAGGATTGGCTAAGTGATACTAGCTAGAGTTGGATTACAGGGTCATTTTCAGTAATGACAAACTGTAACTAATGGAATGCCACAAGGATTAATGCTGGCCACAATTATTTAAAATGTTAATAACTTGAATGAGGAAAGCAAATGTACTATTGCCAAATTTGTGGATGACAAATATTGGTAGGAAGCTAAGTGGTGAGCTTGACACAAGATTGTGAATAGGGAAAGACTACAGACTCCTACAGCACAGAAATTTGGGTGTAATCATGCATAAATCTCAAAGCTAGCATCCAAGTTCAGTGACTAATAGGGAAGGAAAATGAATATTGACCTTTATTTCAAACAAAAAATGTTGTACGGTCTTGAAACCCAAGAATCCCAAACACCGAAAGCAGGAATCTTCAGCATTGCTTTGCCTGAGGCCCATTGAAGATGTTACCTAGTAGGGTAATGAAACATCTGAAAAGGAACCTTCCAGCTCAGTGAGCAAACCTACATCCACTAAGTGTACTGGAGACAAGTTGAGGCATTCAAAAAGGTTAGATAAAAGAAACAGTGCAACTTTGTCAGAAATAACACTAGGCACAATGCTCATTTGGAGAGCCAGCACAAACAGTGCAGCAAATGCATAATTCTGAAATTTGCAATTACAGGATTCACTTAAATTTCACAAAAACAGGTCGAACCACAACCTTTATTATATATTGCAAGTCAATACATTTACACATTACAGATAGCTAATTTTTTAAAAATCATAAGTAGCTGACAAGATTTTGCAGTTAACTGTATGCTGGTGATAAAGAAACCACAATGGTATGAGACAGAACATTTCAGTCATTTAAAAAAGGATACAGTCACCAAATTCAGTCCACAGTGAATGGGATGGTTACATACTGTATAATCAACATTAGTTTAGAGAACACAGCACACTGAATAAGTGTTTCCTCAAGTTTTAAAATTGAAAGAAATGAACTGGCCAGGAGTGGTAAGTAATTTTGGTGTGAAACAATTCAGATTTGTAAGGATCTTTACAGTCTAGCCAGCTAATAATTACTTTTGAGATTCCTAAGCTTGTGCTCAAGACTAATAAAATTGCAGCATTCATATCATTTCCATACCTCTACCACCTCTCTATCCAAGAATGAGGTATAGATTTTAGTCTATTCTATAGAACGACAAACATATGCACACAGACACAGTAAATCTTTGTTTACTCTCCCACCCATTTCTTAAAATATTCAGGAAATCATTAACAACACTATCTCAAGTAAAAGTACCGAACCTATAATAAGTCCTCTCCTCTTCAATCTCCCATTAATGCAGTATCACATTAAGGAAAAAGCATCTATGATTAATTCAATGAATGAATGAATTGCTTAGAGCTGCAAAGCCCACCATTATTCCAAGAACAGCCCACAGCTCTACCCAGAGGACCTAAAATCAAGAGTGAGGAAGGAAAAAAAAAGGAACTTTGGAGAGATGGAAGGAAAATTAAAAAAAGTTATCACAACTTGTGACTGAGTAACAATTTGTTGACTTAAAAAAGGGGTCTTCATAATATTAGCAAGCTATACCCATGATCTGCTCAAGACAAAAGCAGTGGTGGCCTCTCAAGCTGCTGAGCACAGGGCAAGAATATTAGGCATGTTATTGCTCAGTTATATTTGCTCATTCAGTTACTGATGCACAATGTACTGGTGTTGCCTGGGTTTCAATTTGATACTTGATCCTGAACTAATTAGGCACAGAGCCAGCACATTGTTGGAAGAAAAATCACAGTCAATGTTAAGAGATAGGTGCAATGACCACCCTTACCTTGAGGGATAAACTTAAATTTGAGTTTCGTGATGAATACCTGGTCAATGTTTCTAAAATAATTAAAACAAACATTTCTTTACTGATGTCACAACCTTATGACCAAGCAGAATTTGTAGCAGGTAGTACCTCTTCGAACTCACATAAGTCGTAAGTCAAGTTTAAACAGGAGCAAATCAAGAGCCACCTCATACATTTTAAAAAACAAGTTTACAATAAAGATATTTAAAAGTATACAAATACACCAACTGCAAGAAAGGATATTTTCCCACTGAACACATACAACATTTTAAAATGTCCCACAGCACTCCAGTTGCGGAGTGAGTGGTAGAACTCGCTTACACCTGACCCACACCAAACGATGATTTCACATTAAAAACTGGAACTTCTGTCTACTAAGACAATTCCAAATCTAAAGAGACATCTCTTCAGGCAACAAATAGATACCAATAAAAGTATGAATCTGCCTCCTACATAGGCAGTAAAACCTTTACCAGTTGATCTAACTGAAGTTACTGCAAAGGACAGAAAAGGGGCAGCCATGTTTTTCTATTAAAACTCAAAAGGTTGAAGAGATTCAAATTTCAAGACTAGCAAGTAATTTCTATTTACTGCCATATATAGACAAATTTCCTACAACAGAGTTTATCCTGCCAATTGGACGACATTTTTCACCTGCAGACAGGCACAGTGGTAACCCAATCCCAACAAGGTGCTCCATGGTGTGGATCAAAGACATATGCCAAAGCTGATTCAGGCTGAAGTTCTCTTTCTACAGATCTCCATCCTATACATACATCTTTGCTCTGCCCCAGTTGGCCAGACTGAACATACTCTGTTATACACATCTTCCTCTTCCACGCGAGCAACTGTTTCCTGTGCATTTTTACCACCTTTAGAGGTCTTGAACTTCTTAGCTTCTCTCATGTACATTTCTGAAATCCTTAACTATGTAAGTAGTACAGTTTATTAAATAGTCTTTATCAGCTTCTAAAATGATGCAAAACTGGACAGGTTGCAAGCAGTTTTGCAATGAAGCATCTTAATGCTACAATTTATTCCAATGAGACTGTAGATCTGAAGGACAATTCAAGCTCACCTACTGCTTTTTCAAATTAACTATGTATTATTAAAGTACAATCCAATGAAGTGCCCCTACAATTTGTTGTCAAAACTAGTCCAGAGAAACTGATGTGATCCCCACACAACACAACTGTCTTAAAAACATTACCTCTTCACAGTAATTAGGACTGATCTGCCATGCCCAAAATGCAGATTAAAACTTTTACATGTACAATTTCCTCAAAGACAAAAGTTATTTCTCCAATTCTGTATATATTGTGCTGTTACTTAAATTGTATGAAAAAATGAATTCAAAAGAGACAGATGGAACATAATACAAGCAGAGATAAAATTAACTCCTATAAGAGAGAACAGAGCAAGGAGTTAAAAAAAATGACAGAAAGCAACAAAGTTCAAAAGGTAAATACCACCACTACCAGCATTGAAAGTGTTACACCCTTACCTAAAATGACAAGAGATAAAACAGAAAAATTGAACAAAAATTTCAGGTTGTCACCAAACCCCAACTATAATTGGGATGGTTAGGTATTACTCTTCATTTGGGACACTAAGTCTTTTGAACTTATTAGTAGTCCTTTCCTATTATGTGATGCTTCAGATTGATCACACAACGTAAAATCATATCCTTAGGTTGTGGGTTCAAGATTGCAAATTTCCAAAGCAGACCCCACTGAAATGGAATGAGTATCAACGTGAACTGTTTTCTTCCCTAACCGGTCAGTTGTGTGGTCAAATGTCTCCACATTATTCACTTGAATGAAGTGCACAAAATGCCTAAATTAAATTTTCTACTGCCTTTTAAGTTACTTATGTGGTGCAGGGATCCAAAAAAGTGAGCTCCTGGTAAGAGTATATATTTTTTAAACCTCACAATGAAAACAAGAGTTGAGAGGAAATAAAAACACACTACCACTTAAACCACACTCAGATAAATATTTCTTTTGCATAGAAAATAAAAGAACATCCTGAGTTTTAGCACTAGATATAATTTAGGAGTTGGACACCATTGTAACAAGTGTAGTTCCATTTCATCACTCCTCTTCTTTCTCATCATTTTCTGGTCTTGTTTTCTGCTGAAATGGAAAGAGATATATAATTATCAATCATATGGGTTTTTGTAGTAGGTAAAACAAACATACATATACCCGACAACCATAACACCACTTTCCTGAAAATGCTACAGCGCAATTCTATGAAAACAAAGTTCTCTTATCATCACTTGAGCAGTTATTTTTCATTTGTAAGCTCAGTATGAGCAAACTCTTCACCATATGCACTCAATGTGTGCCTAACCCACTAAGGATCAGATGCAAGATGCTAAGCTAATGATCAGATGCAAGAATCCCAGCAGCTACTAATTCTCTTTCCTTAGCTCAGAAGTGTGAGAATAATTGTAACTTGCAACCTGGCAGAGACTGATTTCCAGTTTGTGCTGTGAGTGTTAAACTTGGGGCCTCCTTGGCCTGGTTCAATTTTGGACCATACCAACTGAGCCATCAGGAAAATCAAAACAAATAAAACATTTAAAAAGATTAACTTTTTAATCTTTTTTAGATTCCCTACAGTATGGAAACTTGATTAGATTCCCTACAGTATGGAAACAGACCCGTTGGCCCAACAAGTCCATTCCGACCCTCTGAAGAGTGACCCTCTGAAGAGTAACCCACCTAGACCCATTCCCCTACCCTTGTCTAATGCACCTAACACCATGGACAATTTCCCATGGCCAATCCAGCTAACCAACACATCTTTGAATTGGGGGAGGAAACCCGAGCACCCAGAGGAAACCAACACAGACACGGGGAGAATGTGCAAACTCCACAGACAGTGACCCAAGGTGGGAATTGCACCAGAGTCCCTGGCACTGAGGCTGCAGTGCTAACCACTGAGCCACCGTGCTAATTTTCTTCAAGGACACAGATTTTCAACATAACATTCAATTAAGAGTTTTATTAAAAAGTATTAAATTGGATATTTGTAACTAAACAGGAATATTTAACAAACTTGCATCTTTTTTCCTGCAAGTGTACAATTGCTCAGTTGTGATTACTAATGCCTGAACTCAAACAAGTTACAGCAAGCTATTTATGAACCTGAAAGATTTTAACCTTAACAGACTTCTTGCTATCTACTTTGAAGCAGGATTACCACTTGAGTATAGGTGGTGGAACCAGATGGCAACACTTGTTCCAAGAAACAAAGTAATGGAACAGACTAACTCCTGGATTAGCAGCATTAAGCACTGTAAAACAGCATACAAGCAATGCACAGCAGATGAGGCTAACTAGCACAGTCATAACAAGCAAAACTAAAGGTAGACGATCAGCTAGATTAATCTAAATATTGGATCAGTCAAAAGACCAATTAAGTAAAATAATTGTGCCATAAGTTGCTGGTTTCAACAAAAAGAAGAAAGCAGGGTCCACTTAGCACCTGCATAGTGAGCTTGTATATCCCGACTTGCTGTATGATTTCTGGCACACTTGCTACTTTTTCCTCATCTACAACAGGACAGACAACTGCTCTGTGGGCTCTTAAAAGATAATACAGAATCATTACTTGGCTCAGCAACAGACTTCAAAAAGAAAAGGTCTAAAATATGCAGGTTGGCAATTTTCTGGAAATCACAAGGAGTAATCAAACACTGTGACAAAGGATTAGTCACCCCAATTCTCTCAGAAAAAGTACTTTGTCATCTTTGGTTCAGAGTTGTACGGCAGTTATCTAGTCAATGTATGTGGAAAATGGAGGTTCCAGTCTCAGATAACCATATCCCTTGCTTATTGTAAGATTGCTGCTTTGACAGCCACTGATGCAAGGGTCATTTGGCTGATTAGGTCACAAGAGTTTGGGCTGGCTTGGTTAAGAGTGGGCCACAATGATTTACCAGGAAGAACACACAAGATGTTTACATCTGGATAAGAGCATTTTTGATGACTGAGTAAACAACCATTCTCCAAATCTCACGTTGATGTTAGGAATGTCAGGACCTGCAAAACCTATACTTCAAACTGTCTATTTCATTCAAGACAGTACGGAGTCAAGATATCTCCAGTGCATGGACACTTCAGACAGGTCAGTCCACAAAATCCTGAGAGAGCAAAAACAGAAGCAGCAGATCTCAATTGTTCACCATATGGAATGCTCTTGAATTTAAGACATGACAATTTAATTGAGGCTTTGGCTAGAGAAAGATCACCAGGGAACTGAGTCAGTTTGGGGAGAAGTTATTCATCTAGAAAAGAGAAAAAAAGGAGGCAAGTTATCAGGAGCAGAGAATAGTTTGGGGCTGGACTTCAGAGAAGGAAATGTCCACACGAGGGACGGAGTAAAAAATAATTGGGCCTTTTGATCATTTTAAGTAGATGGCATAAACCTATTTTTTTTTTTAAAAAGTGAAAATTGCTTATGGAAATTGCTTGTTGAACCAATGTTTCTTTCACTTATGGCACAGTAAATGCAAAACCTCTTAACTTGAAATCACGGCATGTGACCCTTTTAGTCAGTTTTGGAGATTTTAATTATTTGTCACCATTTCTATGGAGATTGTAACACCCCCTAAAGTCCGCTAATTTCCCAACACTTAATTCTGTAAGTCACATAAGAAACACACTTAGTTAAATTATCACCAGTGCCTCAGGAACTACATTCCAAACTGGGCAACGTTAGGAGAGAAACAAAATATATTGGTGATTAGACAATACTGAAACCTTACCCTGACCAGCTTATAGAAACTTGATAATGCATTAGTTCTTCTGAGTTTATTTTTTAAATGACCATGTTTCTTCAAATCAAAGGTCATATTTCCCATGCAATTTAAAAATTATTTACCTTGATTCCTGGCACTCTGCTCCTCGAGATTGGAGGAACTGTGCTCCGAGAAACCCTGGATCCTTCTGTTCTCAGACTGAAAAGTAAACACAGGACTTATAAAGACAGCAAGAATAAAAAAGAAATCAGCTCTACTAAACACAGGTTATGTGTAATGGAGAAGATCACCCAGAATAAATACTGATCTTCGCCTGGGGTTCTTTGCTTTCAGTGAGAACCAAGATTGACAGTGCAGGACATATGCCAAATTGAAAAGATCTGGAGAAAAAAAAAGCAATAAATTAAGAAGTTATGGTTACATAGAAAAATCTTGGAGTTTCTAATGTTTGTAGCCTGGAGAGAAAACAGATCTCTTGAACTAGATTTCAAAATAATCCACACAATAGCCTTGGAAAAATATTATTTACAATCCATGTTTTTTCATGTAAAGTAATTAGAGTGCAATGTATCCAAAATAACTGATGACTGAAACAAAGTGAAAAGGTCAGCTATGGGAAGGGCATAAAGATGAGATTATTGTCTAGTCATTAACTTGTCTATGAGGTGGCAGATGGATTGCAAAACAATATTAAACAGAGTGCTGGAGATACTTCTCTTTCCACAGATGCAGAGTATTAGAATCTTAAGAGTCTGCACAAAGATTCACTAGATTCGGATTGACTTCGGATTGGTGGACTGGTCTGAGGTGAGACTAAGTAGAATCTCTGCAATTTAGAAAAATGAGAAATAAATCTCATTGAAACAAATACCACAACAAAATCTGACCATAATGCTCAGAGGCACTTTCTCCTTACTGACTAAACCAGTCTCAGGAGAACAGGTTGATCATTTAATACTGAAATGAGAATTTTTGTTTTCCAGTGAGTGGACTGTGAATCTTTGGAATTCTCCAGAGGGAACTGCAGATGCTCTATTGTTGAATAAATTCCTAGCTGCAATTGATTCATTTTTAGAAGCTTATGGATTTCAGCACCTAGTAGAAAAGTAAACTTAAGGCCAAAGATCAATAATGATCTTGGTAAATGGTGAAGCAGGTTCAAGAGGCCATGTCTTATTTAAGAACAAAGAAAATTTACAGCCCAGGAACAGGCCCTTCAGCCCTCCAAGCCTGAGCTGATCCAAATGTACTGTCTAAACCGGTCACCCAATTCCTAAGCATCTGTATCCCTCTGCTCCCCTACTCATGCATCTGTCCAAACGCATCTTAAATGAATCTACTGTGTCTGCCTCTCCTATCTCTGCTGGCAACCTGTTCCAGGCTCCTACCACCCTCTGTGTAAAGTACTTGCCGCATATATACCCCTTAAACATTTCACCTCTTACCTTGAAAGCGTGACCTCTCGTTATTGAATCCTTCATCCTGGGGAAAAAGCTTATCTCTATCTACCCTGTCTATACCCTTCAGGATTTTGTCGACCTCAATCAGGTCACCCCTCCTTTTTGCTAATGAAAACAATCCCAACCTACTCGAACTCTCTTTATAACTAGCACCTTCCATACCAGGCAACATCCTCGTAAACCATTGTCTGCACCCTCTCCAAAGCTTCCACATCCTTTTGGAAATGTGACCAGAACTGTACATAGTATTCTAAATGCAGCCGAACTAATGTCTTGCACAATTTTAACATAACCCGCCAACTCTTATACCCTGGTCTGATGAAGGCAAGCATACCACATGCCTTCTTGCCCACTCTATCCACCTGTGCAGCAACCTTCAGCGTACAATGGACCTGAACTCCCAGATCTCGCTGTTCATCAACTTTTCCTAAGGCTCTTCCGTTTACTGTATAATTCACTCTGGAATTAGACTTCCCAAAATGCATCACCTCAATTGCCTGGATTGAACTCCATCTGCCACTTCTCCGCCCAACTCTCCAGTCTATCTATATTCTCCTATATTCTTTGACAGACCCATATGGTTTCTGCTTCTTGACCAATCTTCGTGTCACCTGCAAACTTGCTGATCATATCAACAGTGTCCTCATCCAGATCATTTATGTATATTTCCACTCAGGAATGACACATAACCCAGCGCCTGATTCCAAATCTCCACCATTTTGTCTAATAATGACTATCTTTTAATACAGAGCTCTGGAAAAGAAAGAACAGTGTTTAACACATTAAAGCAACACAACCTTTGCACTTTTCCACAAGAAAAGTCTTCTGGGCTTTTAAGCACCAAGCTGAATTGGCACAAACAGGCAGAACGCTGAAAACAAGAAACAGGTGAATCTGTAAAACAATTTATTCTCATGCTTAAACTGTATTACATTGGTCTAACACAGAATTTGGGAAGTGCTGCTTTAACTACATTGTCAGAAACTCTTACAATATCTACTTATGTTGGAGGACTGACAGTTCCCAGCTTCAATGAATATAATTATCACTGGAGACTCTGCAGATCCTTTTAAAATAGAAGCCACCTTGGATAGAAAACAACTTCATAGTTGCTCATGACATACAGGACCAAACACACGAAGTTCACCTCTGATTCTCAAATCAGGAATCTGCATTTTCATTTAAAAAAGGAATGGCTCCCTTTCTCCCGCATCACCTTTCTCCCCTCCCAGATGACAAGTCTTATGATTCTACAGGAACAGCAATTCAATTCCATGTCCAAACATTGGCAGAAAGAGGCGGCAAGCTATTCGACCATGGGAGAATTTATTTCCTTAGCCAATCTCAGCTTTGTTTGATGTTAACCAAAATGCAGCCAGGATAACGATTAAGAACCACCATTGGAAATGTCCTTTCCTAAACTCCAACTGCTTCCCTGGCTTTACAAACATTGGACTTGTGTTGTTCAGTGATACGACACTGGAAAAGAAACAAAGAAACAAACAGTTCTACTTCATGGTTCATTCTTAGATGAAGTGGTGAGCAAGTGAGCTACTCAGACCACAAGAAAAATGCGTTGTGTAAGGAATCACGTCAAACCAATGCATGCACCAGAACAGTACAAAAGCACATGAAACAGCAGAGTCACCAAAAAAAACTTAATATACAAGAGAACCACAATCCAAAGGGATAAGCAAACCAGCATCTGAACACAGTTTGAATAAACAGGTGACACAGGACAGGAGGGATGGCTAAACAAAATGCAGTTTTGAGCACTTTGAACAGGAGGGCACATGGGTACTTCCCCCTCCAATTTTCAACCCTGCTCTCCAGAAGGTGTTGGCAAGTGGAGCATAACTCATTGGATGCTCTGCACAAAGTCTATCACATCCAAGTTGCTATTGAGATCAAAGTTCAAACGGAGAGCTCTCTAGTCAACAATAAGCTGGATGACATTACAAAGAGCCCAATGCAGTCACCTGAACAACATATGTATTTTTCAGTGGGAGGAGTCACTGGTCAAGGATTAGAAGCAAGAATCCTGGCTTTCTTGGTCCATACAAACTCCGCAAATTGGGAAATACATTTAGGGCAATCAACCATCATGGAAAAGCTCATTTTCTCCTCATCCCTACAACCAGTGTCTAGAAATCAAAACTATTTGTATCCCACAGGTGATTAGACTAGGTTGTTAAAATGGATGGTTATTTAAAACAATCTAGATGCTTGTTTACTTGGCCCTATTGTTGAACACACTTTCACCTGGATCTAGCAGTGGGTGCATGTGGAAAGTTTGATTTGTAGTTTTCGGGAAATACATCTCCAATAGGACGAGTAGAACCCACAGATGTTTCCAAAGGTTTCCGGGCCCGCCGCCTCAATTCAGATGTTTCTCTG
Source organism: Chiloscyllium plagiosum (assembly GCF_037043375.1). Lineage (NCBI taxonomy): Eukaryota > Metazoa > Chordata > Chondrichthyes > Orectolobiformes > Hemiscylliidae > Chiloscyllium > Chiloscyllium plagiosum. The sequence continues at coordinate 19,439,468 of NW_028270162.1, read as the reverse complement.
TTGGGAAGCTTTGTACTTCTTGTATTTAGGGTACTGGTCTCCGTGTCTGGACTTCCTGGAGACTTATGGGCACCAATCCCCTGTCTAAATGTTGCTGGAGCTCCTGTTGGTTTTGTTTTTTGTGCAGGTCGAATCGCTGGTCTTGCCTGGACATTGTCCAGATGCGAAAAATAATTTGGCCTGACATCTCCTGAATCAGAACATAAATCATGAAGAGCATTGAAACTATCGATTCTGAAACAAAACTATTCTTTCTAAACTCACTAAGCATAAACACAATGTGCTCCAAAAAATTTACATAAACAGAACACAGAAACCTCCACACTGCTATAACCAGATTTTTAATTTAACCACAGGATAACAGTGTTACGAGCTAGGTCAGCACTTATGGCCTTTGTCCACTTGCCCTCAAGATGGCGCTGAGCCTTGAACTTCTGCATTCCTTGTGAGATAGGTACATCCATTGTTCTATTAGGAAAGGAGTTTCAGGGTTCTGATCCAGTGGCAGCAAAATAACTATCATGTAGTTTCAAGTCAAGATATTGCAGCTTGAAGGAGAACATGCAAGTGGAAGCATTTCCAGGCATCAGCTGCCCTTGTCCTTGGGAGATGGCAGAGGTCACAGATTTGAAAGATATGGTTAAAAAGGAATTTTGGCCAAATGCTGCAGAGCATTTTGTAGCATAGTGTTAATGGGTACCAGTCATGCACTCCCTTTTGCCTTGATTAATATCAAGCTTCAAGTCCTGTTAGAGCTGTAGTCATCTAGGCAACTGCAGAATTTGCCATCATACTCAATTTGTATCTTGTAGGTGAAAAAAACTTGGAGAGTCAAGGATGGTATGCATCAGACTCCCAGCTTCTGGTCTTTCTCTTGCAGCCATTAATATGGCTGGTCCAGTTCAGTTCCTGCTCAATGGTAGTCCCGCAAGGAGTGAGACTCAGCACTGGTAAAGCCATTGAACATCATGAATATGGTTCCCTCCAACTGAAGGTGATCTTTGCCTTGCACTTATGCAATAAATGTTACTTGCCGCTTATCGCCCAAGACCGTATATGAACATGGACTACTTCAGTATTTTTGGAATCATGAAGGGTGCTTCTAATCTTTTGATGGAAGGAAGACAGACCCAGGGTTGAGTAGCTAGAAGTGACTGAGTGCAATGAGGAACTCCTGCACAAATTACCTTGTGTGCTAAGCATGACTCCAACTAGTGGGGTGTCTCTTTTTCTCCCAACCCACCCATTAGCTTTGGATTTGCAAGAGCACTTTGATGCCAGAATCTGTCAAATGCTGCTTTGATGTCAAAGGCAAACACTCTCACCCCACCTCTAGAATTTAATCCTTTTGTCTATGCTTGAACCAAGTGTCATGAGGTCTGTGCTGAGCAGCCTTGGCAGAACCCAAACTAAGCAGAGAAGGTGATTATTGAGCAAATGCTGTGTTGTAGCACGGTCAATGATCCAGTTCCATTACTTAAATGATGGACACTAGGTTGATAGGGCAGGATTGGATGGTGTTGGATTTGCCCAGAGTTTTGTTGATAGGACCAATGATCAATTTTCCACATATTGTTGTGGATATCGGTGTCTATCCTTCAAGAAAGTTAATTCCCCTATACACCTAAAATGTGCAAAGACAAAATAGCTCATGTAAAAGTTAACTCAAATTTCCTAGATTCTTTGATTATTCAGTATCTATGTGAATCTGGTGTGGTAATCCCCTATTAAAACAAAACACCTTGCACGCTTAACTGATATCAGCTCTAACAGATGGATGGATATGATTACATTACTGCTTGCACTGGGAAAACAGCAAGGAAGATAAAAAGTTGTACCTGCCTGGCAACATAATCCATATTGTAAAGTTCAAGAGTGGGAGCACTGCAGCATTGGGATGCCTGAATAAACAATCCACTAACTCCTAAAATGAAGGCTCTTGTTTAAAGGAGGGCATATTTCATGTGTTTCTGCCTAGCCAGAAAATGACTAACATTTGCACATTGTCTCCCTCACGCTGTGAGAAAAACACACTTTTGCATTTACCTTGGTGTCTCGGTCGGTGAGTGGGCACTTGTGGAGGTTCTCTTGTTTCAGTATTGGTGACTAGGAAAGGCCGATTGATTTCTTGATCAGGTGGTCTTGCAGTTGGTGGTCGCAAATCACACTGATTCTGTTAACAGAGGAGGAGGAAAGTTATTGGCTCTATGTTCATGCATAAATAGAAGGCAGACAGTGCTTTCTCAAAAAAAAAAGGCACTTTTTTTATATTTATATTCCAGATTTTAAACTCGGCTGATTAGGGATTTGAAATAAAACTCTTACTTTTAAACAAAAAAAAATAATTTACTTTCAATATGGGTACATCCACATCATCCAAAACCCCAACCAGATTTTTAAGAAATACGGAATGCTCTACAAAGCTGCTAGCTGAAGATGAGATATTGACTTGGATTTATGTTGCTAACAAGGAGTGTACAGGTAATCTCTGGTGACTGCCACAGTCAATATACAAATGACATACCAGAAGAAAACCCCAGAAAGCTGTGATTCAATCCCCCATCTCAAAGTAATGGGACTGTTTTCCAGCACATTCACTTAGATATAGAACATACCATATTTAAGATGTATTACCAAATCATTTCAAATTACATGGCAATATCATGCAACCTATTAAACAAATGAATTAGAAACTTGCATACTGCTGGCTCGAATACTAAGAACAGTGTGCAGAGGAGTAAAGTCTTTTCTCACAAAAGGTGAATGCTTCTGAGTGAACGAAGCTCAATATTCAGACAATTCAAGCAATACTAATCATTACTTGCCTTGTGATACAGTTTTTAAAATAATTTTTCCTTTTTACCTGATGTTGATACAGCATATCTTCTTCTAATGCATAACCACAGAACTCACACGGAATCATGACATCTCCATCACTGGAACCCACAAATGGACTATATGATGGCAGTGTGTAGTCTTCTGAAAACAATTCAGGATTCATATGGTGACGATGGGAGAAAATGTCATTCGTCCTGGGAATGGAGACCCTTTGTAACGGTGGTATAAGTGTGGTACTTTTACTGAATGATGCAAAGGCACTTACTGGGTTACAGCCAGTCTGTTAAAACAAAAATCATAAATCAATTGCTTCACAAAGGGAAGAGAAAAAAAAAAATCAAGTGTCAGTATAAAAGTTTCTCAAATCAGACTTCATTTGTTCACAATTATAACTGACGTTTTTTTCCAAGAAATTTTTATTCTTGTCTAAATTGCCTTCAGATTGAATAAAGTGTCTACATTATTCCAAGTAAAAGTCATTCTCTTACCATCTTAAGCAACATTCACCTAATATGGGACTTGTTTTTTTTTAAATTTATTCACTCATAGGATGTGGGCATTTCTAGCGAGACCAGCAGTTACGGTCCACTCCTAATTGCCCAGGAGGCAGTTAAGAGTCAACCACATTGCTGAGGGTCTGGAGTCACATACAGGCCAGATTTTTTTTTCCCCTAAAGAACATTAGCAAACCATTTAGATTTTTCCAACAATTGACAATGGATTTTAAGGTTATCATTAGACTCTTAATTTCAGATTCTTTGTTGAATTCAAATCCCACTAAGCCATGGTGGGATTTTAACCCAGGTCTCCAGAATGAGCTGAGTTTCTGGATTAATAATCTACTAATATTATCACTAGACCATTGCCTCCCCATCTTCAAATGCGAACTATTGGCAATTCTTCATCATTGCACGAACAACTTTTATTTAAATAACATCTTTAACATTGCAAAATGACCCAAAACACATGGTTTGATTAAGCAAAATAAAGCAGACACCAGGCCAAAGATGATTTTAGGAGGGGTGACAAAAAATTGTCAAAGAGATTGATTTTAAGCAAGATCAAATGAAAAAGGATTTGGAGGAGTAAAGTGATCATGAAGCCTTGGCAAGTTAAGACAAGCTTGAAAAAGTAAAGATGGGGGAAAGCACAAAGAGTCAGAGTCAGAGGAAGGGAGAATTGTTGTTTTGTAGTTTTAAGACAGAAAATGTTAGTTGAGGAAGGGCAAGAACAAGTGGAAGAGATTTAAACATGAGCACAAAATCATAAATTAGACGTACTATGAGACCAGGAGATCAGTGAGGACATGAGAATAATGAATGTGCAGCACTTCTTGCAGTCAAAGATAAGGAAGCAAGAAGTTTCCACAGAGAAGAGTGAAAGACTTGCGAGCAAGGCACTGCAAAGTGGAAATGAGAAAGCCACGCACAAGGGTTTTATCAGTCAGTAGGAATGTGGATGATATTATATAAATTAAACCAAGTGTTACTTGTGGAGTGGTCACAACTCAGATTTGAAAAGAATGCAACTGCAATGACAAACATATTTGACTTGAGATAATAACCAGGGAGATTGGAATCGGTGATATGGGACAGTTTTATAATGGGGTTTGAAGTTGGTGATTTCAACTTTCCACAATGTTTACCTGGAAAAAAAACTTACACCTTACCCAAGATTAGCTACTATACACACGGTAAGACAAGGACGCTAAGGGGTTTAATAATATGAAGAAAAGGGGAAAACAAGATGTCATATGACAATTGCTAAGAACAGCATATAGACAAAGAGGGACCAAGTATTGATCCTCAAGGGATTGGAGGTAACAGTCCTGAGGCAGGTGGAGTGATCGCTGACAAGGATGCATTGGCCATGATCAGTTAGCCAAGAGTAAACAAAGCAAGTTCAGATCCCTGTAGAAAAGTAGTGAAGGATTGAGTGCTCTCATTGACTTCAGGGAGATCTAGGAGGAATAATGCACCCTGGTTACACAGGATGTCATATGTCACTTTAGTTAAGATTGCATCTGCTTTCATAAGGACAGAAACCCAATTATACAAAATAAAGGATTCAGATAGTTGCAGCCAAGATGTACCGCCATGGATTTGGGAATGATCAAGTCGCAAGTAGGGTAGTATTTCGTGATGAGGATGAAAAAGAGGGGTTGTTGCTTTAAAGAAAAGCAACAGCAGTGAGGCAGAAGCGGAGTCCATTTATCATGCAAGCCAGCACAAATGGCATTCAAGGTACAGGAAGAGGATCAGATTGGCAAGTTGATTTCATAGTCAAAAAAGAAATAATGGTTCAGGACAGACAAGGGAATGCCTGGGAGAGAATTTAGTAGCCAAGAATGTTGAGTAGCAGACGTAATTGAATGGACAAGGTAAACATTTTTTACTTGCAGGATGAAAGGAGATACAAGTCAAAGGAATTCAGAGGCTGACTTGATGGAAAGAAATTGGAAGTGTTTATGTAGCTATTTTCGTCCTTTCTAGATGAAGCAATTCTTAATTTGACTTATTTACCTCCCTCCTCCTGATTGAAGTTATTATATAAAAAAATTGTTTTAGCAACACATTTTGAAAATAAGATGAATTCTTGATTTTTAACCATCATAAACTTAACTTTTTTTTATTTTTAGGTTCACTGTTGCAAAGTGTTATAATCCAGTACAAAATAGTTAATAATCAAACATAAAATTAAATACTTGAACCTTCATTCCTAATTTGGTTAGAAAAGCAACCTCCTAATAACCTTCAACTGACCCCAAAGGATTACTCTTCAAACGAGTAGTCGTCAAAGGAACCATTTCAGAGACTTCCTGAAGGCTTCCCTCAAGAAATGAAACATAGATGTCAACACATGGCACACCTTATTCAGAGGGAACCTGATCCATCAGCAGGAGAAAGTATGGTAAAGATATTGAAGAACGAAATTACAGGAATCGCAAGGACTAATTCCACCTCCTGGAAACACCTGCTAAATCTCTGCGGTTAGAGGTACAGCTTTAGAATGGACTCATCAGCCATAGAACCCATGACCAGTGATGCAAAACTTTCTCGGTGGACATAGTCATTAGAGTGATTGCTGATGATTTTGTTCTCTGCTCATCTAGTTTCCCCTTAAATACACTTCAGTTTTTTTGCCTCAACTATGCCACGTGGTAGTACCTTTCATGTTCTTACCACTCTTTCGGTAAAGAAGCACCCCCTACATTCTTTTTTGGATTTATGAGTTGGGTTATATTTGGATTTATGACTGCTAACTTTTCAATCCCATATAGGCAATGTTCACCAAGCTCCACTGCAGTGCAGCTACCTGAAAATTCCTAAGACAACTAAGCATAAAACAGACCTATGCAGATACTACACAGGCATAGCCATGCTAAAGCCCATGCACATAATTGAATGGGCCACATCTGAGAATAAATCAGATTGTGATGTTGTTCACAGGTGTCAATTTTTTTTCCTTGATTTATGCTCTTGCAATCAAGGTCATGGCAACATTATTTTGTGCGACTTTGTTAAAGATGTGAAGAACATGGAGAGGATGGGAACAGAGAAGAAAGTACCGTGACTTAAGTAGGGGCAAAATAATTTGATTATCCTTCTCTTCATGATCAGATTTGGTCTCACACCAATGTGAATAGAATAGGGCCAAACATAGGTTGAACCTTGTTCAATGAAACTGACTCTGCAAAGCTACCTCACTTTCAAGGAACATTCTTCTCAGATAATAGAACAAACACTTTTCCCAGCTTTCATTATCTGCCCTTGGTGGTCACTGTGACTGACTTCACAACTAATTATCCTCATAGGCAGTTATAACAAGTCTACATTCTATACATTTTAAGAATGCAAGAGAAAATGCTATGCTGGCAATCAGACTGGAAAGATAGAATAAGACAATGATGAACAAGATTTTTAGCATTAGCTGTTCATTAATGTTGATAATCAAATTACTGGAGAAAATTCAATCAGTAATACTTCCATCAGAATTACTAGATCATAGAGTCAGTCCTGATTTGTTAGAATGGACACAAAAACAAACCTGGTGAATAATTAATTCTTCTTCAGGGAAGAGTTCTTCACAGAACTCACAAGGTAACATTGTGACATCATCTAAAAGAGGGAAAAAATGTTCAATTGTCAACCAAAATTTACAATTACTTTCAAAAGACACTGATGAAACATAACCATAATTAATCTATTCCTATTTTACTCAGGTTTAAATCCAGGTTGACAGATGTAAAGAGAGGCTTTCCTTCATCTCACATCTAAATGAGGGGTTCCAACATGGTGCTTGATTAATGCAAATCCACAATATAAACTTGCCAACAGTCCACATCCTTCATCTCCAGATCACACAAAGCTTGGCTGAAAAATAACATACCTCTTGTAAAAGTTAAAATTAGGTTTTCAGGGATCAAACTAGTCATGGATTATTAGTTACCAGTAATTACAATTGCTCATCAACGGGGAGGCAAAATGTGGTAAACTTTAGATTTTCCCCTCAGCTAATTAACAAGATTGACAAATAGAACATAAAATATTGTGCCGACTTGTGAAAATAATCTGATTTCCAACTAACCGACACCGTTCCATTATTATCCATATGTCCAATACCCATTTAAATGCCTTTAATATCGGCCGGTCTACTACTGTCGAAGGCAGGCCGTTCCACGCCCCTATTACTCTCAGAGTGAAGAAACTACCAGTGATATCTGTCCTAAATCTATGTCCCCTCACCATCTGAGGAAAAAGGCTCTCACTATCTAACTCTCTGATTACCTTTAAGTTTCGATTAAGTCACCTCTCAATCTTCTTCTCTCCAATGAAAACAGCCTCAGTTCCCTCAGCCTTTCCTCGTAAGGCCTTCTTTCCATACCAGGCAACATCCTAGTAAATCTCCACTGAACCCTTTCCAAAGCTTCCACTTGCTTCCTATAATGCTGTGACCAGAACTCCACACATTACTCCAGGTGCGGCCTTACCAGTGTCTTGTACAGCTGGAGCATTACCGCGTGGCTCCTAAACTAATCCCACTACCAATAAACGCCAACATACCACATGCCTTCTTAACAACCTTATCAACCTGGGTGGCAATTTTCAGGGATTTATGCACCAGGACACAGATCTCTGTTCATCTGCACTACCAAGAGTTTTACTATTAGCCCGATACTCTGCATTCCTGTTACTTCTTCCGAAGTGAACTACCTCACACTTTTCCGCATTAAACTCCATTTGCCACTTCTCAGCCCAGCTCTGCATCTTATCTGTGCTCCTCTGTAACCCATAACGTCCTTCGGCACTATCCACATCTCTGCCTACCTTAGGTGTCATCCGCAAATTTACTAACCCATCCTTCTACGCCCACATCCAGATAATATATAAAAATGCGAAAACAGCAGCGGCCCCAAAACAGATCCTTGTGGCACACCACTAGTAACTGAGCTCCTTAATGAACATTTCCATCAACCATCACCCTGGCTTCTTTCAGCTAGCCAATTTTTGATCCAAGCCACTGAATCACTTTCAAACCCAAAACTCTATTTTGTGCAATAACCTACCATGTGGAACCTTATCAAACGCCTTACTGAAGTCCATATAACCACATCAACAGCTTTACCTTCATCCACCTGTTTTGTCACCTTCTCGAAGAACTCAAAGTTAGTGAGGCACAACCTATCCTTCACCAAACTGTGCTGACTATCCCTAATCAAATTATTCCTTTCCAAATGATTATATATCCTATCGCTTATAACCTTTTTCAACACCTCACCCACAACTGACATAAGGCTCACTGGCCTATAATTACCAGGGCTGTCCTGACAGTCCTTCTTAACCAAGGGAACAACATTTGCTATGCTCCAGTCTTCTGGCACGACTCATGACGACAAAGATCAAAGCCAAAGGCTCTGCAATCCCCTTCCTAGCTTCCCAGAGGATCAGAAGAAAAATCCCATCCGGCCCAGGAGTTTTAGCAATTATCAAAGATCTGAAAATAGATAAAACCTCCTCTTTGTCAACCTCAATCCCATATAATCTTGTAGCCTATATCGCCGTATTCTCACTAACATTGCCTCTTTCCAATGTGAATACTGACGAAAAGTAATTCATTAAGCGCTTCCCCTATGTCCTCCGATTCCACACACAACTTCCCACTGCTATCTTGGAGTGGCCTTAATCTTACTCTAGTCATTCTTTTATTCCTGATATACCTATAGAAGGCCTTAGGTTTTTCCTTGATCCTATCCACCAACTTCTCACATCCCCTCCTGGCTCTTTTTAGCCCTCTCAAAAATCTTTTCTGACTAACTTATAACTCTCCAGTCCCCTATCTCAGCCTTTATGCCTCACCCTCACATAAGCTGCCTTCTTCCTCTTAAAGAGAGCTTCAGCTTCTTTAATAAACCGAAGACAATATCACCCATCGCGAGATCATTTAGAATTAAAAAGTACACAGCTTAATTTAAACTGGAGAACTAATTTGCAGAATGTGTTCATGAGCATTAATAAAACAATCATATTAATTAATGGAGGCATGCAACTCTCTACCCTCAGAAGCGAAGAAAGATGACATTTCAGAATTCGAGGCCTGCCTGTCCCAGGTGGGGCACCAGATGAATGATGACAAATTTAGTACTCGAAAAAATTCCAACATCTGCCATCTGAACTTAAAGATAATCAATTTCCACTATTTTGTCTTCCAATACTAAGAATATAAACAAATCGATGTTTCATCCATGTTTCCAACACAGGGCAATGAAATTTAACATGCCAAAGACTACCATTGCTAAAACTGATGAAAAACTTTCATTGTTGAGACAACTGGACACAATAATAAGTATTGCACAGTGGTTGCATCTTGTACAGCAAGTGGATGGCACATGATTGAAGACCATGATGATATTCAAGTAAAGCTCTCCCAAAAGAGACTTATGAAAGGCATGCTGGTCCAGGTTCATGAGGAAGGCTGGATGGATGAAAGCAATTGCAACAGCAATATGGAATTTGAGATCGGGGGATTACACAAAGAAAAATTTTACTCTTCAACATGTTCAAAGCAACAAATGTTGATATTTAATTCCTGATACAAAATTAACCAACATCAGCATAGCACTATTCAGTCATCTCTTAAGTGCTAGGTGGTTCTTCCTGCCTGTGTAAATAACCCTCTCAAGGATAAAAAACCAAGGTATGCAGAATTAGAAATTGGAAGGCAAAAGAAATGGACAGCAAGACTGGTATCTACCAACTGCCAGAACACAAGGAATGTGGAGGCCATTTGGAATCAGGACTATCCCTCACGGTATCATTAACCTAATATTTCCAAAAAGGCCCAAATGCATGAGGAACTAAAATGGTCAGATCTGCTTGTGTTATCAAGATGTGGGTGCACTGCACCTTTCAAAGTTAAAAGCAATAGAACTACTGTACCGAACCAAGCGTTCTGAAAATAAAGCATAACGTTTGGTGGAACAACTGGATTAGCTGGTTGCCTGGAAACAACAAAAGCGATTCAAACTAGACTAACCCCGAAAAAATACCAAACTCCAATCCAGTATGAATTGAGTATATTGACAACCCGATGCTTTGGGAGTATAAGACCAGGAAAACCTAACAGTCGAGAATAGAACTGACAAGCCAACGACAACTGCACACTGCCTAGAAAACCGCTCTCTTAGAAAGGTACCTTTATCGATCAGTAACACTGTGAAGCAGAATCCCCAAGAAGAAAAGACGACCAAAATATCAAGGAGAACAAAAGCTGTCTGGTTTTGAGATAAGTCGTTTTGGTTTGTAAATCATAAATCAGGAGTTTTTTTCAGACTAGTATTATAGAAGGGACGGTAAAAGATAGTTTTGAGTAAGGACTTGGATATAGTTGTCAGTTAATAATTCTCTGCTATACTTCAAAAAAAGTTGTTAATTTTTACCATAAGTAGTTCTTGGCCACTCAAATCTTTACAGATTACTGCACGAGATAAATCTTTTCTGTGTTGGTGGTTTTAAGTTAAGCAAAAAGGTTACCCTGTGTTGTAACACCTGAGAATAGTGAAAATGACCTCAGCAACAAAGCCTAATAAGGTTCAAGTTCTCAAATTCTAAAAATCTGGAGAAACTCAAGGACTAGACTGGGGAACTGAGAACAGTCAGTCAATTCCCAAGATCTGTGGCACATCTTAGTTTGGAATAGGAAGTCCAACAACACTCAAGACACTATAAAAGTACAAATGAATTATTGGGATGAAATCAACTAGAATAAGCCAGTGCCTCTGAGATTTTCAGGTATAAATAGGATTTGCCAAATATAGCACAAGTTGCTTCAACTTGTTTGGTTTAAAATTTAACTGCTTGGCGATTAACTGTCAATCAACTTAATGGATGCATTCACCATGACAATGCCTCTATCAATAGCAGTTCATTTCCCTGCCAATCAGCACTCTCCTCTCAGTGTAGGCCTTAGTTGTTCCTTGGATTGCAGCATGTCTTGATGAGTGCAAGATAAAAAGCTTGAAAAATATGTCTGTTTTTCAGCAATGACCCATCATTAACAGACAGTACCTTACTGGTTCAAATTAATCACTGGGTTTATTCAGCTTGAAGTAATGACATGAGCAACACCTTATACTGTCATTCTAATTAGTTTGAGAAACTATCACTTAATATGCTGACCTCAAATTTACCAGTTACTAATCAATTTCCAATCTGAACATGCAAAGTTCCAAATTATCTATGAGCAGTGTGGAAAAAATAGTTTTGTAAAACCTTTTACAACTTAATGTGAAGGTGAAAAGGAGTTATAATTAAACAAGGATGGATAAATACAAGCACAAATGAAGAAATGGGCAATTCTCCTGTTCTCTCGTGGCTAGAACCCAAACGGATATACACTTGGCATTTACTCAAATCCACAGATTAAGCACAGCATGTCATTTGATTATTAAGAGTCCAAAGGTTGAAGATAAAATTATCTTCATGCAGTGATGCATTTGTGCAACAGCATACAACAATTTACGTAAAGCAAAAGGTAGTAGTAAATCTGAAAAAAATTAAAAGCTTGAAATGATCACAATCTAGAAATTCAACGGGACATCCCAATGACCAGAAAATCAACTGGACTTGCCACATAAACAGTAACAACAAGAACAGACAGAGGCTGGGGATATCACAACAACTAACACAGACTCCCCAAATCTTGTCCATCATCTACAAGGCTCAATTTAGAAGTGTGATGGAATACTCCCCCCTGCCTAGGTGGGTGCATCTCCAACAACACTCCAGAAACTGGATATCATCCAGAAGAAAGCAGCCTGCTTGATTAGCACCACATTCACAAGCATCCACTTCATCACTGACACTCAGTAGTGGCAGTGTGCATTACCTACAAGATGCACAAGTTCAAAGGTCCTTAAGCATCACCTTCCAAATGCATGACCACATCCATCGAGAAGGGCAAGATGAGCAGATAAATTGGAACATGACCTACAAGTTAACTCCAAGTCACTCACCATTCTGACTTGGAAACAAATCTGTTGCTGGATCAAAACCCTGAAATTCCTTCCCTAAGGGCACTGTGGGTCAACCTATAGTACTTCGACTGCAGCAATTCAAGGTGGCAATTCACCACCCTCCAGGGCAACTAGAGATGGGCAATAAATGCAAAAATCAAATGGCCAGCCAGTGATGCCCATGTCCCAAGAATGAATAAAGAAAGTATTTGTTGGAATAAACAATGAGAACTGCTGCAGTTAATTTTTTATGGTACACGCTTGTCTTAAATGAAATCTACATAGTTTGCAACGTCATAAACTAAACCTTGGATAGTTTAATTATTTAGAGTTGTTGGTTTTCACTTTACTCCATTATGACAGTTTCTTTTGGGCCCAAGACAAGCACATATGCCAATCCCTCAAAAACCTTACCCACAAAAAGGTTTACCAAGACTTTTGACCCAAATATTATCCTCAAAAGGTTTACTTTCACATGACTTGTACATGGTTTTAAAAAACTTCAGTAATTTTAATCAATAGAGCAAGAGTTATTTTGGGAAAAAGGTTATGACCCAGATAGCAGGAAGGGGCCACAGGAACACCAAACATGTACGTAAATCAGTTTCAATGCAGATCCTAGATGACCAAACAGAACTTGGTCCATCAGAACCTAAACATTAATGGATAAGAAACAAAATACAAACATAAAATTTAAGGCAACTCTGCATAGAATTCATGGGGAAACTCGCAGGAATTCAATTAAGTGGAACTTGAAGGTTTTCCCCAGTGACTCAATTAATCCACAGTTAAATTCCATAGTGACTCATTCGAGCCACAAAAAATAAGTGAGTCACACAACTAGAATGGCCCATGAATAAATGCTGACTGCAACACTCAAAATATGAGGGCAGAGGGTGAATTCAGCCCTTCAAATTGGCCAAATCACCAGGGAAATGAGAGTAGAGGGACAAACAATCAGGAGAAAGTCAACTCTGCAGCTGGAGCTAGGACGTGTGAGTAGGTCAGCAGCATCTGTGGTAGATAAACAATTGGAGATGGATAGAGGGATAGGGAGAAGGGACGACAAAGGAGGTTGAAAGGGACTGCAAAGTGGACAAGGGAGAAACTGCCAAGAGTGAAAATGGTTTTAAACATTTCAAAGTAGTGTATAAATAAACATTAATCTTGAAGCACTTAACTGAATAATTTAATACTGAACAGTTTTGTTTCATAAAGATTTGTATTTATGTAGAGCATCTCATTGAAAATGACGAAGTGCAGACTCCACATTAGGGACAATCATGCAACTGTTTACTATGACCTCGCAGTTTACAGAACATGTTATGTTAGCTTTCTGTACATTATGTGCGTCAATTTTTTTAAAAATGATTTTGTTACTCGCCTATGCCAAATACCTTGTGCCAACTTAAAAACTGTAGAGCTTCAAATTAATGCTTTCATATGTTGCAGATTTTAATTAAGTCAAGCAGTGATGATTGAATATATTGTTAAATTCTTCTAATTCTGCTTCTGTGCAAGTCCAAATGTTCCAAATACAAGTAGATAAGGTAATATGACAAGAGCTCATCACCTAATAAATGAGTTGGTGAGAATGAAAAATGGCACCCTGAAATCCAAAAGGTAGCCCTCAAGTAAAGCCCAGAGGAGCTCAAAGAAGAAAACAAAACTATATTTTGACATCTGGCCCACTATTCATGGTATTTGACGTCTGTTTGAGATAGCAGTTACGTATGACTCAACTCATTGTTTTGTAAGGAGAAAAAGTGACAAGTTCCTGATTCAGACAACAATCCAACCATTCTTGGTGACTATGTACAAGACAAATAAAGGCAAGAAAGAACCATCACATATAAATGAAGTAATCTATTCAAAACTTACAACTTTCCACATGAACATTAATTTGCAAAAGGTACCACTGGAACTATTATCTAGCAAGCTACAGCCAATTTTATTGCAAGCTTGATGATGAATCATTACAGGAAATACAATCAGTATCTCAATACCATCTCATCTGATGACAATGAGAAGAATAAAAGGGACACAGTCAGATTTCTGACCACAGGTTTGGCACTCAGTCCTTAAGCTTAAAGCTGGAAGCTAAATATGCAGGATGCTTTTTTACCTCAGAAATAGTTTGAAAGATAGGTGACAGCTAAGAAATAGGACCATGTTGTTGCTTACTTTTCCTCATGATTCGGGAGAAGAGAGATTAAACCAAGTGGAGGTAGAACTTGTTCTGTGACTCTATGCTTACTTCTTCTCTGCAAGTGAAGGCAAGCTACTAATTAATATCTGATCTTAATTCAGTGTGCCAGTCTGCTTCTTTAAGAGAGTGGAAAAGTACACATGCAAAAGACTGGGTACTCAACCTGAATGGCAAGTAGGTATTATCCTAAGACACTCAAGGTGAATTATTACATTAGCCATATACTAGGCTATATGATCACAATAATTAACAGAAGATGCACCGACTGGTTATGAAGAAATGTCCAATATTAACTACTTACTTGCTACCTCTTCATGGACATTTACAGAAGTTGGGAATATATCAGATGGCGACTGAGTGCTGAGCAAGCCCATTGCATTCTGTTGCTCTGAACATTTGTAGTCAGAGCGAGTATCCTCCCATAAAGGTGGCCACTCTCCTCCCTCATTGTTTTCATTTTGGAGACTGAGAGCAAGCAGGTAATCCAGGTTAGAGTTGGCATCCACATGCTCTGGACCTGTAACATCTGCCAAATTATTTCTCTCAGTCCTCACTATGCTGGCTGCAAAATCAACAGGAAATATGAGTGTTAAAAGCATAATTCAAAGTTTCAACCAGTATTGGTGAGCTGATTTTAACCAAGAAAACACCATGGGTCGACCACAGTGGGATTCAACTTAATACCGGAGGTCTAAATACTGACTAACATGGCAAATTGCAAATGTTTGATGAAGACAGAATCATATTTAGCAATGTCTTTACCCACAATTTAGTTTCAGCCCACCTCAAAACACAAATTCCCACTATAGCAAGGGACAAATATGAATTTACATTTAACCTAATACCAATTAATCAATCCAGCAAAGATAAAATAAAATAGGCATTGAATCCTTCCCTCCCTCCATAAATTAGTCCTTGCCCATTACCAAAAAAGTGTAATGACAGGTATTGCTCTAATTATGGTGTCCACAGTTTTAGAATGTTCACGAACTGCCACAAGAATCAGAGTCATACAGCATGGAAACCGACCTTTCAGTCCAACTAGACCAGAACAACCACGTTCCTAAATCAAACTAGTCCCACTTGCCTGTGTTTGACCCCCATCTCTCCAAACCTTTCCTATTCATATACTTATCCAAGTGTCTTTTTAAGTGTTGTAACTGTATGCGCATCCACCACTTCCTCCAGCAGTTCATTCCACACACTAACCGCTGTGTAAAAACATTGCCCCTCAGACCCTTTTCAAATCTGACTCCTCTCACCTTACAAATACACCTACTTTGAACTCCCCCAGCCGAGGGAAAAGATGCTTGCTATTCACCTTATCAATACTCCTGATTTTGTAAACCTCTCTGAAGTCACCCCTCAACCTCCTACACTAGTGAAAAAAAGTCCCAGCCTATCTTTATAACTTAAATCTTCCATTCCTGGCAACATCCTGGTAAATCTTTTCTGAACCATCTCCAAGTTAATAATATCCTTCCTGTAGCAGGGGAACCAGAACCAGACACAGTACTGGAGAAAAGGCCTCATCAACATCCTATACAACCTCAACATGTCCCAACTTCTACCCTCAATGGTCTGAGCAATGATGGAAAATATGTCAAACACCTTCTTAACCACTCTCTCTACATGTGATGCAACTTTCAAAAAAATTATGTACTGAACTCGCTATCCTCTCAACACTACCCAAGGCTCTACCATTAATTGTATAAGTCGTGCCCTTGTTTGTTTTCCTAAAACGTAATACCTTGCACTTATCCAAATTAAATTCCATCTGCCAATCCTCAAACCCAATTGATCTTCATCTCTTTGTAATCTTAAATAACCTTCTTCTCTGTTCATTATATCACCAATTTTGGTGCCATCCACAAACTTCGTAACCATTTCTCCTAAATCCTCATCCAAATTGTTTATATAAATAACAAACAAAAGTAGAAGCCCAGATTGGCTTTCTTTCCTTAGCACTGAAATGTTTCACTCAGCCTGTATTTTTCTTCCAGCCATTATAAAACTGAAGATAATGCTGGGTTGAAGATAAATCTACACACTGCAGAATACCACAATTGAAATCCACAACATTGCTTATACACCCATTTTCAATTCCATTCAAATATTCTTGTTAAACAGGTGGTAGGATTGGTGCTACTCAACAGTTACCATGTGTAAAGAAATACAGGACAAGAGTTCTTATTATACTTAGTACATCATACCATTTACAAGACCAAAAACATTAAAAGTCTGCCAAGACTATATGTACACACTTCATTTGTTTAATTCCACCACTCTCACCACTGAAGTTGCAGAATCTCTCATCAAAACATTGAAGTATCAAAGCAGTTACCAGGAGGCCAACAACTGTTGTAGCTGTGCAATCCTGTAGCATAAATTTTGCTCTTTAGCTACTTCTAGCTCCTTCCCCAGCTTCATGCTCTCGTGTTGATATAACTACTTCCAATTCAAAATATTCTCAGCTTACCTTGATTCTGGTCTCTACCTACGGTCGGCAGATTCCTCCTGTCTGACCCCCTCACTAAACATCCTGCTTCTCTGTTCCCATGAACTTTGGCTTCCAACTGTCTAGAAATTCTTGGCCTGGCCCTAACACGGTTCTCTTCATCCCGATGAAAGATCCCAAATGGTTGGTTTTCAAACCAAGTCCCAGCATTATCTTCAAAGTGATACACAGATCTAGGTTTGATACGGTTGTTATTCTTTTCCTCCACATCCTTGCCACAGGAGATGTGGTGCACGTGTCTGTCTTTGACCAAAACATTACGACCACAAGCTGCACAAGGTTCAGTCCTTGATCCACAATAATCAGCATGTTCTTCAGATTTGTTGAATGCCAGCTCCAGTTCACAGAATTGACACTTAATCAGTCGCAAAGGGCATTCGAAATTCTACAACGCAAAGAGAAAATGAATTAAAATGATCTTAAATACTTTTTGAAAAAAATGCATGGTGTTAAGAGCTTCATTGTCTAAGCTGCCAAGTGCATTGCCCACAATATATATGAATCTTATCAGTTATAGGTTAGACTTTCTGGCTGGATTCAAGCTATTCTCAGGCTGTTAACAGATCAGTCAAGCTCTAATTGCTGTCCAGTGACTGCTATTAGAAAATCACCGTACCAAGACCTGGCCTGCTCTTCACGGATCTAAAATAATCTGACTACAACTGAGGCTTGCACAAGATAAGTAATCTATTTGTTCACCTTGGTTTTCCCACTCAATAGAAAATCCACAGATAATTAGCAGAGTACATGGCTCCCTAATTGTAGCTATAGAATCAAAGAAGTCAGAAGAACATTGGCTTTTCAAGGTAAAGGGAGCTGGAACTCAAAAGTGAGGGAGTGTTATTTCAGTTACGCAGTTGTTTTAGATGCCATTTGTAGCATAATGTCCAGTTTTGGACAATGCACAAAAAGCAAGTATTAGCCTTGAAGGGGTGCAAAGATTTATCAGAATTATATTGGGATTTAAAGGGTTAGGTTGTAGGGACAGCTGGACGTATTTCACATTTAAAATGTCAATCCAATTAGTTTATGATAAAACTATTGTAATGAACTAATCAATGATCCTTCCTCTAATTGGCAAATTCAGCAAAGTCAACATAATCTGAAATCAGGAAGTAAGAAATCTGGAATTTTCTCCCCCTAAAATCCTATAGATGCGGGATCAATTGAAAACTTCTGATAGCAATAATTTGTGTCAGGCAAAATGCCAAGCAGAACTAAAGATGGGGAATATATGTTTAAGTAAAGACCAACTGTGACCTAATTGAACGTTAAAACAGTCAAGGGACCGATAACCCAACTCTGCTTTCTATGTTACATCAACATCAGCATTTGACAGATGGTGCTGCATTAGGCAGACAAATTGGAGGATAAACAAAGACAAACACCAACCTCATGTTTTTCCAACTGATTTTTTTCTACCTTCATGTTGCACTTACAGTTGACCTGTAAAACAGGTGATCAAATTAAGTCATCAAATATTAGTGCTCATTACTTGTTGGTTACTATCTTTAAGAGCAATCCTCATGTATTTGAATTGCCAAAGCTTAAGGGGTTTGCATTGTATCCTGGCTTAGCTGATCTTATCCAGGAAGGCAAGAAGGATGCAACTGTAAGTGGAGTGCTCCAGACAAGAAATAGAGGTGTCCAAAAGGTTTGGACTAAGTAGTCCTAATATTGATCACATCCATGATGATTATTTGAAAATACACAAACCGTGGGTACAAATTGGCCCAAACTTAGAATTATGCCTAAATTAACAATAGTTAATAAATTACACCCTGGGTAAGCATTCTCAGGACAAGTCAACACCTTTAGGTATATAAAAATAAATGATTTGGGAAAACCCCCATTATTCTTGACTCATACAAAGCAAAAGTCAGGTTTGTGAAAAACTTGGTTACATAGATGAAATACCCTTAACTGCCTCGAGACATGCACAGGACAAAAACCCATTTCGCTTTTAATATCAGTGCTCGAAATGAATTACCTCCAACTCCACACCTCTAAAGCTGCTCAGGCTGCTGTTGATTCTAAGTGGCTCACATTGGTACCTGATAAGCCATTTTAAAATTAGCCACAATAATTTGTAAACTTGAAAATGTTTCAGCATGGGAAACAAACTCCAAGGACTCCATTACTATCAACTTTTATACTCATACAGCAATTCATCTGGAGAATTTAGACTCCCAGATCTGATCAACACCATGCTTATTTGAAAAAAAAAATCAATCTAGCACAAAAGGTTCAGATGTCACTCATTATATTCAATGTTGACCAATTATACAACTTTTTTTTGCAGTAATAAAACTTAGATTAAGTTTCATCCCTCAGGTACATGCTTTAAGCAATGCAGAACAACGGGTGATAACCAAGTTAAGAGAAGCCACATTTAACCATCTCCTCCAGCCACCCACCACCAAGTCATGAGACATGACAAAACAGGATAAATGACTTTGAACCATTTCAGTAGTGAATAATAAAGTTTTTCTGATTTTTCTGTTCAATCAACCCCTTGACACTGTTGGAAATAATTGTACTTAAAACACATCGATGGCAGAGTGTTGTTTGACATACTTAACTACTGAAGCGATCCCTCAACTAACTTTGCTCTGGTAATAAACATACAAACATTTATATTTTAGCTTTTTGTGACTCAAAGATAGATAATTATCCTGCACCACAAAGGCAGTTTTTAATGTTTTCTTCTAATTCCTTTGTCGACAAGAAAATGGGAAGGAGAAGAGGAATGGAAAAGGATCAAGGCTTTAGAAATCATTTGATTGGTTAAGCAGCTTGGACTACATTCACTGGAGATTTGGTGTGGGGGGGGGGGCGGCGGCTGGAGTAGAAGAGTTGTATTCTCACAGAAACCTATCAAATTCTAACAAGACCAAACAGGGTAAATGCAGGATATTCTCAATGACACGCAAGTCCAGAACCAGTCGAAGGATATGGAACAGGCTATTTAGGACTGAGAGGAGGAGGAATTTCTCCATCCAGAGAGGGGGTTAACCTGTGACATTTTCTGCCACAGAAAATGGGAGAGGTCAAAACACTGAATTGTTTCAATAAGGAGTTAGACATTTCTTAAGGCTAAAGGAATCAAGATGTATGGAGAAAAAGCAGGAACAGTTAGATAACTAGCCACGATCAAGGATGGCAAAGCAGACTCGAAGGGCCAAATGGTCCACTCCTGCTCAAATGTTTCTATGTTTCTTAAATTCGGGAAAAAGAAAGAGCTGTGATACAAGAGTGAGGTGGCCTACCAGCACTACTTTAGATTACATGAAGACATCACCTTTGACTGAGGCACACAAGGACAGCCAAGACTGATGAAACAATACATTAGCATACACCATATATATATAGAAACTAGGAAGAAATATTAGTCGAGAGAGAATGACACACAAGAGCAGTGTAAATATTTACCATAACACTATCATTCTACTGAACTTACCAATGCATGCTCTGTTTCAAAGTGCTCTTCCATCTCAGATTTAGGAAATGGTTCATGACAATACCTGCAAAGATCAATGTTTCTTCTACAGTGGATTTCATGAATGGTGAAGTTAGTTGCAGGAATGTCTCGTTGGCTGAAAGTAAAACAGAGGACATGCTAATGATGTAAACCCGGCAATTAAGAGGAGATAGTACCGGTTCCACTTGTACATCTAAATTGAAGGTACATAGCTGTCAACAAAACATTAAGCAACACCATTTAAACAAACTTCCCAAATGTCATAATTACAGCAAATAGTGTCTTTGTCAATCAAGTGAAACAGACCAGGTGATCCTTGATCAACCACCTCTTTCACAAACTAACACCTTCAATACTGCTTGGTCCTGTCTTCCTCACCAATTGTGTGCATGCACACGTGTTGAGAAGACAGCAAATCTTCACTTCCATTATCCATCTGCACAGTCGGTATTCATATGAACCCATGATATGGTGGAGTAACCACAAAATCACCACAACACACACACTCTCCTTTCAAGCACCTAGTTGTATTTCACCCAAGAACTGCTGGATGGCGAACAAGAGCATTCCCATACCTAAACTTTTCCTCAAGAACGCTGAACCCAATTTCATGAAGATAACAAACCTATCCAACTAAGACATGTGTGATGGAAAATCCTATATTGGAACATATGTGGCTTTCAGAAGGTGGGCAGTATCACCAAAATTTCAGCACAGCAAGAGACTCAAAGTTGCCCAATAAGCAATGAAATCAACATACTCTTTAAAATATTATCAGATTGCACCATGTCACCTATTGACTATTGCTTATCATGTGAGAGATAGTATCATGCTCACTTTTGGCGGGGGTTGTGTGGCGGCAACAAATAGTATGCAATTTGGCTTTCATAGTAATTATAAAGTGATTGAGAGTGCTAAAGTTTGGCAGTAGTGCCGTGGGAAATGGTCGTGAAGTGGTACTTTCACTTGGATAGTAACCCTGGAGTTTGTATTTTTATTAAGGATCACAAATAGTCCTCTGGCAGTCCTCATTCAAAACCATTTCCAGCGGTTGCTGTCCTTTTTTCTGTACCTTTACTCTGTAAAACTTCAAATGTCTTTCCATTTGCATAGTTGAATGCTCATGAATTCAGTCAAATTCTGTTCCAAACTTACTGTTAATATTTAGAGGCAGAGTCCAAGCAAATCCTAGAATCTTATTGCAAAGGCAAGTGAGCTTCCAGATACAGACAGAAACAGACATGTTTACTTTTATTTTAATTAAAATTTCACAAATCCAAATCACTCTGAAGATTTCACCCCCAAGACTTCAATTTGGTTGCTAGAAAATGCAAGTTATAAAAATAAATGCCTCATTGTATTAGCTAAGACTACCAGAAATTTATGGAGATCACTACAGTAAGAATTCCTTTTAATACGATTTTTGTTATCCTTTCCAAATTAATAAGGCTAGAATCCTTTCCAAATAATAAGGCTAGAATCCTGAAGAAGGGCTTATGCCCGAAATGTCGATTCTCCTGTTCCCTGGATGCTGCCTGACCTGCTGCGCTTTTCCAGCAACACATTTCCAGCTCTGATCTCCAGCATCTGCAGACCTCACTTTCTCCTCAAGGCTAGAATTAAACCAATTTGTAATAACCAAAAATAACAGGCTAAAAACTAGTTATGTATGATAGTGTATCAATTGTTTGAGAATACTGAATGCTTTCAATTTACATCTTCCCATTTTTTTTCTGAAGTGTTATTCCTCACAACAGTCTCCTATTCAATGTACACAATTGTACACAATGCATAATCAAGAGAGAAAAAAAATAAACAAATGGGTGATTCGAGACAGAAAATGGTGAAAATAAATCACGGGGACAGCCAGATACCAGGAGACTATTTGCATTCAGGCAATCTTTACACCCTGGGAAAATAGGGTGAAATCCAGCTTCCAATGTTCTGTAAATTCCAGAGTGGAAATGGACCTTTTCCTTCTGAGCCAATACTATGACTTTAAATGGTAGCAATTACTATGGCAAAGTGTCACATTTCTAAATTCCAAAATACTCTACCACAGCACTCTTGTCACTTGTGCATTTTGATTTTTTTTTAATCTAAAAATTTATTTTATAAGAAACAACTGGTATCATAAGTGGAGTGTACAATCTGGTTGGAGGTCTGAGTGAACCAGTTCCATGTTTACAAACCATTAGTTTCTAGACATTGGTCATTAATTGACTAATCTTATGTACTCACTAGTCTTGGCAATAACTACCACTGTTCTTTTCTACTTCCTTTAAACAATACCTTTAAACAAGACAAAAAACTGGGGCAACCCAAAGACATCACCATAACTCAAATCTCCAACTAGGTTTCATTATTAATGAAAACTGTAAAAATAAGGTCTTTCATAGATACATGCAAAATATACTGTAAAGGCATCTTACTTTATGGAAGGTTTGTTGTAAGCTCTGACTCAGTGTACGGCAGCAGGACGAGGGGGAACAATTGCACTCCTGTGTGACCTTAGCAAGAATATTGTCATTTCCTGAAACAGGTGATGTTGACACGGAATACGGGAAGGTTTGATTTGATTGATTATGCTGTTTTGTTTCACAGTGAAAATACAAAGCAGCATCACTGATCCAGTGAAACCTAGCTTCATGAGACAATGTGAAAATAATTAGCACATTATACCTCATGGACCCTTTTAAACAAGAACTCTAATTCTTGTCCTTCTGTTAAAGGGAAAAGATTTTCAATTGCCAGTTTCTACCCTTCTAGCCTTTTTACAAGATTTCACACCACCTCACTGAATCTTCTTGTATAAGACAACATTTCTCAAAATGGCTTTATTGATTGCACTGATTGACTTCTTGTCTAATATCCAGCCCTATTTGCACTACAATTTCACCCATTCACACAAGACAGACCAAAGTCATACTTTCATTACTATCAACTCAGCACCATCTATATACAGCCTGTTCATGCAATACCACAGATTGAATCTTGACATTCTTTTGAACACAATTTATAATTTTATTATGTTCCATCATAACAGGCCTACATCTTTCACCAATGCCCAACATGCTATGTACCCCAGACAATCAATCGTCAGAACCTTGATTTGCATCTATTATTTCTTGATCCAAAGTTACCTGAGAGCCACCATCTTTCAGAATCTTTAACTCATCTAAACTGGTGATGTATCATACTCTATCCCATATCAGGTCTTGCATTCACTGATAGGCGATAGATTCAGAGGCTATAGGGTAACATCTCTAATTTAAATTTCTCATCTGAGTACTTCATTCCACTCACATCCTCACTCTCCCAAACATCTCCAGCCTCTTTATCTTCTTTCATCAACACCTTTACGCATCCTACACATCTCTCACTTAATGGCAAACTACTATTCCTTCAAACATGGATGGCACAATGGCTCAGCAGTTAGCACTGCTGCCTCACAGCACCAATGCACCAGCTTGATTCCATCTCAGGCTCCTGTCTGTGTGGAGTTTGCTAACTCTCTCAGTCTGTGTGGGTTTCCTCCAGCTTCTTTGCACAGTCCAAAAATGTGCAAGTTAGGTGGATTGGCCATGAACAAAGCCTGAATGCAGGGATTGGGTCTGGATGGGATGCTCTTCGTAGGGTTGGTGTGAATTCAATGGGCTGAATGGCCTTACTTTAAGGATTTCACACTTGAAGGATTCTGTAATTCTATGGTCCTCAACACTGAAATTCTCTAGCTAAATCTCTACCTCCTCTCTTTTAAGAACACTCCTTGAAGACAACCTCTTTGATCGAGCCTTTAGTTACCTCTTCTATTATTTCCTACCAAAACTTATTCCCAATTATTCATGAGTAATGCTTTTGCTTTTCTATATTATTGGGACTTAATTAGCATATCTATAAAGAAACTTCGAGAGATGCAAATCGGTACTTGAATAACCTTATGAATCATTAAGATAACAATTGCTCTCAAAACACATTTCATTAACAAATTCATACCACGACTCTGAGACACAATATTGGTCATATATGGTTCTTAAACGGTCTGATGAAATTCTCAAATTCCTTCCCAGCTTCCCATGAGCTGCACCCAGAAACCAGCTTGGAGACAGACCTAAACCAAAGTAGCTTTTGAAACAGGTACTTCAGAAGTTTATCAAGATAAGGACAATAAAGTTAGTCCCTTACCAGTTAGCACAGAATCTAGTTTCCTCAGCCTGATCTTCAGACATCTTTACTCTTCTTCAAAACCTACAAAGCAAAATAGTGAGTATCTCAGATCTTATTGCTTGAAAAGATAAGGAAAGTATGAAGATGCAAAAAGAAAACTCAAGCCAACATCCTATGAATAGATAGGCAGGGCAGATTACAGCATTTTGGAACACTGACTTTTAAGCTTCAATTTCTCCTTTCACCACCGGCATTATTTTCCGACCAAAAGAATAACTCCAAAACAACAAAAAATCCTGAGTGTAGAAACCCATGAGTGGCTGATCTACTTAAACTTTGGGTGTTTTCCCACAGTGTATTTGTCAATTTTGCTAACAGGAAGGTGACACATTGCCTTAGCTCCATCCAATGCTGCCTCAGAGTGGAGGCGGCATAAAATCCTGTACAGTACAAGATAACCATTGGCACAAATCCACACCCTGTGAGAGTGTATATAACAAGCACTTTATCATTTTAACAAGCTGTGACACATGCCAGCAAACAATCTAACCATAATCCTGTTCAGCTCAAATTTGTTCAAAAATCCATCACCATGCTTAAGAATCAAAGCAAGTGATTGAGAAATTCACAGATTAAATTTTGTACGCACAAAGTGACTTGGCATACATTATAGCCAGGTTGAAACTTTATTGCTGGAACAGCACAGCAGGTTAGGCAGCATCCAGGGAACAGGAGATTCGACGTTTCGGGCACAGGCCCTTCTTCAGGAATGAGCAGAGAGTGTTCAGCAGGAGAAGATAAAAGGTAGGGAGGAGGGACTTGGAGGAGGGGCGTTGGAAATGTGATAGGTGGAAAGAGGTCAAGGTGAGGGTGATAGGTCGGAGTAGGATGGAGGCGGAGAGGTCAAGAAGACGACTGCAGGTCAGGAAGGCGGTGCCGGGCTGGAGGGATCCGGCTGAGACAAGGTGGGGGGAGGGGGGATGAAGAAACTGGTGAAGTCCAAGTTCATCCCCTGCGGTTGGAGGGTTCCCAGTCGGAAGATAAGACACTCCTCCTCCGACCGTCGGGTTGTTGTGGTTTGGCGGTGGATGAGTCCAATGACCTGCATATTCTCGGTGGAGTGGGAGGGGGAGTTGAAATGCTGTGCTACAGGGTGGTTGGGTTGGTTCGTCCGGGTGGCCCAGAGGTGCTCTCTGAATCGCTCCGCAAGTAGGCGGCCTGTCTCCCCAATATAGAGGAGGCCACACCGGCTGCAGCGGATGTAGTAGATGATGTGGGTGGAGGTGCAGGTGAATCTGTGGCGGATATGGAAGTTTCCTTTGGGGCCTTGGAGAGAAGTGAGGGGGGAGGTGTGGGCGCAAGTGTTGCACCTCCTGCGGTTGCAAGGGAAGGTGCCGGGAGTGGAGGTTGGGTCGGTGGGGGGGTGTGGATCTGATAAGGGAGTCGCGGAGGGAGTGGTCTCTACGGAAAGCTGATAGGGGAGGGGAGGGAAATATATCCTTGGTGCTGGGGTCTGTTTGGAGGTGGCGGAAGTGACGGCGGATGATGCGCTGTACATGGAGATTGGTGGGGTGGTAGGTGAGGACCAGTGGGGTTCTGTCCTGGTGGCGGTTGGAGGGGCGGGGCTCAAGGGCGGAGGAGCGGGAAGTGGAGGAGATGCGGTGGAGGGCACCGTCGACCACGTCGGGGGCGAAATTGCGGTCCTTGAAGGAGGAGGCCATCTGTGTTGTACGTATTTTGAACTGGTCCTCCTGGGAGCAGATGCGGCGGAGACGAAGGAATTGGGAGAATGGGATGGCGTTTTTACAGGGGGCAGGATGGGAGGAGGTGTAGTCCAGGTAGCTGTGGGAGTCGGTTGGTTTGTAGTAGATGTCCGTGTTGATTCGGTCGCCTGAGATAGAAACAGAAAGGTCTAGGAAGGGGAGGGAGGAATCCGAGACTGTCCAGGTGAATTTGAGGTTGGGGTGGAAGGTGTTAGTGTAGTGGATGAACTGTTCAACCTCCTCGTGGGAGCACGAGGTAGCGCCGATACAGTCATCAATGTAGCGAAGGAAAAGATGGGGGGTGGGGCCAGTGTAGTTGCGGAAGATGGATTGTTCCACATACCCTACGAAGAGATTATAGCCACCCTCAGAACTTATGGCTAGACCCAACAATTCTACCTAACCAGCAGCTGGATGTTGATTCAGCACATTTACTATTCTAGTTAGCTTCAACTACATTTGCTTATCATTCACTGACTAAAACTAACTACCTTTATTAGTGTAGCATTGACATTCACCATTAACTACTTTGTGGCCAAAGAAAGACTGGTGGAGATACTTTACCAGTTAGCACTTTTCTAATCTCTCACATAGTGACCCTCAAGGTTAATAAAATTAGCTCAACTTGCGAATCAAAAGTTCTGCTTTCAGTTTCTTTTTACTGGAAATTCAGTCCAACTTTCTGGATCTATTCCAGGATCACTGATTCACAGTCCAACAGCCGTCACATTTCAAAACCACAGTCCAAGAAAAAACAAATATAAGGCATCCGCTTTAATAATACTTAAAAGGATTACCAAGAGATAGAACTTTAAAATCATCAATATTTTAAAGCAACTTACTTGATAAGGATCATGTCTAGTAGACAAAAAGACTGCTTAGGTTTCATATATCTCTTCAAAGAAAGCACCTTGCAATAGGATATAGTGTTAATCCTGTAAGCCATTACATTTTGTAATCTAATTAAAGGTAATATTCTTCCATTCGAGAAAATTACCAGGTCAAAAGAAACAAACCAAAACACCAAAAGTTTCTACTAATTTGTGTCAATGTCTTTGAAAATTGCAAGTAAACAATGATACAATTGATTTCACTAACCACATAAGTTGTTGGCCACATACAGAGGGAAAAAGAAAGAAATTAATAAGGTGGTCTTCATCTTAGTCTTTTTATTTCTGATGAATCAAGCCCCGACTGTACACTTTATTCTGTATCGGTACAGGCTCATGACATTAAGAACAAACATCAAGCTCCTCTGATGGATGGACAACAGACAAAATGAGCTATTAAGACCCCATTTAGATCTCAACTTTATGCTGAGTTTAGTGCACACAGTTGTGATACAAAGGCATGAAAATCAATGTGAACAGCTCCTAAGAGTAAAACTAGTTTCAATGAAAAAAATGTGAACAACCCTTTTTCTTGAATTTGCATTAAAAATGCTGCTTCATGCTTGAGCGCAGGTGGTTGAGCAATATTGCTCCAAAATCATGAACAAATGGACTCAACGAAGGATGGCTAAGAGGCCACCATCAGTAACTAAGTTACCGAGATTCACACGGATGATCCCTGGAATGACAGGTCTCACATATGAGGAACGGCTGAGGATACTGGGATTGTATTCGTTGGAGTTTAGAAGATTAAGGGGAGACTTAATAGAGACGTACAAAATAATATATGGCTTGGAAAAGGTGGATGCTAGGAAATTGTTTCAGTTAAACGAGGAGACTAGGACCCATGGACACAGCCTTAGAATTAGAGGGGGTCATTTCAGAACAGAAATGCGGAGACATTTCTTCAGCCAGAGAGTGGTGGGCCTGTGGAATTCATTGCCACGGAGTGCAGTGGAAGCCGGGACGCTAAATGTCTTCAAGGCCGAGATTGATAGATTCTTGTTGTCTCGAGGAATTAAGGGCTACGGGGAGAACGCTGGTAAGTGGAGCTGAAATGCGCATCAGCCATGATTGAATGGCGGAGTGGACTCGATGGGCCGAATGGCCTTACTTCCACTCCTATGTCTTATGGTCTTACCAGCAAATGAATGATCCCAAAGTTCCAAAGAATTAATGGGACTCAAACTTTAGATCCATTTCTCTCCCCACAGATGCTGCAAGATATCTGTACTACAGGGCAAGAGTTATAGTTGGGGTCAGGGAAATTATGATGCGGTGAGGCATGACTTAGGATGTGTGGCTTGGAAAAGTAGACTCCAAGGCAAGAGTGTAAATGATATGTGGAGCTTGTTCAAGGAGCAACTATTGAGTGTCCTTGATAATTATGTACCTGTCAGGCAGGGAGGAAAGGGTCGTGCGAGGGAGCCGTGGTTTAATAAGGAATTGGAATCCCTTGTTAAATGGAAGAGGGCGGCCTATCTCAAGATGAGACGTGAAGGTTCAATTGGGGCGATTGAGAGTTATAGGGTAGCCAGGAAGGACCTGAAGAGAGAGCTAAGAGCAGCAAGGAGGGGACATGAAAGGTCCTTAGTCGGTAGGATTAGGGAAAACCCTAAGGCTTTCTATAGGTATGTTAGGAATAAAAGAATGACTAGGGTAGGAATAGGTCCAGTCAAGGATAGTAGTGGGAAGTTGCGTGTGGAGGCGGAAGAGATTGGGGAGACAATGAATGAATACTTTTCTTCAGTATTTACCCAGGAACAGGCCATTGTCGTCGATGTGAATACTGAGTCACAAATAAGTAGAATGGATGGCTTTGAGGTATGTAGAGAAGAGGTGTTGGAAATCCTGGAAAAGGTGAAAATAGATAAGTCCCCTGGGCCTGATGGCATTTATCCTAGGATTCTCTGGGAAGCAAGGGAGGAGATTGCAGAGCCATTGGCCTTGATTTTTATGTCCTCTTTGTCTATAGGAGTAGTGCCAGAAGACTGGAGGATAGCAAATGTGGTTCCCTTGTTCAAAAAGGGGAGTAGGGATAACCCTAGTAACTATAGGCCGGTGAGTCTCACTTCTGTTGTGGGCAAAGTCTTAGACAGAATTGTAAGGGATAGGATTTATGCACATCTGGATAGGAATAATGTGATCAAGGATAGTCAGCATGGTTTTGTGAAGGGCAGGTCGTGCCTCACAAACCTTATTGAATTCTTTGAAAAGGTGACGAAGGAGGTTGATGAGGGGAAAGCAGTAGATGTGGTATATATGGATTTTAGTAAGGTGTTTGATAAGGTTCCCCATGGTAGGCTACTGCAGAAAATACGGAGATATGGCATTGAGGGTGAGTTGGAGGTTTGGATTAGGAATTGGCTGGATGGAAGAAGACAGAGGGTAGTAGTTGATGGCAAAGTTTCTTCATGGAGTGCCGTCACTAGCGGTGTTCCGCAAGGATCTGTTTTGGGACCATTGCTGTTTGTCATTTTTATAAATGACCTGGAAGAGGGGTTAGAAGGTTGGGTGAGCAAGTTTGCGGATGATACGAAAGTCGGAGGAGTTGTTGACAGTGAGGAAGGATGTGGCAGGTTACAGCAGGATATAGAGAAGCTGCAGAGCTGGGCAGAAAGGTGGCAAATGGAATTCAATGTAGCTAAGTGTGAGGTGATTCACTTTGGGAAGAATAACAAAAAGATGGGGTACTGGGCTAATGGTCGGATACTTGGTAGTGTGGATGAGCAGAGGGATCTTGGTGTCCATGTACACAGATCTCTGAAAGTTGCCACCCAGGTAAATAGTGCGGTGAGGAAGGCATATGGCGTACTGGCTTTTATTGGTAGAGGAATTGAGTTCCGGAGTCCTGAGGTCATGATGCAGTTGTATAAGACTCTGGTGCGGCCGCATCTGGAATATTGTGTGCAGTTTTGGTCGCCATACTATAGGAAGGATGTGGAGGCACTGGAACGGGTGCAGAGTAGGTTTACCAGGATGTTGCCTGGTATGGAAGGAAGATCGTATGAGGAAAGACTGAGACACTTGGGGCTGTTTTCATTAGAGAAAAGAAGGTTTAGGGGTGACTTGATTGAGGTGTACAAGATGATTAGTGGGTTAGATAGGGTTGACAGTGTGAACCTTTTCCCGCGTATGGAGTCGGGTATTACAAAGGGGCATAGCTTTAAATTAAGGGGGGTAGATATAGGACTGAAGTTAGGGGTAGGTTCTTCACTCAGCGAGTCGTAAGTTCATGGAATGCCCTGCCAGTAGCAGTGGTGGACTCTCCCTCTTTATGGGCATTTAAGCGGGCATTGGATAGGTATATGGAGGATAGTGGGTTAGTATAGGTTAGGTGGGCTTGGATCGGCGCAACATCGAGGGCCAAAGGGCCTGTACTGCGCTGTATTCTTCTATGTTCTATCTTCTATATGGTGAGCTCCTCTCACACTGACTTTTTTTTCAGATCTCTAGCATGTATAGTATTTTGCTCTTAACTGAACTTGGAGGATTTTGTCTCGACAGCCACGTTACCCAACTGTGCTGCCACTTGTACTTTCCCCACTGACCATTTACCAGCTGTTGCGTTGGTGAATCCAGAACAGATCCAATTTAAAATGCACCATGAATAGAACAATTGTAATTTACAAGCAGCTCAGCTTAAATATACTTCAGTCAGTACTAAATCAAACTATTCACAAGTGGTATATTAAAAATAAAATTGGCACTTAGGCATTTTCACTGATTGTAGAAAAGACAGTGGAAGCAATCAGGCAACGTATTTAGGAAGAAATGATTAGATTAGATTACTTAGTGTGGAAACAGGCCCTTCGGCCCAACAAGTCCACACCAACCCGCCGAGACCCATTCCCCTACATTTACCCCTTCACCTTACACTAGGGGCAATTTAGCATGGCCAATTCACCTAACTTACACATTTTTTTGGACTGTGGGAGGAAACCGGAGCACCCGGAGGAAATCCACGCAGACACAGGGAGAATGTGCAAACTCCACACAGTCGCCCGAGGCGGGAATTGAACCTGGGTCTCTGGCGCTGTTATATCACTAGATGAGCAATCCAGAACCCCAGGCTAATATTGTGGGAATTAGGGTTCAAATCCCAAAGTCTGGAATATAAAGCAAGCCCAGGAGCAATATTTCACCCACTGTTGATTGCTTAAAATCCAAGTGCTTTTACCACTGTCCTCAAACAGAACTAAAAGTGCCATCCTCACCTGGAATGGCCTTGTATTCATGAAATACAGCAATGTGGTTGCCAGTTAGCCGCCCTCTAAAGTATCAGGAATGGGCAATAAATACTGGCATAACCAGCAATGCCCACATTACACAAACAAGTAAAGGTTGCCTTCCTGTTCTACAGTTTCTTCCTGAAATGCACTTATTTCCATGTTCAGGTAGTCATAACTAAATGTTAAATAGTACATGATGAGAGGCTCTAAATCTCATTCTTTGAATTTGCATTGAAAATACATTTCTTTAGATGCTGAAAGATCCAGTGGATCTTATTAAGCCACTTTATAAATTGATTATTCTCCTGGACACAACATTTTAAACATTTGCTGAATGCAGCAAGTTTACAGCAAAAAGAAGAATGGAAGCTTCACAAAGGCACTCAATTTCTATTAAACTGCCAGAGAGAAGTGTAACATAAAAGGTCTACGGTTCCAGTTAAGCAAAACTGGACAACTATTAGAGAATAAAACAGTATAGATAAAGGAGGAACAACAAGGAACTAGCTACTTTTGAAAAAAGGTAGCAGGCTCAATGAGCCAAATGAGCTCCTCTTTCTCTACATTGCTCCACAAATCAATAGTTATGCAAAACTGCACTGAATTGTCACAGAACCAGACAATTCTACCAAAAAGGGATGGAGCAATCAAAAATTTCTGGCAGTAGTCCTGACAGTGGAAACCCAAAATAAGCAGTTGCAAAACAATAACCAACTTGCTAGAAAACAACACCAACTGCAGCATAAAGTCAGTTGTAAGAAAGATTGCCCTTTAGACCCAATAGCTGCAAAACAATGAACAGGCAATATTTAACATTAATAGGAGGTCCAAGGAAGTGACCAAGCGCCATTCCTGTAGTTCCCCAATTACGTCACTTTGAACCATCCTATAAATGGATCCCTTGTTACGTCACTACTGGAACCATTCATTGGACAACAGGGAAGCCGCTTTCAAAGAAAAATAACTTAAAATAAGAGCCTCGACTTTGGAAATGAAAAACAAGTTTTTTTTGTCTTAACTTTTCAGGTTTTTTTGAGGGTGGATTAAACTGAGCCTCAACATTCACTTTCACAAGGGCAGGAGGACAGTCACCACAAATCCCTTCAACAGAGGGTTTTACACGTAAGGATTTTCAAACGGAATTAAAATGAATTATCTTTGTTTATATATGTATATTCTCTCTTGTCTCTGTGAACAGACAGTTGTTTCCTCCTTTGGGCGGAAACGGCAGCCGTCACCCCCACCCCCACACTCACCGTCCTTGGCTGAAGTAGCTCCTCAAACACTCCAATGAGTCTAAAGAAAAAGAAAACAGGGGAGGTAATGGGGGGAAAAAATGCCGAGAACACCCGATAAGACTACCCCGATTCCCTCCTCAATTCGACACCACCCTTCCGTCAAGCAGCAGTGCTGTCAGCAACATTCCTCTCACTGACGGGATGCCGGCTCTCGGCTGTTTATTCACCTCAGCAACAAACCCGGCCGCAAACACCGCCTGAGGCACCACCCCGCTGCTCGTTGGCCCAACCGGCGGCCGGTCTCGACAGGGGATAGGTTCGTTCGCGCGTCGGTCACGATGACGCAGATATTCTCTCCCCGCCCCAAACCGCAGCGCCCGGTTCGTCAACACAGCTCTTGTCAGGTCAAGAGGGTAGTGTATCCAACAATCTCCGCCTAACTCAGTGTCGACCTCCTAAGACTGGGAGGTCTCACTGGTAGTCACAAGCAGAAATATTGCTGGAAATAAGAAAATAAAATTGCTATAAATTCTTAGCAGGCGTAGCAAGAGAAGCAGAGTAAACGTTTCAAGTCATTGACTTTTCCTTTAGAGGCAAATTCTTCTATTAAGACCAGAGAATGAAAATTAGTAAATTATAAATAATGTGAAACATACAAAACAGAAATTACTGGAGAAACTCAACAGGTCTGGCAGTATCTTT
The DNA here is from genome assembly GCF_037043375.1 of Chiloscyllium plagiosum. Taxonomy (NCBI): domain Eukaryota; kingdom Metazoa; phylum Chordata; class Chondrichthyes; order Orectolobiformes; family Hemiscylliidae; genus Chiloscyllium; species Chiloscyllium plagiosum. The sequence continues at coordinate 19,405,919 of NW_028270162.1, read as the reverse complement.
AGAAAAAGAAACAGAGTAAAATGTAAAGTTGCCATAGCCCTACCAGACTATCAGGCTAATCTCTCATTAGAACCACATAGTGGTGGTTTAGTCTGAGGGCCACCAGATTTCACGTGAGGGGAGAAGTTGAGAAGAAGAGTTCTTTATGGTTGTTATGAAGATGTGGGTGTACTGTACCTTTAAGAAAGTTAAAAGCTGGCAGAACTACCTGACAGCACCAAGTGTTCTAAACAATATACAATGTAATCTTTTGGTTCAGCAGCTAGTGTAGCTGGTTGCCTGGAGACAAAAACAAATTTGAATTAGGCCAATCAGTTTAAATTATTTCCCAAGAAATACCAAATTCCAATCAAGTTTTGAATTTAGTATATTGACAATATACTAACTTCAGCCAGGGCAGGAATTGAAACCTCATAGTTGGCATCACTTTACATCACAAACCAGCTGTCCAGCCATATAAGCTAACCAAAACCCACAAACAGTGTACTATCTCAATTTTAGTGTTTGAGGTGGTTGCCATACTAATTTGCTTTTAGAGTGGAGGTGTTATATAGTCAGACCAAATCAACACCAAGGTGAAGTAGATATTAGAAGCAATCTTAACATTTTAGAAGAGAAGATAGAGTCAATATTTTGAGTCCAAACACCTTTCTTCAGATTCTTCTGTTTCTTCTTTTCTCTCTCAACAGATGATGCCATACCTGCTCCAGCAATTTCTGCTTTTGTGTGTTTCAGATCTTCAGGGTCCACAGTTATTTGTTTACTTTATTATATACAAAATATGCTAAGTGATATCATTTCAGATTTTGCCTGGGACCAAAATGACTATCTACTATTGTAAGGCCATTCAGCAACTTGACCCTGTGATCATGTTTGGTTCCCCATTTTTCACATACTCCAGACTCATTTTTCCAGTCTCAACAACAAAAACTTCACAGAATCATAGTATTGTTACAGCCATTCAGTGGATCATGCTTGCACTGGCTTTAGATTAGATTACTTACAGCGTGGAAACAGGCCCTCAGCCCAACATGTCCACGCCGACCCTCCAAAGAGCAATCCACCCAGACTTATTCCCCTACATTTATCCCTTCATCTAACACTATGGGCAATTCATTCCTGAAGGGCTTATGCCCGAAACATCAATTCTCCTGCTCCTTGGATGCTGCCTGACCTGCTGCACTTTTTCAGCAACACAGTTTCAGCTCTGATCTGCAGTCCTCACTTTCTCCTACTGGCAATTTAGCATGGTCAATTCACCTAACCTGCACATCTTTGTGACTGTGGGAGGAAACCGGAGCACCTCCGCCACACAGACACAGGGAGAATGTGCAAACTCCACACAGACAGTTGCCTGAGGCGGGAATTGAACCCGGGTCTCTGGCTCTGTGAGGCAGCAGTGCTAATCACTGTGCCACCGTGCCGCCCACAAATAAATGTGTGGCTTGTTAAATGAATATCATATCATTTCCTAGTGCCAATCACCTGGTTTTTTTTCCCCTTGCACAGTATTTTTATCCAAATAATTATCGAAAGTCTTCCTGGATGCCTTAATTGAACCAGCCTCTACCTCACTTGCAGGAAGGGCTATCCATACCCGAGTGTATTCATTAAGCTAACTACTCACTGAGTGAAAACATTTTTCCACACTTCTTTTAACTGATCACTTTAAATTTTGTTCCTTTTACAAGCAGAATGTCTCTTCTCACCTACTCTATCCAGCCATCTCAGGATTTATAAATCCTCTATCAGTTATCATCTTGACCTTCTCTTCAAGGAGATCAACCCCAACTTCTTCAACCTAACCTCATATCTGGAACCATTCTTGTAAAAAACTTCTGCACTTTCTCCAATGCATTCATATCCTTCCTATCATGTGATATCCAGAGCACAATGAGAGTCAACCAAATTGCTTTGGGTCTGAAGTCACAAATAGACCAGCAGTTTTTCTTCCCTAAAAAGCTTTTGCTTCCAGATTTCTAACTGAATTCAAATTCCGCTATCTTCTGTCATGGGATTGAACCCAAGTCCTGGGAACATTACTCGAGTCTCTATATTACTTGTTCACTAAGCCATCATCTCCCCACTGTACTTCTATAATACTAGGAGAAAGTGAGGACTACAAATGCTGGAAATCAGAGTCAAGAGTGTGGTGCTGGAAAAGCACAGCAGGTCAGGCAGCATCAGAGGAGTAGAAGAATTGACGTTTCGGGCGTAAGCCCTTCATCAGGAATGGATGGATTAACATTCCTGATGAAAGGTTTATGCCCAAAACATCGATTCTCCTGCTCCTCGGATGCTACTTGACCTGCTGTGCTTTTCCAGCACCACACTCTCCACTATTTCTATAATACCCCAAAATAACAAGCACTTTCAAGAAAAATTCAACCCTAAACCATATAAAGAGACATTTGAACAAATAACTAAAAGCTTAGTCAAAGAAGTAGGATTTCAATAGCATCTCATTGCAAAGGGGAGAGAGTTGATAAGATAAGATGGAAATGTTTGAGTCAAGAATAAGCATCTGAAATGTGTAAAATTCAGTCATTTCTCTGTTGGCTCCCTCACATTGATTTTTGAGCCAAACAGGAATATTAGCATGCAGTTCCAACATGGAAAACACCACCGTCTCATTCCTTCAGCCCTTAGCATTCACCTGCTCACATGCAAAATGTCCCTTGTGATAAGGTATCTATCAATGGGACAGCATGGTGGCTCAGTGGTTTGCACTGGGCCCAGGTTCGATTCCACCCTCAGGCAACTGTCTGTGAAATTTTAACATTCTTCCCGTGTCTGCATGGGTTTCTTGTGGGTGCTCCAGTTTTCTCCCACAGTCCAAAGATATGCAAGTTAGGTGGATTGTCCATACTAAATTACCCCATAGTGTTCAGGGATGTATAAGTTAGGTGTGTTAGACGTGGGAAATGCATGGGAATCAATGGATATCAAGGGCAAACTCGCCTCTGGTTGGAGTTATACTTGACACATAGGAAGATGGTCATAGTTGTTGGAGGTCAGTCATTTCACCTCCAGGACATCCGTGCAGGAGTTCATCAAGGTGGTGTCCTCGACCCAACCATTTCCAGCTGCTTAATCAACTACCTACATTCCATCATAAGGTCAGAAGTGGGAATGTTCGCCAATGATTATACAATGTTCAGCACCATTCGCAACTTCTCAAATACTGAAGCATATTCAATAGCCATAAGATCCAGGCTTGGGCTCATAAGTGGCAAGTCACATTTGTGCCACAGAAACGCAAGGCTATGACCATCACAAATAAGAGACAATTCCCCACCTTCAACATCCTGGTGGTTATCATTGACCAGAAATTCAACTTGACTCACCACATAAACACAGTCGCTACAGGAGCAGGTAAGAAGCTAGGAATACTGTGGCGACTAACTCACCTCCTGACTCCTCAAAGCTTGTCCACTATTTACAAGGCATAAGTTAAGAGTGTGATGGAACACTCCCTACTTGCCTGGATGAGTGCAGCCCCAACAACACTCAAGAAACTTGACACCATCCCAGACAAAGCAATCCATTTGATTGGCACTGCATCCACAAGCATCGACTCCCGCCATCACCAATGCTCAGTGGCAGCAGTGTGTACTATCTACAAGACGCACTGCAGAAATTCACCAAAGATTCTCTGACAACACCTTCCAAACCCATGACCACCTTCAACTAGAAGGACAAGGGCAGCAGATATATGGGAACACTACCACCTTCAAGTTCCCTTCCAAGTCACTCACCATTCTGACTGGAAATATATCGTGATTCCTTCGCTGTCACTGGGTCAAAGTCCTGGAATTCCGTCCCTCATGCCATTCTGGGTCAACCCACAGCAGGTGGATTGCAGCAGTTCAAGAATGCAGCTCATCACCACCTTGTCAAGGGCAACTGGGGACAGGCAATAAATGCTGGCCAGCCAGCCATGCCACATCCCACAAAATGAATAAATTTTTACAAACCTGATATTGGGAATGGTATTATAACTTTAAGTGAGGGAAAGAAGAAACAGAGGTTTAGAATTAAGAACATTAGAAATTGTAGCCTGCTCAAAGTTTGTGAGAAGAATTGTAGCTCGGGTGCTTGTTGTTGTGGTTCTGTTCGCCGAGCTGGGAATTTGTGTTGCAGATGTTTCGTCCCCTGTCTAGGTGACATTCTCAGTGCTTGGGAGCCTCCTGTGAAGCGCTTCTGTGATGTTTCCTCCAGCATGTATAGTGATTTGTATCTGCTGCTTCCGGTTGTCACTGAGGATGTCACCTAGACAGGGGACGAAACGTCTGCAACACAAATTCCCAGCTCGGCAAACAGAACCACAACATTGTAGCCTGCTCCATTATTCAGTAAGATAATGGCTGCACTGATTGTGGACTTATCTCCACTTTCCTGTTTTTCCCTCATAACCCTTGACTTCCTTGTCAATCAAAAATCAGTCTTCTTCAGCCTTGAATATATTCAATGACCTTCCTCCACTACTTGCTGAGGAGTACAATTCCAAATACTGATGATCCACTGAGAAAATAATTTCCTTCTTGTTTCCATATTATTTTGAAACTTTGGCTGCTGTCAATTCAGATCCAGTCAGTGAATAAAGAAGAAAGACCTTACTTCGTGGTTGAAGTTTATTAACTATTCAGTCTTACAGCTCCTTCCACACCCCAGTCCCACCTTTCCTTTTTAATTTTTTGTTTATTTAACCCATTTCTCCTAATCATGAGCTGCCAGAGGAAGCGCTGGAGGCTGGTACAATTGTAAAAGTTAAGAGGCATTTGGATGGGTATATGAATAGGAAGGGTTTGGAAGGATATGGGCCAGGTGCTGGCAGGTGGGACTAGATTGGGTTGGATTATGTGGTCGGCATGGACGGGTTGGACCAAAGGATCTGTTTCCATGCTGTATGTCTTTATGACTCTATGACTCTAATCCATCTGTTCAGAGATGTTGTTACATACCTCTGCAGAGGTAGGACTTGAAGCTGAGTCTCTTGGTCCAGGAGCAGAGACACCAGACACATTGTGCCACCAGAGGGCCCCTCCAGTTAACCTTTTCTCTCCACAGCTAATTATATAATCAATTTACCCGATAAACCTGCTTAACTGCTTATTATGTTAACAGATTCCCTTTTTCTCTTTAAATAAATGTTTTGAAGACATAAAAACAATCCTTGATCTCAAGAAAATTTAACAAAATAATTTTCATATTCTATGCTACTTTATAAAACATTCCTGAAGAAGGGCTTATGCCCGAAACGTCGATTCTCCTGTTCCCTGGATGCTGCCTGACCTGCTGCACTTTTCCAGCAACACATTTTCAGCTCTGATCTCCAGCATCTGCAGACCTCACTTTCTCCTACTTTATAAAACAGCCAATCTGTAACAAAATTATTTGTTTCCGTATTACTTATGATACAAACAACCTTTAGTATTCCCTCTTCTTTCTTTGAACACAAACAAATGTTTAATGACAAGACAAGCCAAACAAAATATTTGCTTTTCATGTTCTTATAATTCTTCCTTGCTTCAAGGATCTTCAATAATATTTTTGGAGCATTCATCTTTTTTTGTGAAACAATCTGACAACTGACAATTTGAATGAACTCTTTTTTTTAACATTTCTTTTATGCGAGTAAGGCCAATTCTCAATCTTTTTTCAGCTAGATAATTTGTCAAATTTACCTTTCCCCAAAGAGAATGGTTATCAATATAACATTCTATTAGCAAATGTTTTCACACTGCCTTGTATAGTAGTGCCAATGTTTCACCTGCTGAGGAACTTCTAACTATCATTTTTATTTTGTTGGCTTCTTAGGTCGATGGACAACATTTATTATTTTTTTCCCACTAAGAATATGAGAAACTCCACCATTTTCAATTAATGATTCAGAAGAGTGGCACATTAAGCAACGCTAAAAAGGATTTGGTGATATCTTCTGGGTCACATAAGGTTGTAAACTGAATGGATATTTTCTATATGTAATTTTTGTAACGTTGTATTTACTGTCGGGATTTTCTCAACAACATGTTTTATCATAGTATTCTGTAAACACAGAATGTGTACATAAGTTAATTGTCCGATCAAACTTCTTAATTGGTCTGCTTCTTTCCTCGATGCAAAGCAATCTTTCTCTGTAGACTTGACCCATTTTATTCGGATGCGTTTTATGCTTTCCAAATAAGATTTGATCCAAATATTCTCCTGACGTATTCTGCATAATGTCCAACACAAAAGACCCCGATTCAGACTTCTAATATCAACTTCTTCTAATTTCCCAGCTTATTTTATCTGTTACACATTGCACCAATTCCATCGAAATTCTGCACAGAAAATCGTAATTGTGATTCATAAAGATACTAGTTTCTCTTTTGATACCAGTGGGACACTGTTAAATCTGCCTTATGTTGAATGTAACTTGCTTTCAGCAATCAGACTGAATGTTTCAACCTAAATCACATTTGTTCAATTTCCATAGCTTCCCTTCTTTATCACCTGCTACATTAAGTGGTTCCATCCCTTTGAAAGTTTTCACCCTGCAATAATGCAGCTTTTATACCAATGGAAGTATTTGCCCAGGATTATGTTGCTAAAAGAATTATGAAGATCTTCAAGATTATATTTCCTGCAGTTAAGGAAATCTACTCCAACAAGTTTTTCTTTAAACCCCATAGATACTAGTCTGGCTTTAGTGTTGTAGGTTTCACTAGGGAGTATTCTTACTGTACATATCCAACAGTATGATAAAGGTAGTTATCTGATACCTCATTTTATGTGCCATATTTTTACCAGCACTTTAATTCCTCTTGTTTGGCATCCTTTATCAACATATTCTAATTTGTTTGTAACCACTAAAACATCTTGATCATAAGGTCTTACCTTCTCACAGCATTCCCAACTTGTCAAACTATAACCTCTATTCAACCTCCTATCTTGTTCTGAACTACCACTATAAGATTTTTCCCTCCTATGATCAGAATTCCTTTCAGAAGTTTAAATTTTTTTTCCTCAAGTCATGTTCACTTCCAGGTCCACTTTCAGAACTTGTATTTTTACCTTGTTTGCCAATCCATGGATCATATGCCTCATCTTGTACCTTTAACCAATGTTTGTAGTTCCTGGTAGCTTTCCCTGCTAAACTATAATAGTGGCATTCCTCGAGTCACTAGTCCCTTTTGGCATATATGCCACTTTGATGTCAATTTTCAGTTGTTGTTCTTTGAGACAAATAGTCTTGTCCTGCATCTCTCATCACATTTTCTATGTACAATCAGCCTTTCATCTGCTCCCCATAACAGTCCAATGTATGTGTATACAAATTTCATGGTGCCTCATAGAATCATGGAGTCATACAGGAAGGAAATAGATCCTTCAGTCCAATCAGACCATGACAACCATAATCCCAAACTAAACTAGTCCTATCTACATGTGCCTGAACCATAATCCTCCAAACCTTTCCTATTCATGTACTTATCCAAATGTCTTTTAAACATTGTAACTGTACCTACAGTCACCAATTCCTCTATAAGTTCATTCCATACATGAACCACTCTCTGTGTAAAAAGGTTGCCCTTTTAAACAGGTTGTCCTTTTTAAATTTTTTCCTTTCATCTTAAAATTATGCTCCCCTAGTCCTAAAGCTCAGATCCGAGGAGAAAGATTATTCTTGTCTATACCCCTCATAATTTTGTAAACTTCCATAAGGTCATTTCTCAATCTCCCATGCTCCAGTGAAAGAAAACCCAGCTCATCCACACTCTAATTATAACTCCTACCTTCCATTTGACAACACCCTGGTAAATCTCATCTGAACCCTCTCCTGCTTAATAATATCCTTCATATAATGGAGTCTGAGATCAATTCAAGAAGATATTTGAATCATCACCAAGAGTTATTGTTTCTCCCTCCAAAACAGCTCCTAAATTCATCCCTGCCTCAGCTCATAATTGGTGAAACAGTCATTCAGTCCATTGTTACCTCTGGACCCTTGTCCATATATCGGCGTGGGACACCAGATTATAAACTCCACACATTTAGTTTGTCCAAGGTTCTTCTCTCCTCCTGGTTTGCATATCCAGACAATTCCCATTCCCTGATCATCCACACAAACATATTCTCTTCTAAATTCTCAATTTTAAATTCTACTCTTTTAGATCATAGATCATCGAATCCCTACAGTGTGGAAACAGACCATTTGGCCCAACATGTCCACACAGACCCTCTGAAGAGTAACCCATCCAGACCTATTCCTCTACTCTATTACTCTACATTTCCCCTGACTAATGCACCACTCCTACACATCACTGAACATTATGGGCAACTTAGCATGGCCAATTCACCTAACCTACACCTCTTTGGACTGTGGGGGGGAACCAAAGCACCCGGAGGAAACCCATGCAGACACGGAGAGAATGTGCAAACTCCACACAGACAGTCGTCCAAGGCTGGAATCAAACCCAGGTCCTTCGCGCTGTGAGGCAGCAGTGCTAACCACTGAGCTTCAAAATGTTCGAAGGTCATCCATTTATTTCTTTGTTTTCTTGGACTGGTGTAAATCTTGTTTTGTAAAATCTCCATAAAAGTTTTTGGTGTTGTGCTGTAAATGTTATCAGCTAGTATAATGGTGAAATAAATCACAGATTGCATCTATGACTTGTTCTCTCAGTATGTAATTCATGGCCTTTGGTTGCCAGACACTAAAAATGTTTTTCTATGATTACTCTACCCCAACTTCCACTCTTTCTACCCTTGTCTTTTGTAATATATCATGTCCACTTGGTGAAAATTGATTTCTAAGGCATTAAGGCCTGTCAGATTTGCCCTGAAACATCAATCTTAATGAATGTCCTTCTCCCTGCCTGCAAGGCTTTCTTCAGGTACTCAGAAAGAAAGCATGAATGAATGAATTAATTAATTAATTAATTAATTATTGTCACTTGCATTTTACAGTGAATAAAACAATAAAATATGGTGAAAAGCTTCAAAAGTCACCACAATCCGGCACCATTTTGAATAGTTTAAGAATAAAAAGGATAAGAGATGTTACTGAAAGAAAATTGTTTAAGAATAAAAAATAGAACTCATTACACTTTCTTCCACAAGCTGGGGATACCCATTCATTACAAAAGACATTTTTGGATTTCCGCCCACAAAAAAATCAACTCAGTGTGTATCGTATGCCCAACCTCCTGTAATAAATATACCAGGGCAGATTTTCATTTACAATTTGGTTGGTCTGCAAGGATTTTAAAAAGCATTGCATCTATTACCACATGATTTCTTTCACACAGACCATTACTAAAGGGATATTTTGCTACAATTTTCATGACCACATGTTTTTACACCTCGTCCTAAATTCATCATTGGCAAGTTCCCTACCATTATAAGTTAGGAATTTAACTGGTACCTGCCCTCTGTTCCCCATTCATTTTTTTCCACCTTATACCTTATACACTTTTACTCTTTATTATATATTATTGTAGACTGACCAAAACTAGTTGGCATCTGCCAACTGCAAATTGATAACATACATCTCCTTACCCAATACCTTTAAATCCAATACTTCAACTTTATTAAGGTCTCTTGCTGAAGGGAGACACATTATGGGCCATGGTATTTTACGCATATTACATTTATTGTTGATCCCTTCCATACATGTAAACTACTAATCATTCCTTACTCCTGCATTCTTTAGTTGAATTTTTAACCTGTGAGAAAATGGATGGGCAGACTGCTGATATAATTTAAAGATAATTTAACTTTTTGCCTTGAAGTTCTTATGTCCTGATGCTAATAACTGCCTAATATTTTGATCAGAGAAGTTGTGTCTTGTTAAAAGGAATAAAATGATGTCTATATTGTGAGAACTGTAAACTTGCAAAAAACTTTTTAAACACAATGACCTTGTCATGTTTCATGTCCAGTTAAATATCAGCCTTTTTCATTGGTGGACTGCTTAAGAAGTAAGGGTATTGCACTTGACATTATGTCTGTGCTGATATAGTGGTTTACCCCAATTATGTGGTAGAGAACTTGTTTTTAGTGCTTTCAATATGTTGTCATCCCGAAACCTAAAATATGCAAAACTCTCAAATTCCTTGGCCTTACTTTGGTAATTGTTATTTAAAGCTAGACAGTCTGTGAATGCACATCCACTATCCATCACAGAGCAATTTAATGTGTCTGGGATAAAACCATTTAATCAGGAACTGAAACGTCGTTCACTGGTACAATTACTCAGCCTGATCAGGATCACAATATTTATCCTTCTGAAACTTCTATGTTGTCTGTAATTTTGAAAAGCTTGATATTTCATTTTATTCCATAACAATATTTTAAGTCACATTTAAAACACCTGTTAACCATATGCCAGGTGTTTCCAGAAATCATTCTTCAATTATAGTTATCTAATTCCTGTTGCCACACCTTCACGACTTTTAGTCATGATTGTCCTTTAGTATTGCCACTTTTGATCTGAATCTGGGTGGGATCTTGCATTGCCACTCCAATTGAATCCTCTGTTCTTTTTGTTATTGCTGAATAACCTATTTGAGGTACTACGGGCACTGGAAATGAATGTTTTCCCAGAAATGTTTTTTATGAAAGCTGACATCTGTTCCAAAAGTATATCTTTTTCTGAAAATCTAACTCCACTTACTAAGGAAGTCTAACCATACTTGACATTTTAGCACAGTCCAACATATTAAAGATTCATGAATCTTAAAGCAGAATTTCTGCAATCTCAGATTTTAAACTGTTAAAATTCATTATATATTGATCTGGAGAATATCCATCCTGCTTTCTAAATTTATCAAAGTCTGTCCGTAGTTCATAAACATTGTCCATAAATTTTAATAGAATTTCTGAACCTTTATCAGTATCTTTTCATTAAGCCTCAAACTCAGATTACTTGACAGCTAAAAACATGAGAAACTTCATAGGAACACAGAATCTTGGTGTGCTTGTCCACTGATTCCTGAAGGTGCAGGACAGGGAAAAAAAAGGTGATGAAGAAGGCTTATGGGACACTTACCTTCATCAGTCATGGCATAGAGTATAAGAACAGGGATGTCATGTTGGAGCTATACAGAACTCCGAGTTGATCACAGTTTAAGTACTGTGTGCAGTTCTGGTTGCCACACTATAGGAAGTATGTGATTACATTGAAGGTGGTATACAGGAGATTCACCAAGATGTTGTCTTGGTTGGAGCATTTTAGCTGTGAAGAGAGGCTGGATAGACTTCTTTAGAGAAGACTGAGGTGAGGACCTGATTGAGGTCTGTAAGATTGTGAGGGGCATGAATCAGCTGAAGGGAGCACAATTTTAAGGAGGAGGGCAAGGGTTTAGAGGAGATTTGAGGGAAACCTTTTACACTCATCTGGAATGTACTGCCTGAGAGGGGAGGAAACCTCAAAAACTCTGAAAAGTAATTGGCTGAGCACCTGAAATGCCATAATATTCAAGGCTTTGGGCTAAATGCTGGAAATTTGGATTAACTTAGATGGGTTGGTGCAGACTTGATGAGCCAATGGGCCTCCTTTGTTTTGTATGATTCCACGACTCTAATTTTGCTTTTAGTTGAAGCAATAATCCTGATAAAGCAATGATAAAAGCATAACCTGTGTTCACTTATCTACTTCATTTTTCTGCTGATCACAAGGTTCAACTTCATATCCATCACTTCGCACTTCTCCAACTATAATTTTTTATTTGAAAAGAACTCATGCGGCTGTAAATTGCAAGGTGCATCAAGTTTTTTGAAATGATTCTTCCATAAGACAGAGCAAGATGTCTTGCTGTATCTTGGCCTCAGTTCTAGAATCACATCTAATTTCCATTCATCTTGCCATGCACAATTGCTGGAGCAATTCACGCTCAGTGGAGGTCCTCCCAAAGGCCACACCATCTTCCCAAGCCTGCTGTGCACCTGCAAGAGTTCTGCCATCTGAAAGCTGTGCTGCTTGGCTGTGGAAGGGATGAGGAGAGATGGTATAGAAGAGGAAGCCGGTACCATGTTCCCCTCAGAGAGACAATAAGGTCTCTCGTCGTGTGTGGGATAATGTAAAGGGGTTATCTTCCTGGAGGACCAGCAGAGGTTGTTTCACCTTCCCCACCCCCAACCAGAACTGCATAGTCAGAGGTCACCAGCCGGGTCAGTTCTATTTCCAGGGTGAGGAGCATTGTGCAGCAGTGCAGTATGAAAGTCAATGATCTCCATTCCACCAGGGAAAATGCAATACTGTGTCCTCTGCTACCTCACACTCATTTTTGCCTGTCCATCCACCTCCCACCAATGCTTATACTCTAAACACCCACTCTTGTCGCCTAAAACACCTTTCCCACTTGCTCTCGTTACCCCTATTCTATCATGTAGCATACCTTCTGCCTCTGCACTGCATCAATATTCCCTCAGAACACTTTAGCACCATTCCTCCATATTGTTATGAAGTTGAAGCCATGTACTGTACCTTTAAGAGAGAGTGAATGCTTTTGAACTTACAAGCACCTTTGTATATGACTAGATGGCAGTCCCTGAGTGTACTGGAAAATTAAAAATATGCAACATTGGGCTATGAAATGGATACCTGGGTTTTGGTTGCTGTTTTGACAACAATTCAAATTTAACCAATCAGTTTAATTTTTGCCCCAGGATACTAAAACCCTGTCGAGTTTTAATTTATTGTTTTGCCAACATTGAACCAATCAGATGATCTGATGTCGGGGGTATAAAAATGTGGGCATTTTGAAAATTGGTCAGAAAGCAATTGCCATCGAGACAAATCCAATAAATTAGTTAACACTCTCTATCAAAGGTGCCTTTTCATATGAAACATATTTGCAGTAAAAAGAAAGAAGATAACTGAGGGAATTCAGCAGCCAGAAGAGTGAAGTCACAGAAGATGACAGTGGTTGTGTGGTTTTGAAATTAAGTTGATGTAATTTTAATAAATGTTTTATTGGAACAGCGTGTTGTTAGAGAGTTGGAGGCAGGTAATAAGCAGTTAAGATAAAAGGGTGACTTACAGTTGTGAATAGTTGTTGTTTAATGTTAATTTTTGAGTTAAAAAATAAATAGATGTTATTTTCTTTAAATAGTGAAATTTGGGAGTTCTCTGTCACTCATATATTAACAGGTTATGAGATAAAGTGAGATTTTCAAGGCGTTTGGTATAATTAACAAAGGGGTTCACTGCCGTGTCATAACAAAATGCACCAGCCCTAACAGCCATGCCATCCACTTGCATTTTATTTATTCAGCTGCTTTAGTGCATTACAAGAGAAAATTTGTGAACATGTAAGACAGATGTGGGGTGCTGAATATCAAGGAAAGAATACTTGATTGAGCAGGGGAAGACTGCTCTTGCAGGGATGCGGTCACATTTATGTCCTGTCACCCGAGTAATAACACTTGTCATCCCACTGCAACAATTACATTAACCAGGTATTGAGCACCACTATTAATCAATGGTTGCAACACTTTCTGCCTCTCATATCGTATGCCAGCATCTATCCATCCAAGCACCAACCTTTTCTCAATCTCCCCAGATGATATTGCAGACACATTGGATGGATCATTGTTAACGTTGCTGCTTGGGTTCCCCCAGCAGAACTGAACAAGACATCTCAATGAGCTCTATAAGGGTACACAGCGAATTCCAAACTTCAACAACACTGCAGGTGGATTAAGGAGAGACACCCAGACCAGGGCAGTTGGAGGACTACTGGAGACCAGTGGGCGGCACGGTGGGCGGCACGGTGGCACAGTGGTTAGCACTGCTGCCTCGCAGCGCCAGAGACCCGGGTTCAATTCCTGACTCAGGCGACTGACTGTGTGGAGTTTGCACGTTCTCCCCGTGTCTGCGTGGGTTTCCTCCGGGGGCTCCGGTTTCCTCCCACAGTCACAAAGATGTGCAAGTCAGGTGAATTGGCCATGCTAAATTGCCCGTAGTGTTAGGTAAAGGGGTAAATGTAGGGGTATGGGTGGGTTACGCTTCGGCGGGTCGGTGTGGACTTGTTGGGCCGAAGGGCCTGTTTCCACACTGTAAGTAATCTAATCTAATCTAATCTAATCTAATCTAATCTAATCTAATCTACTGCTGAATTCAGTTTCCAGTCACCAGCAAAGCCGAGGCAGGAGATGACCCTGGCTATGAGGGACTTCAAATAGATAAATAGGGAAGAGATGCAGTGACAAGCAGAAGTACAGGAGGCATAGGTCCCCAAAGTGGAGAAGCTGGAGCAAGGTAGTCAGTCCAGCAAGGCACTGCATGTCTTTGTTCAGAAAGATGTGGAGGTGCCTGTGTTGTTGGACTGGGGTAGACAAAGTCAACAATCACACAACACTGGGTTATAGTTCAAGAGGTTTATTTGAAACCGTAAGCTTTTGGAGCCTCGACTCCTTCCTCAGGCAGCTAGAGAGAGAGAGAGAGAGAGAATACATCAGACACTAGCTGCCTGAGGAAGGAGCGGGTCTCGAAAAGCTTGCAGTTTCAAATAAACCCCTGTTAGACTATATCCTGGTAATTTTTGACTTTGTTCAGAAAGAGACATGGCATGTCACGAGGCACCAGATGATAAACGATCCACACACACCCTTCCATGGTGTCCACTCAGCAGATTGTAACCACTGCCTGCCGCAATCTGACTGCTGGAGGTTTCAGAAGAGAAAGATCAACTTGCCTAGATTAGCAGGGGAAATGCTGAGTAGGATTTTTTTTGCTATTTAGGATAGCGGGTAGCTGAAATTGAGAGATAATACAGGATGAGAATGTGACCAGGAAAATATTTAAGTGGTCAAGCCCAAAGGTGAAAAAGACATGGATAAGGAATTTCAGGATGAAAATTTTAAATTGAAGGCATTGACAATCAAGAACGAACATAAGTCAGCAAAAACAAGAGTGATGGATGTGTGCTTTGGATATCTTCCTGCACCTCTGCATCTCACTACTTCAATTTCCTCCTTTCAGACACTCCTTATAACCTCAACTGTTGATTATCTGACCTAATGCCACATTATGTGATTGTGTCAAACTTTGTTTTACTTTGTGCCTGTGAGAACATTTAACTCCCTTAGAAGTGTGACATAAATACTGCTTTTGATCATGATGAGTAGGACTTGGTGAAGAATGGTCAACAGAATTTGGGTCACCTGAAGTTTATGGATAATGGAGATCATCCATAAGAGCATGGAAGTGACAAAAAACTTTGGATGTAGGCGGTAACAACTAAGATAATATTGGGAGTATGGAGATAGTGAATAAAATTAAACCGATATTCACTATGCTTTCTGTTTTGTAGAGGTATTCAAGTCATGATCAGCTAATCTAAGTGAGGATTTCAATACTAGCTGAATTGAGATATTATTTTACAGAGTTGAAAGTAGGCTCCTTTATGGTGGAGTATACAGAGTAGAAACCTTATCTTGAGCTCAAAAAAGATGGCAAGATAGTGGTCAGACAGAGGGATGGAATCAATGTAAATACAATGGAAGATATAAGAGGAGAAAAATGGAAATGCTATGCCCTTCCCAACATTTAAAATAAAGACATTGTGGCTTAACAAGTATGAGATATCAGACAGCATTTTGACTTTTTCTAGAGGTTGTGAGAAAAATGGTGGAGAGATAAAGTTGAGTATTAACACCTTACATGTGAAAGCTTTTCCTCTAAGTTCAGAACATGTCACCAAGGGTCATTTCTTGAAGAGGAGGGACCCTTAAATTCTTTGGGGTCTTCAGATTACACTTGCAGAACAGGAAAAGAAACCAGTGCTGGAGACGCGACTGATTATGGCTGGATGGGTAATATTGAATCAAGTTGAATGCAGTACCACTGAGCTGGACAGTAAAGGAGAATAATATGGTTGACTTTGTCAAAGTCCACCAAGAGGTCAGAAAGATAAGGAGATACTATGGACACATGACAGGAAATATGCAGACTGTACATACACATTTCATGTCCACAATGTCTTTGTTCTGTTATAGCTTTTGATCATGCTTTTACATTTTGCATGTATACACTATCTTTCGCTCAATGGTGGAATACTCACCTCTCTATCAAAAAGTCTTGAATGCAATTCCAGCCTACGATTTGAGCACATAATATTTATTAAACAAAGGTCACATCCACCCTTTTAGATTGATGGAAAAGATCTTATGGTACAATTCAGAGTAAAACAGCAAAATCTTGCTTTCCCGTAGCTGTTATCCAATACCAAGAGAAAAAGATTATTTGATCACTTACCTCATAAGAACATAAGGAATAGGAGGAGTAAGCAATAGGACTCCTCAAACCTGCTCTGCCATTCAATATTATCATGGCTGATCTGGTCTTGACCTTAACTTGACTCTCCTGTCTGTTCCCTACAGCCCTTGACTCTCTATTGGATGCCTTTTGTCGTGTGAAGCAAATGGTTTTTCCATTGGTTGTTCAACACTATGTTAAACATTGGTGTGGCTGAGGAGTTCTGTTCTGGCATGGCAGTCTTTGCTGCATTTGCTTTGGAAAGAGATAGGGGATGGAAAGATGCAGGATTTGAAGCTTCAGTTTTCTATGGACCTTCTTCTACACCAGCTGACTTTACTTATTCACTTCACTTTGTCCAAACTCCCTCTAGACAGTCCATGTGGAGTGTTCAGAGTCACTAGTAACTACATCCCTCTGATCTGTGTCAATATGTGGCATCTTCACGTATCATTTGCAGATGGCCTTGAAGCAGAAGTAAGGTCAGGTCATGACCCTGTCCCCAGTTTATTTTAAAGAAGAGTATTTGGAACATCTGATGGACATGATTGAACCAAAGTAGATGCTGTTGGCTCAGTAATGAGTGTAATCTGATAAAATTAAAATGCTCCAAAGCCACTGAGTGATAATCTTGTCCTACTGAAGATATTGAGACCATATCTGAGACAGTGAAGGTGGTATATGTTCAGCCTCTCCTCTTGTTTAGTATATGTTGTCCCAATCTCATTACTATGGAGAACTGCACAGAGGTTGAGTAAACTCATTGTTTGGTACACTTAATCAGATTTCTTTTGTTCAATACTCCCTTAGTCAGCTTAAATCTCAGTGTCATGAATTCATGATCTAACGAAAGCAGCAAATTCCTTCTCATCACATGAGGAGAAACACTTCAGTATCTTTTGGAGACCAACTGAAGACAGGTCACAACTTCCTTTGCAGTGAGTCACAATAAATATTATTTTGTTTCCTTTTTAGTACATAACTAACACACTTTAATTATAAAGTCAACCAGTCAATCAACTTAGTCAGGCATGACTGTGTTCAGTACATGTTGCTTTCTCATTCCTTTGTTCTCAAAGCAAGGTACTAGATGGATTTGTTTCTATATTCCCAGTATAGCTCTATTGCCTTTTTCAAGCTGAACACTCAGGTAAACTTTCATTTTCAATATTTGATGTTATCGTGCAAATTTGAGTAAACAAAGAGATGCAAATTTCTTGAAACATCACTCACTTTACTTTCACCGATTCTTAATTAGAATGGTAGTTCCAGGGCAGTTAGCACTTGAAATTCCATTTGGGGTTGCCTGGGCTTGTCAGGAGATCTCAAATGCCATTTTAGTCAGCTGTGTTCTTTTTAAAACAATTTAAAACATCCATGAAAATCTCAGGTGTTAACATCAAATGATGTAAGTTGAATATTAATCATTACATTTATATTAAGATTGAAACAATTTGCACTGTGAAACTCCTCAGATTATCATATGTTGCAAATAAGAGCACTACTTATTCTTTTAAATTCCAATAAATATAGGCCCAACCTTTTCTTTATAAGATAGCCTCTTCCTCCCAGGAGTAAACTCAGTGAACATTCGCTGAAATTCCTCAACAATACATCATTTATTAAATAAGAGGGCCATTACTTTTTGTAGCACCTTGATATGGTCAAATTTGCTGCTGTATGTTTCCCCACCTCATAATGATTCTTTTGCGAAAACATTTTGATGGCTATGAAGAATTTTTAAGTATTCTACAAACAATTTAATTCTCTCTTTTGTAAAATGCTTATTTCATCAGTTATGATGAGTTTCTAATGCAAATAGGTGTCTGAATAATGCATTTGCAGGTTGAGATCACTAGGTATTGTTGTGGCCCATTATATTCTATGACATTTTAACATTCAGAAGAGGAAATCAGAGCTGTCTTTGACCTCTCTGCAATGTCCAAATGGTTGATTCTCCATAGGATTGCTTTAGCATGGCCCCAGTTCTCATTGTTTTTTAATCTAATCAATGGCAACGATCCATTCTTAGTCCACTCTTCTTCTTCATTTAAACATTGTATTTTGTTGACATACATCTATTGGAATTGGCTGACAAAGTTCTATCTCCCATTACTTTTCTTGATTAAATCAATCTGAGATTCAGTCAAGGTTAATACAGACCTTCCCCCTCTTGAGGACTGGAAAGACCATTAATGGATATGACAAAAGCATCTGTTCAATTAAGCCAGTCCAATCAAGAAATTGTACAGTCAAATATGCCAGTGCACTGGTATTGAAAAAAAAACACAAAAAGGAACATTTATATTTCTATGATATAACTTTTTGACTTATGAAAATCAGATGATGAAACTTGAGACTGAAGTAGAAATAAACTCTGCCTACAGCATACTGCCCCTTTTGTTTTTATGAAAATGGTAAACACACCATTCACACCCAACAGAAACTCTATATGTTTGCTGCCAACAACCCAAAGCTGCACAGTTTTTCTCAGCAGTTCAGTGTCTATTCCAAAGATAATATAGCACTTACTCTGTCTTGCATTTGGGTGTCAACTCAGTTTAGGTACGTACCAAAGTATTAACATAGGCTTTCTTACAGAGAAATAAGGATGCTAACAACTCAGCCAAGTTCAGAGTTTAGAATCGTTGTGTGATGTACAGCTCTTGAAACAGTACCTAACAAAAGAGTCAACAGTTGTGGTGGAGACAAAACAAGCCAAAGTATAACAAATTTGCAGCAGCGAAGGACATCATTTGGTCTATTATGTCTGTGCCAGCTGAAAGATAATAATCCAGTTTTAATGCAATTGATCCTCATTCGCACTTGTAGCACTTCAAGTGCAAATCTATGCATTTTTTAAATGCAATGAGAGTTTCTCGTTTGACAACTTTTCAAATAATGAATTCTGAGGCCCAAATGGGTGAAAATAAATTCTCATCCTCTTCTCCTTAATCCATGTTAAAACTCACGATTGACCTTTGTTGATGGATATTAAACTGAAAATGCAAGGAAAATTCACATAAAGTAAACAAGGCAATTGAATTATGTTTTGCATTATGGGTTTTGTCTTTGTCAAAATTAGAGCTGGATATAATTTCTAAGTTTGAGGAAATTGAGGTTTATAAAATCATGAGGGGCATAGATAGGGTAAACAGACAAGGTCTCTTTCTCTGGCGTGAGAGAGTCCAGAACTAGAGGGCACAGGTTTATGATGAAAGGGGAAAGATTTAAAAGGGACCTATAAGGAGCAGCTTTTTCAAGCAAAGGGTGGAGTGTATATGAAATGAGCTGCCAGAGGATGTGGTGGTAGCTGGTACAATTACACCATTTAAAAGGCATCTAGATGGGTATATGAATAGGAAGGGTTTAGAGAGATATGGGCCAAGTGCTGGCAAATGGGACTAGATTAGGTTAGGATATCTGGTCGGCATGGTCAAGTTGGACTGTAGAATTTGTTTCTGTGCTGTATATCTCTATGAGTCTAAAAGAAGGTTCTGACACAAATACAGAAATTGCCGGAGAAACTCAGCAGGTCTGGCAATATATGATGGAAGAAAGCAGAGATAATATTTCAGGTTCGGTGACTCATCACCACAGTTATTAGTAGATGGGGAAAACATGGTCTTTCCCCTGAAGCGGTGGTGGGGAATGGAGGAGGTGAAGACAGAGCCCTGAAAGAGTCATAGAGTCATAGAGATGTACAGCATGGAAACAGACCCTTCAGTCCAACCCGTTATGCCGACCAGATAACCCAACCCAATTTAGTCCCACCTTCCAACACCAGGGCATATCCCTCCAAACCCTTCCTATTCATATACCCATCCAAATGCCTCTTAAATGTTGCAATTGTACCAGCCTCCACCATATCCTCTGGCAGCTCATTCCATACCCGTACCACCCTCTGCATGGAAAAGTTGCCCCTTAGGTCTCTTTTATATTTTTCCCCTCTCACCCTAAACCTATGCCCTCTAGTTCTGGACTCCCCAACCCCAGAGAAAGACTTTGCCTTTTTTACCCTATCCATGCCCCTCCTAATTTTGTAAACATCTATAAGGTGCTGCAGGGAAAACAGCCCCAGCCTGTTCAGCCTCTCCCTATAGCTTAAATCCTCCATCCCTGGCAAACTCCTTGTAAATCTTTTCTGAACCCTTTCAGGTTTCACAACATCTTTCCAATAGGAAGGGGACCAGAATTGCACGCAATATTCCAACAGTAGCCTAACCAATGTCCTGTACAGCCACACCATGACCTCCCAACTCCTGTACTCAATACCCTGACCAATAAAGGAAAGCATATCAAACGCCTTCTTCACTATCCTACCTACCTGTGATTTCACTTTCAAGGAGCTATTAACCTGCACTCCAAGGTCTCTTTGTTCAGCAACACTCCCTAGGACCTTACCATTAAGTGTATAAGTCCTGCTAAGATTTGCCTTCCCAAAATGCAGCACCTCGCATTTATCTGAATTAAACTCCATTTGCCACTACTCAGCCCATTGGCCCATCTGGTCAAGATCCTGTTGTAACCCTCTTTGCTGTCCACTACACCTCCAATTTTGGTGTCATCTGCAAACTGTACCTCTTATGCTCGCTTCCAAATCATTTATGTAAATAACAAAAAAGTGGAGAACCCAGCACTGATCCTTGTGGCACTCCACCGGTCACAGGTCTCCACTCTGAAAAACAACCCTCCACCACCACCCTTCGTCTTCTACCTTTGAGCCAGTTCTGTATCCAAATGGCTAGTTCTCCCTGTATTCCATGAGATCTAACCTTGCTCATCAGTCTCCCATGGGGAACCTTATCGAACGCCTTACTGAAGTCCATATAGATCACATCTACTGCTCTGCCCTCATCAATCCTCTTTGTTACTTCTTCAAAAAACTCAATCAAGTTTGTGAGACATGATTTCCCACGCACAAAGCCATGTTGACTAGCCCTAATCAGTCCTTGCCTTTCCAAATACATGTACATTTTGTCCCTCAGGATTCCCTCCAACAACTTGCCCACCACTGAGGTCAAGCCCACCGATCGATAGTTCCTTGGTTTGTCTTTACCGACCTTCTTAAACAGTGGCATTACATTTGCCAACTTCCAGTCTTCCAGCACCTCACCTGTGACTATCGATGATACAAATATCTCAGGAAGACACCCAGCAATCACTTCTCTAGCTTCCCACAGAGTTCTCGGGTACACCTGATCCGGTCCTGGGGATTTATCCACCTTTACTCGTTTCAAGACTCCAACACTTCCTCCTCTGTAATCTGGACATTTTGCAAGATGTCATCATCTATTTCCCTACAGTCTATATCTTCCATATCCTTTTCCACAGTAAATGCTGATGCAAAATACTCATTTAGTATCTCCCTCATTTTCTGCGGCTCCACACAAAGGTCGCCTTGCTGATCTTTGAGGGGCCCTATTCTCTCCCTAGTTACCCTTTTGTCCTTAATATATTTGTAAAAACCCTTTGGATTCTCTTTAATTCTATTTGCCAAAGTTATCTCATGTCCCCTTTTTGCCCTCCTGATTTCCCTCTTAAGTATACTCCTACTTCCTTTATACCCTTCTAAGGATTCACTCGATCTATCCTGTCTATACCTTAGATAATGAAACGGTCAACAAAAAAATAGCAAGCTAGGACAGAAGAAAAGTTAAAAGTGAAAAAGATGGGTTAGCTATTCTAAATTAAACCCATATAACTTTCTTACCTCCGGCTGACAAATGAACATTGACAAGTTGGACGTCACTGCGCATGTGTCTGGGCCGGCACCATGTCCAGCAATAGACATGCGCATTAGCCGGAGGAGCGGGTGGGTGTGCGCATGTGCAGGAGCTTAGAGTCATCATGGCGGCACGTAGCCATGTGCAAGATCCCAATGACAGGAGGTTGCGTCCGATCTATGGTAACGAATTAATTCGTCGTGTTTTGCTTGCAACATTCATCTGTTCACACACCAGTAACAAAATTCAAGCTGTTCAAAGACACGTTGCTTTGTTAATTTAACACCGCGAATCCGCCTCTTGGTAGGCCGCAAATGTATCCTCGAGCTCGAGTTACACAGCACTTAGGAGCCCAGTCTGGTATCGAACGCTTGTTACTGATAGTCCAGCGTCCATTTGATTTTGAAGTTTTATTTTTTTTTAAACTCGTAGAAAGCTTTGTTTTTTAGAAGTTTGTTTAGGCGGGTCTGTGGTTGTCAGTAGTTAAGTCGAGCGATGTGCATGTCTCCGGTTGAAACCTGTTGATTTCTCATTACGGTGGAAGCGAGGCGTTTGGGATATAGCAGCTGAAACACTGTTGTGTTGGTGGAGACAAACTTTTGGTTGGAAATCTGGGTGGGTCATCTTTTTAACCTAAACTGCTAGACTGCATGGAGTTTGGTTGGGAGCGGCAACTTTGCCGCCTGAGGATGCTTCTGATCTTGGAAACAAGTTATGTGGTAGTTGGACCTTAGCGCTTTTCTGGAAATAACTGATTTAATTGTGGCATTTCAACACTCATGCTTGCTTTAACGTTGAACATTTGACAATAATGTTTTGCTGTGTTCTGTTTTTAAGTTATATGTTACTTGACTGAAATTATTTTTTTTAAAACCTTACTGTAAATGAATCATTTTGTTAACCAGAAATATCACTAAAGAATATTCTGTTGTTTTGGCAGGAAATAGATGTGCTGCAGTAGCGTATTCATACTAGAGATGTTCTGGTCATTGCTTCACTAATGTACTTGGGTCTAACAGGTGTTGATGATAAGTTGCATGTAAAGGTGGCACAGTGGTTAGCACAGTGCTTCACAGTGCCAGAGACCCGGGTTCAATTCCCATCTCAGGTGACTGACTGTGTGGAGTTTGCACATTCTCCCAGTGTCTGCGTGGGTTTCCTCCGGTTTCCTCCCACAGTTCAAAAATGTGCAGGTCAGGTGAATTGGCCATGGTAAATTGCCCGTAGTGTAAGGTGAAGGGGTAAATGCAGCGGAATGGGTCAGGGTGGGTTTTTCAGAGGGTCAATGTGGTCATGGGCCAAAGGGCCTGTTTCCACACTAAGTAATCTAATCTAAAGGTGTTTAGGTAGAGGATCATCTTGTGCAGTTGGAGTGTCCTTACCACTGGACTAGGGAGCCTGGGTTCAAGTCTCATTTGCTCCACCCATCTGTAATAACATCTATGAACAGGTTGATTTGAAAAACAAGTTAATTTTTAAAAAATGAATATTGAAACTGAGGGACTGTTGTGATTAGTGTCCCTGTCCCTGGACCAAGATATTCAAATTCAAGTTGACTTGCTCCAGAGGTGTGTATTAGCATCTCTGAACAGGTTGAATAGTAAAGTAGTTTGGATATTTAGATTATAGTTTTTTTTATCTGTCGAGTTTTAATCTTTTTAAGATTTTGGTTTTGGTAGTGTTTGATCTCCAATTTGGGACAGAATGTAGTCATGGAAACATACAGCATGGAAACAGGCCCTTCAGCTGACCACAGACATCAAGCTATATTAATCCCGTTTACCTGCACTCTTGATTCGATTTGTTATTGTCTCATGTACTTGGGTACAGTGAAAAGTTTTGTTTTGTATGCAGTATAGATTGCCCATACAAAGTGCATACAAAGAACAGAGCAAATAATACCATGTTACGGCAGCAGAGAAGGTGCACAGACTGTGATCAGCATTAAGTTTAAAATTTAAATTGGCCGACTTGGTCCAAAGCCTACTGTGAAGAAGCATTTTAAGTGCTCATCCAGATGCTTCTTAAATGTTGTGAGAATACCTGCCTCCATTCCCCTTTCCAGCAGCATGTTCCATATTTCTACCACACTCAGTGGAAAAAAATTCTTAGATCTTCCATAAAAAAAATTACTCCTCAACTTAAGTTTATGCCCTTTTTTCTAAAGTAGACTACAGTTATCCTATTATTTTGAATACCTATCTAAAAGATCCTTCAAAAATTAAATCCCCTGACTTTTAAAAAGGAATCAGAGAATATAAGGATCACTGGTTGGGCCAGCACTTAATGGCCATCCCGAATTGCCTTGGAGAACATAGAACGTTACAGCGCAGTACTTGCCCTTTGGCCCTCAATGTTGCGCCGACCTGTCATACCAATCTGAAGCCCATCTAACTTATACTATTCCATGTACGTCCATATGCTTGTCCAATGACGACTTAAATGCACATAAAGTTGGCGAATCTACAACCATTCCAGGCAAAGAATTCCATACCCTTACTACTCTCTGAGTAAAGAAACTACCTCTGACATCTGTCCTATATCTATCACCCCTCAATTTAAAGCTATGCCCCTTCGTGCTTGCCGTCACCATTCTTGGAAAAAGGCTCTCCCTGTCCACCCAATCTAATCCTCTGATTATCTTATATGTCTGTATTAAGTCACCTCTCAATCATCTTCTCTCTAACGAAAACAGCCTCAAGTCCCTCAGCCTTTCCTCGTAAGACCTTCCCTCCATACCAGGCAACATCCTAGTAAATCTCCTCTGCACCCTTTCCAAAGCTTCCGCAACCTTCTTATAATGCGGTGACCAGAACTGTACACAATACTCCAAGTGCGGCCGCACTAGAGTTTTGTACAACTTTAGCATAACCTCACGGTTCTGGAACTCGGTCCCTCTATTAATAAAAGCTAAAACACTGTATGCCTTCTTAACAACCCTGTCAACCTGGGTGGCAACAACTTTCAAGGATCTGTGTACCTGGACACCGAGATCTCTCTGCTCATCTACACTTACCAAGAATCTTACCATTAGCCCAATACTTTGCATTCCGGTTACTCCAACCAAAGTGAATCACCTCACACTTGTCCGCATTAAACTCCATTTGCCACCTCTCAACCCAGCTCTGCAGCTTATCTATGTCTCTCTGTAACCTACAACATCCTTCGTCACTATCCCCAACTCCACTGACCTTAGTGTCGTCTGCAAATTTACTAACCCACCCTTCTACGCTCTCATCCAGGTCGTTTATAAAAATGACGAACAGCAGTGGACCCAATACCGACCCTTGTGGTACACCACTGGTAACTGGACTCTAGGATGAACATTTCCCATCAACCACCACCCTCTGTCTTCTTTCAGCAAGCCAATTACTGATCCAAACTGTTATATCTCCCACAATCCCATTCCTCCGCATTTTGTACAGTAGCCTACTGTGGGGAACCTTATCGAATGCCTTGCTGAAATCAAAGAAGGTAGTTGCAAGTTGCCATCTTGAACTGCTATTATCTTTGGTTTATAGGGACATCTAAGATGCTGTTAGGAGAAGAATTCCAAATTTTGGATCTAATGACAATGATTGAAAGGGGATATAGCTCCAAGTAAGGATGTTTAGATGAAGGAGAGCCAGGGGAATGTGATCTGTTTGGAGTTTCAGAAGGCATTTGAAAGTGCTACACAAGAGGCTGCTAAATAAAGCAAAAGCCCATGATGTTGGGGGTAAGGTGCTGGCATATTTCGGGGATTGTCTGACTGGTAGAAGGCAGAGAGGGTATAAAATGGTCTTTTTCAAGATGGCAGCTCTGGAGGGATCAGTGTTGGAACACAGCTATCCATGTAGTACTTTAATGATCTGGATGAAGGAACTGAAGTTCCCATAAACCATATCATCCGCCGACATTTCCACCACCTCCAAACGGACCCCACCACCAGGAATATATTTCCCTCCCCACCCCTTTCCGCCTTCCGCAAAGACCGTTCCCTCCGTGACTACCTGGCCAGGTCCACGCCCCCCTACAACCCACCCTCCCCTCCTGGCACCTTCCCTTGCTACTGCAGGAATTACAAAACATGCACCCACACCGCCTCCCTCACCTCCATCCAAGGCCCTAAAGGAGCCTTTCACATCCATCAAAGTTTTACCTGCACATCCACAAATATCATTTATTGTATCCGTTGCTCTCGATGCGGTCTCCTGTACATTGGGGAGACTGGACGCCTCCTAGCAGAGCGATTTAGGGAACATCTCTGGGACACCCGCACCAATCAACCACACCACCCTTTGGCCAAACATTTCAACTCCCCCTCCCACTCTGCCAAGGACATGGAGGTCTTGGGCCTCCTTCACTGCCACTCCCTCACCACCTGACACCTGGAGGAAGAACGCCTCATCTTCCGCCTCGGAACACTTCAACCCCAGGGCATCAATGTGGACTTCTACAGTTTCCTCATTTTCCTCTTCCCCCACCTCACCCCAGTCCCAAACGTCCAACTCAGCACTGTCCCCATGACTTGTCCTACCTGCCTCTCTTCTTTTCCACCTATCCACTCCACCCACCTCCCTAACCTATCACCTTCATTCCCTCCCCCACTCACCTATTGTACTCTATACTACTTTCTCCCCACCCCCACCCTCCTCCCATTTATCTCTCCACCCTTCAGGCACTCTGCCTGTATTCCTGATGAAGGGCTTTTGCCCGAAACGTCGATTTTACTGCTCCTCGGATGCTGCCTGAACTGCTGTGCTTTTCCAGCATCACTAATCCAGAATCTGGTTTTCAGCATCTGCAGTCATTGTTTTTACCCTGTTTTTACCATTGTTGCTAAGTTTGCAGATGACACAAAGCTAGATGGCAGAATAGCTGGTGTTGAGGAGGCGTCCACAGAAGGACTTGAACAAGCTAGGAGAGTGGGCAAGGAAGTGGCCGATGGAATTCAGTGTGGGAACATGTGAGGTTATGCACTTTGGTAGAAAGAACAGAGGCATAGACAATTTTATAAATGTGGAAAGGCTTTGGAAATCTGAAGTATAAAGGGACTTGGGAGTTCTAGTTGATGATTCTCTTAAGATTATCATATAGGTTCAGTTGACAATTAGGAAGGCAAATGCAATGTCAGGATTCATTTCAAGAGGGCATTTCAAGAGAGATGTACTGCTGAGGCTGCATTTGGAATATTATGAGCAGTTTTGAGCCCCAAAGGAACAATGTGCTGGCATTGGACGGGTCCAGAGAAGGTTTACAAGAATAATTCCAGGGATGAAGAACTCCTCACATGAGAAACATTGAGAACTCTGGATCAGTACTCGATGGAGATTAGAAGGATGAAGGGGGGGAATCTCTTAAATACTGAGAGGCCTGGTTAGAGTAGATATAAAGAAGATATTTTCTCCAGTAGTAGAGACAAGGACTTGCGGGCACAACCTCAGTGAAGGAATGACACTTGAGAACTGAGACGAGGAGAAATTTCTTCAGCTGGAGGATAGTGAATCTGTGGAACTGATTGCTGCAGAAGGCTGTAAGACCAAGTCATTGAGTATAGTGAAGACAGAGATAGGTTCTTGATTGGTAAGATGAAAGGCAAGAGAATGAAATTTAGGAATGTATCTGCCATGATCCAATGGTGGAGCAGATTCAGTTGGCTGAATGACCTAATTCTGCTCCAGTATCTTAGGTGGGGTGATTTAGAGGGTAACTTGCAGATTGTTGTGCTGACACGCACCTTGTCTTTGTAGATGGTAGCAGTTGCAGTTCTGGAAAGTGCTGTTGAAAGATTCTTGGTAAGTTATTGCACTGCATCTTGTAGATGTACACTCTTGCCACTATGCAAGGACACAGTTAATGGTATGGTCCTGGGAGTATTGCCAAACAGAGACCTAGGGATGCGGATGCATAGTTCTTTGAAAGTGGCGTAGCAGGTAGTGAAGATGTTTGGCATGCTAGCATTTATTGGTCAGAACATTGATTTTAGGAGTTGAGACATCATTTTGTGGCTGTACAAGACACTGGTGAGGCCACTTCTAGAACACTGCATTCAATTCTGTTCTCCCTGAAAGTTGTTAAACTTGAGAAGGTCCAGAAAAGATTACAAGGACATTGCTGGGATTTCAGGGTTTGAGCTAGAAGGAGAGGCTGGATAGTCGGGATTTTTTCTCTTGTGTCTTGGAAGCTGAAGGGTGACATCACAGAGATTTATAAAACCATGACAGGTATGGGGTAGAGTGAATAGCCAAGGTCATTTTCCCAGAGTAGGGGAGTCCAAAACTAGAGGGGAAAGATTTAAAATTGACCTGAGGGGTAACTTTTTTATGCAGAATGTGATGTGTGTCTAGAATGAGCTGCCAGAGGGAGTGGTGGAAACAGGCACAGTGTAACATTTAAAAGGCAACTGATGGGTACATGATTAAGAGTGGTTTAGAGGAATGTGGGCCAAATGCTAGCAAATGGGACTAGATCAGTTTTGGATAGCTTGTCAGTGCGAACGAGCTGGTCTGAGGGGGTCTGCTTCGTGCTGTGTAACTCTGTGACTTTGTGACTCTTAAGATGTTGATATTGAGGGATTCGGCGAAGGCAATGCCATTAAGTATCAAGCGTGATATATAGTTTCTTTTGGAGATAGTTGTTGCCTGCCACTTATGAATGTTACTTAACACTTTATTCTCCAAGCCTAGATGTTGTCCAGGCTTGCTGCATTTGGAAACAGACTGCTTCAATATCTGAGGAGTCTGTGAATGATTCTGACCTTCGGGCATCATCAACAAAAATTCCCACTTTAACCTTGTGATGAAAGGAACGTCATTGATGAGTTGATGAAGGTAGTTGTACCTTGGAAATTCACCAAGGAACTGCTGCAGTGATGACCTTGAAGTGAGATGATTGATCTTCAACAACTGCAACTGTCTTCCTTTGTGTTAGGTATGGCTCCGGTCAGCGGAGAGGTCCCCAAATTTCATTTGACTCTAATTTTACTTGATTCCTCGATATGATTCTTGGTTTATTGTCGCCTTGATGTCACAAGCACTCACTTTCACCTCACCTCTGGAATTAATTTCTTTTGTCCATGTTTTAACCAAACCTGTAATGAACTTAAGGAAATCTTAATTAAAAGTTAACCAAGGAACTGTGTGACCCTGGCTGAAGCCAAATTGAGCATCAGTGAACTGTTTATTCTTTTGCAAGTGCTGCTTGATAGCATCGTTGATGACTCCTTCCGTTTCTTTCCTGATGATCAAGCCTTAACTCATCAGCAATTGCCAGGTTGGATATGTACTGCTTTTTGTGAACAGGACATACTTGGGATCTTTTTCACATTGATGCGTAGAATGTTAGTGTTGGAACTGCAACAGCTTGGCTAAGGTTGTACAGATGATTCTGGAGCCACAAGTCTTGCGTGCTATTGCCAGAATATTGTCAGGGGTTCATATGCTTTGAAATGTCCAGTGCCTCGAACTGTTTCTTGATGTCACTTGGAATTATTTAAATTGACTGAAAACTGGCATTGGTGATACAGGTGACCTGAGGAGGAGATCGCAATGGATTATCTGTTCAACACTTTGGACGAAAGATCAATGTAGGATCTTCAGTCTTAGCTTTTATGTTGATGTGTTGGGCTCCTTCATTGCTAAGTCAAGATTTCGGGCTTTTGCCTGAAACGTTGATTCTCCTGCTCCTCAGATGCTGCCTGACCTGCTGTGCTTTTCCAGCACTACTCTAATCTTGACTCTAATCTCCAGCATCTGCAGTACCCACTTCCGCCGCCTCCGTTGTTGATACAGGAGATATCTCTGGAGCATCCTCCTCCTGGCTGTACTTGAGAAAGATTTTCTCGTTGTAGAATAGGCATCATAACACTTGAAATTTTAGCAGAGACATGAAGTGATTAACTTTAAAAGAGACACAATATAAAGTAAATAGTACACTATAAAATCTAAATTAAAAACTTTTTAAAGGAAATGCAAGAATGCAGTCTTGGGGATATCATACACAAATGTTTAAAGTTGGTAAGAGAGAAGTTGAGAAGACCACGGGAAATGCATATCAAATTCTTGACTTTATAAATGGAGGAGGACAAAAACAATCAAGTTCCGCCAAATCTTTATAAAACATTCAGACTGGAATATTGCGACCAATTATGTGCTTCTATCTATAGAAACAATGTTGGGAACTTAGAGAAGACTGAGGAAATGGAGATTTTGAAGAAATTAAGGTTCTCCCATAATGAAGCAAAGGCTAAAGGGAGATTTGATCAAGGTGATTTTGATAGACCTTAAGGGCTTGTTTCCCATTTTAAATTGATCAGTATTCAGTGTACCCAAATTTATGGTAAGTGAAACAAAGAATCAGATAACTTAAGGAAACCTTATTTTCATAGTGCATTTGTATGTTGTACTATACAGTGCAGGAACAGATTCAGTAGTTTTCAAAAGTAAATCTGGTAAATACTGGAAAAGAAAAAATATAAATGATCGTGGGGAATTTGAGCTTTATTCACAAGTGCATTTGGAGTCCAGATTAGTTGAGTTCCACTTTTAATATTGTAATTGAATAGCTAGTAAAGGGGAACCTCTACTGAAGCTTTGTTAGTCTCAGTATTTTCTTCTAGAACATGTGACTGCTTAGAACAGTTTTTCAAATTTATGATGAATTTAAAATGCTGAGTAATACAGGGCGAAAGTGAGGACTGCAGATGCTGGAGATTAGAGTCGAGAGTGTGGTGCCGGAAAAGCATAGCAGGTCAGGCAGCATCTGAGGTGCAGGAGAACCAATGTTTCAGGCAAAAGCCCTTTATCCTAATTCCTGCACCTCGGATACTGCCTGACCAGCTGTGCTTTTCCAGCACCATATTTGAGTAATGCAGTACATTCTTTTTGCTGGTCCGGTTCGTAGATCTAGGACAGGCAGAAATGTCCTTGAGCAAATAACTGATTATAAAATGAACGCTGTTTTCTATAATTATGACTTTAAACAGGAATATGAATCTGTCCCAACAGGTAATAAAACCGGGACTTTCACTATTTTTAAAAAATCTGTTTTATCCATGAATATATTGGTACATGTGGATCTAATTATATCTCTGTAGCAGCAGTTTGTCAGTACGTATTCAAAAGTTAAACGGTATTACAGAAGTGCCATAACCTAAATTGAGAAAGTCTCCATGTATGAAAAATAAAAGTTTTGTAGCCAAGTTGCACTTCCAGTGATCCAAGTGGTTTTGAAATCAAGATTTCCTTGTGCACTCTTGATATTTCACACTGCTGCAGTGGTTGTAGAACAGAGACATCAAACTTTAAGGTTTCCAAATTAATAACTTCTAAACAGTTATTTTTGAGTTGAGTAATGTGAAATTCAAAACAGCAGTTCAGAAAATACTGGGAACTCTTAGCAGGTCATGATTAGCCAGACAATGTTTCAGGTCAAACATTCTTCACTGAAAATGTTGAGTTCAGAAGAAAGGTCACTGGACTGGAAGCATAATTTTTCGTTCCTTCTACAGATACTGCCAGACCGGCTGAGTTTCGCCAGCAATTTCTGTGCTTTGTGTAAGAGAAACACATGTTTATCTTATGGGTAATAAAGAAGAAAGAATAATATAACATCTTTCATGGCCCTTTTGTGCTTTACAAGTAATACAGTACATTTTTACTTATTGCTGTTGTAATATAGTGAAAATCGGTAACTGATCTGCACACAGCAAGGCCCCACAAACAATAGAGGGAGTTTACTGTATGATTGTGTGTGTTTTCTTTCTGCATATGAAATACCATCTGGCTATATTTATTGAACAGATTTTTCAAATGGCTGTTTTCAATTAGAGTGGGTTTGTAGAGCTTTGACTGACTTGTTCACAACCACAACTTGAATGCTTTTAGGTAATTAAAGAAGGAACTTCAATCCAAAAGGAGTCTTTACTGATTAAGAAGTGTGCCTTATAAAATATAACTGTTATTGTTTAAAATCACTGTGCTTCTGTTTACAGGTTAATGGAAGTATGCCGTCAAAACAATAGAATGGGCTCAGGTTAATTCATTTTGACACCAAAGGGCATTTTGACAGTTTGTACTGAAGGGAAAAATATAGTATTATCTCTGAAAGATGAGGTAATTTTATCAGTGTTATATTTAAATATGAGACAGTGGTCGACATGCTGTTGCTTATTTCTCTGGTCTCCTAACACTCAAAGGAAACTCAATGTTCAAGGAATTGTTGCAGCTCTTTGCAGAAGTGGAAGGATGTTTTTTTCATCCCTTCTCCTCCATTGCTGTTGTTGCCCCTTGCCTACCCCTTCCCTCCAACCAGCACCCTAATATTGCACATTTTGTTTTGTTAATCCATCAGGCTCAAAAAGCAATGAGTTCAGATCAGGTTGCTTAACATAAAGATTGTAAATTTTCACATCTTCAGACTGGAAGACAAATTTGAGAAGAGCTGAATGACTTGCCAAAAAGCTAATTGATTCATTCCTGGAATAAATTCAAAATAAGTCTTCTGTAAAATTGAGTGTAGGTTTTAGATGGTCTAGTTTCCTGCAAATTTAGAGAAGAGGCTTATGATTAGATTTTCTGATTCTTAGTAATATAAGGCTGTGTGCTGTGCTTCTTAGGTGGATCAATATATTGCTTCAGTATTTGACAATCACCAGTTTTTGCTTTGTGTGGAGGCAAGAGTTGCTTCCCTTAATTTATGAATGAAATGTTCAAAAGTTAGCAAGTGTGATTTTTTTTTTCTGTGTAATTGAGATTTTTTTAGTTGTTTGAGGTACTGAAAATTTTGAGTTCAGAAGAAAGGTGACTGGACTGGAAGCATAATTCTGCTTTCCTTCTACAGATACTGCTAGACTGGCTGATAGTGCTCAGAGACTGAGTAGTTGACCTGCTGTAACGAGTTAAAGGAAGAGATCGAGGAGATGCACAGTTTAGGGTGATAATGGAGCCATGGCAGATAGAACACTGAATCCTTTTGCTGCATAT
The DNA here is from genome assembly GCF_037043375.1 of Chiloscyllium plagiosum. Classification (NCBI taxonomy): domain Eukaryota; kingdom Metazoa; phylum Chordata; class Chondrichthyes; order Orectolobiformes; family Hemiscylliidae; genus Chiloscyllium; species Chiloscyllium plagiosum. Next base: position 19,372,983 of record NW_028270162.1, on the reverse strand, counting down.
TGCAAGTTGTTATTAAATTGGATCAGTGGATTTGGTCTGTGCATGGCTCCAACATCACTGTCTAACTTAATACAGCTCGTTCTGTTATAATGCGCATTTCCTCAATGCGAATTCACTGTAACACAACTGACAATTAGGGATGCTATTTGTAAAGCGCCAACTTTTAAAATGTGTGTTTGCTGTAACAAAATTACATTGCCAAAGCCTAAAGCGCTGTTGGTAAAGCATTTTTTTTCTGTAACGTGGGGTTGCACAACAACACAACCGTCGCATTATAGAAGAACTAACTGTAGTGCCATGAAGTTGTTTGACTGCAGTCAAGAGTTAAGGAAGGAAGCTGCTGTGTGGATATACCAGATGTCTCTGATCAAAAATAATCCATGTTTTGTTGTAGTTCTATCAATAGCTTCATAGAAAGAATTCACTGATGAAAGAACTCAAGGACCTGAGGCTCATCCGAGGGAACGAGATCTTTCTGGATAAGGCCTTCAGCGAGGTTATTATACCAATCGTACCAGAAGAGAGCAGACGATGAGGAAGGCAGAGAGGAGACAGGTGCAAGAGACCCCAGGGGAAGTACCTGTCAGGAACAAGTTGAATCTTTTGGATACTGTAGAGACAGATGACACTGCCAGTCCGCGAGGCGGCCAGGTCTGTCAATCAAAAGTTGGCGTGGAGACAGAGCAGAAGAGTCAGACATCGCACAGAGCTGTGGTATTAGGAAACTCCATAGTGAGAGGAACTGACCGGGGTTTTTGTGGCAGCAGACAGGACTTAAGGATGGTGTGTTGCCTTCCTGGTGCCAGGGTTAAAGACATCACAGAGTGCAGGAAATCCTCAAAGACGAAGGTGAAGAGCCAGAGGTGGTGGTACATGTCGGCACAAATGATGTCGGGAAGAAGAGGAACATACTACAGCGGGACTTCAGAGAACGAGGAAGAAGGCTGAAAAGCAGGGTGTCCAAGGTGGTTATCTCCGGTTTGCTTCCAGTTCCTCGGGCTGGTGAGGCCAGAAACAGGGAGATAATGGACTTGAACATGTGGCTGGGGAACTGGTGCAGGAAGCAAGGATTTGAATTCTTGGATCACTGGGGTATGTTTTGTGGTAAGCATAAATTCTACAAGAGAGACGGTTTGCACCTGAATAGGTTAGGGACCAGCATTCTGGCAGACGGGTTTGCTACTGCAACACAGCTACGTTTAAACTAAGTAGCGGGGGGGAGGGGACAAACTGGATATTTAAGAAGGAAATTGGTGGGAAAGTTAGAACAAGGGAAGTCAAGAAAGACAACTGTATCAATGAGGCAGAAAACTCAGAAAGGGGTCATGCTGTAAGGTTGAGTGAAATAGGGTGAGGGCAGTAACAAATTAAAAATACTATACATGAATGCATGAAGCATTAGAAATAAGATAGATGAGCTTGAGGCTCTTTTGGAAATTGGCAGATACGATATTGTGGGGATAACTGAGACGTGGCTTCAAGTGGACAGGGCCTGGGAAATGAATATTCAAGGCTACACGTGCTATCGTAAGGACAGACTGACGGGCAGAGGGGGTGGGGTGGCCATGTTGGTAAGGGCCGATATTCAGTCCCTTGCGTGGGGGGACCTAGAATCAGGAGATGTAGAGTCAGTGTGGATAGAGCTGAGAAATACTAAGGGTAAAAAGACCCTCTTGGGAGTTATCTACAGGCCCCCAAATAGTAGTCTGGATGTCGGATGTAAGTTAACTCAGGAGCTGAAATTGGCCTGTCGCAAAGATGTTACTACAGTTGTTATGGGGGATTTCAACATGCAGGTAGACTGGGAGAATCAGGATGGTATTGGACCTCAAGAAAGAGACTTTGTGGAGTGCCTCAGAGATGGATTCTTAGAACAGCTGGTGCTGGAGCCGACCGGGAGAAGGCAATTCTGGATCTGGTATTGTGCAACGAACCAGAATTGGTCAGGGACCTTGAAGTGAAGGAGCCATTGGGAACTAGTGACCATAATACAATAAGCTTCAATCTACAATTTGAGAGGGAGAGGGTACAATCGGAAGTGACAATTTTCTGTTGAATAAAGGGAACTATGGAGCTATGAGGGAGGAGCTGGCCAAAGTTCAATGGTGCAATACCTTAGCAGGGATGACAATGGAGGAACAATGGCGGATATTTCTGTGTATAATGCAGAAGTTGCAGGATCAGTTCATTCCTAAAAGGAAGAAAGATCCTAGGAGGAGGCATGAGTAGCCGTGGCTGACGAGGGAAGTTAAGAAACATATAAAGTTAAAAGAGGAAAAGTATAACATAGCTAAGATAAGTGGGAAAACTGAGGACTGGGAAGCTTTTAAAGAGCAACAGAGGATTACGAAGAAGGAAATATGCAGAGGAAAAATGAGGTACGAAGGTAAACTGGCCAATAATATAAAGGAGGATAGTAATTTTTTTTTTAGGTATGTGAAAGGCAAAAAAATGGTTAAGACTAAAATTGGGCCCTTGAAGACAGAAACAGAGGAATATATTACGGGGAACAAAGAAATGGCAGAAGAATTGAATTGGTACTTCAGATCTGTGTTCACTGGGGAAGACACAAGCAATCTCCCTGAGGTAACAGTGGCTGAAGGACCTGAACTGAAGGGAATTTATATTTGCCAGGAATTGGTGTTGGAGAGACTGTTAGGTCTGAAGGTTGATAAGTCCCCGGGGCCTGATGGTCTACATCCCAGGGTACTGAAGGAGGTGGCTCCAGAAATCGCGGATGCGTTGGTGATTATTTTCGAGAGCTCGATAAATTCAGGATCAGTTCCTGCGGATTGGAGGATGGCTAATGTTGTACCACTTTTTAAGAAAGGAGGGAGAGAGAAAGCAGGAAGTTATAGACCAGTTAGTCTGACCTCAGTGGTGGGAAAGATGCTGGAGTCTATTATAAAGGATGAAATTACGACACATCTAGATAGCAGTAACAGGATAGGTCAGAGTTAGCATGGATTTATGAAGGGGAAATCATGCTTGACTAATCTTCTGGAATTTTTAGAGGATGTAACTCTGAAGATGGACGAGGGAGATCCAGTAGATGTAGTGTACCTGGACTTTCAGAAAGCTTTTGATAAAGTCCCACATAGGAGGTTAGTGAGCAAAATTAGGGCACAGGTATTGGGGGCAAAGTACTAACTTGGATTGAAAGTTGGTTGGCTGACAGGAAACAAAGAGTAGTGATAAAAGACTCCATTTCAGAATAGCAGGCAGTGACCAGTGGGGTACCGCAGGGATCAGTACTGGGACCGCAGCTTTTTACAACATATGTTAATGATATAGAAGATGGTATTAGTAATAACAGTAGCAGATTTGCTGGTGATACTAAACTGGGTAACAGGGTGAAATGTGAGGAGGATGTTAGGAGATTACAGGGTGCCCTGGACAGGTTAGGTGAGTGGTCAGATGCATGGCCGATGCAGTTTAATGTGGATAAGTGTATGGTTATCCACTTTGGTGGCAAGAACAGGAAGGCAGATTACTACCTCAATGGAATCAATTTAGGTAAAGGGGCAGTACAGAGAGATCTGGGTGTTCTTGTACACCAGTCAATGAAGGTAAGCATGCAGGTACAGCAGGTAGTGAAGAAGGCTAATAGCATGCTGGCCTTCATAACAAGAGGGATTGAGTATAGAAGCAAAGAGGTTCTTCTGCAGCTGTACAGGGCCCTGGTGAGACCACACCTGGAGTACTGTGTGCAGTTCTGGTCTCTAAATTTGAGGAAAGACATTCTGGCTATTGAGGGAGTGCAGCGTAGGTTCATGAGGTCAATTCCTGGAATGGCGGGATTACCTTATGCTGAAAGACTGGAGCAACTGGGCTTGTATACCCTTGAGTTTAGAAGACTGAGAGGGGATCTGATTGAGACATATAAGGTTATTAAAGGATTGGACATTCTGGAGGCAGGAAACATGTTTCTGCTGATGGGTGAGTGCCGAACCAGAGTACACAGCTTAAAAATACGGGGTAGACCATTTAGGACAGAGATGAGGAGAAACTTCTTCACCCAGAGAGTGGTGGCTGTGTGGAATGCTCTGCTCCAGAGGGCAATGGAGACCCAGTCTCTGGTTTCATTTAAGAAAGATTTGAATAGAGCTCTCAAGGATTGTGGAATCAAGGGTTATGGAGATAAAGCAGGAACAGGATACTGATAAAGGATGATCAGCCATGATCATATTGAATGGTGGTGCAGGCTCGAAGGGCAGAATGGCCTACTCCTGCACCTATTGTCTAATTGGAATCTTTTTAAGAATCTCTCAAATTTTCTTCCTAGCTTACTCAGCAAATAAATCACCCTGGCATCTAGTTATGCAGCATTTTGCCACAAACTGATGTGTGTAGGGGAGCAAAAGGATTTGGGTCTCCAATTATACATTTTGAACATAAGTGCACAGATATAAAGTGTATTCAAAAGGCTAATGGATTGTTCAACAACATCTCCAGTGCTAGGATAAAAATGGGAAAATATGTTGTATAGCCTTGACTACTGCATTCTATTTTGAGGACCACAACTCAGGATATGTATATCAATGGTAATGTATATTGCAGATTGACTAAAATTATACTGGTGTTTAAAATATGACTCTTGAAAACTGGATGTATTAACCTGGCTTACATTTGCCCTGGATTGCATTCATGGTAGCGTATATAATGATGAAACTATTAGATACGTGTAATTACTTCCTTTTGTTTTAGAATCCAAAACATATTGGCACAATCTTCATACTAAAATTAAGCAATTGAGGGGTTGAATTAAGAAGCATTTGTTTACAGACTAGTGATAAGGAATTGTCTTCCCTCAGTAAGCGATGGATGATGGGCCAATTGAAAATTTTTAGTCATAGAAGGATCCATTTTTGATAAAAGTATTGAGGTAGATGCAACAAAAACAAAGATAATTAGATCAGTCATGATCAAATCATATTAACATTGAATTACCCACTCCTGTTTCTACTTTTTTGAGGGATTTGGCATGAGTATTGCTGGAAAAATGTCCTTTCAATTCTCTAACAATAGAGGTCTTCAAGTAGTGGTTTTCATTTGATTGGTTTCATTTCTCCGAAGAACTTCCCCAACAACGTTGTGGTCGAGTCTTTTCAACAGAACCAGTAAAAGTGAATCAAGCAAGAAGGATCAAAACTAATTATAATATTTTTAAAATGCTCTAAGTGCGAGAAGAAAAAGAACGAACATTTCAGTTGTGTAACTTTTCAGTCACAATTCCTACCATTCTTTTGCCAGGATCAACACTTAAACGTTATGCTTCTGACAAGATTTCCTTTAATTTAAAGCAGATTTAATGCCACCTTTTGAAGAAGAATTATATACATGAACAAATTTGCAGGTCTACGGAGAACCATTTGGTCAACACTTTTTGGAATATACAAGATTCTTCAGGGTCTTCATCGGGTAGATGTAGACAGATTGTTTCCCCTTATGGGAGAGTCGAGGACCGGAGGACGTAAGTTCAGAATAAAAGGTAGCAAATTTCAGACAGAGATGAAGAGAAATTCTTTACCACAGAGGGCTGTCAAGGTTGGATTGTGACATATATTCAAGATTAAGATAGACAGATTTTTAATTAGCTTGGGTATCAAGATCATGGTGAAAAGGCAGGAAAGTGGTAGTGAGCATTATCAGATCTGTGAAGATCTCAGTGAGGGATGGAGCAAACTCAGTGGACTGAGTGACTGAGTTTTCTTCCTATGTCATAAGGTCATAGAGTCACATAGTACAGAAACAGCATTCTGTTCAACCCATCCGCGTCAACCAGACATCTGAATCTGACCGAGTCCAATTTTCCAGGATTTAGCCTATAAACCTCTAAACCCTTCACATCTTCTCGCTCTTTGAATGAGATGGCTCAGGCAATGTGATTTAATCTCCTGCTCTGCTTTATCATTCTATTCATGCATAATGTTTATACATCAAACATTAATGCTTTTGACAGTTATGAAGACACAAGTGCTCAGCATAAGACCATAAGACATAGGAGTGGAAGTAAGGCCATTCGGCCCATCAAGTCCACTCCGCCATTCAATCATGGCTGATGCGCATTTCAGCTCCACTTACCAGCGTTCTCCCCGTAGCCCTTAATTCCTTGAGACAACAAGAATCTATCAATCTCGGCCTTGAAGACATTTAGCGTCCCGCCTTCCACTGCACTCCGTGGCAATGAATTCCACAGGCCCACCACTCTCTGGCTGAAGAAATGTCTCCGCATTTCTGTTCTGAAATGACCCCCTCTAATTCTAAGGCTGTGTCCACGGGTCCTAGTCTCCTCGTTTAACTGAAACAATTTCCTAGCATCCACCTTTTCCAAGCCATGTATTATTTTGTACGTCTCTATTAAGTCTCCCCTTAATCTTCTAAACTCCAATGAATACAATCCCAGTATCCTCAGCCGTTCCTCATATGTTAGACCTGTCATTCCAGGGATCATCCGTGTGAATCTCCGCTGGACACGTTCCAGTGCCAGTATGTCCTTCCTGAGGTGTGGGGACCAAAACTGGACACAGTACTCCAAATGGGGCCTAACCTGAGCTTTATAAAGTCTTAGTAGTACATCTCTGCTTTTATATTCCAACCCTCTTGAGATAAGAGACAACATTGCATTCGCTTTCTTAATCACGGACTCAACCTGCATGTTTACCTTTAGAGAATCCTCGACTAGCACTCCCAGATCCCTTTGTGCTTTGGCTTTATTAATTTTCTCACCATTTAGAAAGTAGTCTATGCTTTTATTCTTTTTGCCAAAGTGCAAGACCTCGCACTTGCTCACGTTAAATTCCATCAGCCATTTCCTGGACCACTCTCCCAACCTGTCAAGATCCTTCTGTAGCCTCCTCACTTCCTCAGTACTACCTGCCTGTCTACCTAACTTCGTATCATCGGCAAACTTCGCTAGAATGCCCCCGGTTCCCTCATCCAAATCGTTAATATATAATGCTGTGGCCCCAGCACCGAACCCTGCGGGACTCCGCTCGTCACCGGCTGCCATTCTGAAAAAGAACCTTTTATCCCAACTCTCTGCCTTCTATTAGACAGCCAATCCTCAATCCATCCCAGCAGCTCACCTCGAACACCATGGGCCCTCACCTTGCTCAGCAGCCTCCCGTGTGGCACCTTATCAAAGGCCTTTTGAAACTCTAGATAGACCACATCCACTGGGTTTCCCTGGTCTAACCTACTTGTCACTGTCATGATGTGAGCACTTTGATTTATGATATATTGGTACTGTACATGATAATTTCAGAATTTGAGGGACAAAGCCTGTTGTACTTTGAGAGATGGGATGCCTTTTTGAGTTATACCTCTCTGTCTGGGAAATTTTGTTCAATATGTTCAGCTCAGTTTTGATCTAACCACTGTCTTTGCCAAGAACAATTAACAGTTCTGATCTCTATGATACTTCCACACCCAGTGAATCATTTGTCATAAATGTCATGTTGCCCATTAAATCACTGGAAGAGCTCACATGTTTTTATTTAGTTTTGAATCCGACTTCATGTGGTTGGTGGGACCTAATGATTTTTCTGTGCACACATGCATGACATCGTAGAGCATTCACAGTGACAAGAAGGTCAAGCATAAAATGGTGATCCTCTTGCAAGTGTCTAGAATTTTGGAAGGTCATAAAAGTCAATCTACATTGTATGAGTTCAACAAGTTTTAGGCATACTTTTTAAATGTACTTTAAAAATGTGTTGTGAATGGTTTGCTGATAATTTGTGACAGATGCCATTTATCTAAATAAGTTGGTAAAAAAAGAAACAAAAACAGTAATTGCTGGGAAAACTCAGCAGGTTTGGCAGCATCTGTGGAGAGACCCTTCGGAAGAGAGGTCACTGGTTTCAAAAAATTGACTCTGCTTTCTCTCCATAGATACTACCAAACCTGCTGAGTTTTCCCAGCAATTTTTGTTTTTCTTTTGGATTTCCAGCATCTGTAGTTTTTTTTGGTTTCTTTTGGGAAACTATAAATGATCATGCATGTTGATTGTAGTAGCTTAATGAATTTCAACATACGGTGGTACCAGGAGAGTTAATTTTCTGTAAAAGCTGATGTGTAGTTTAATCAAGTTGAATGCATAGGAGACACTGAAAATATGACTGAAGTGTTCATACTTAATTTTAAAAAGAAGGAGCACTTCAGGTGAGGACCCCTGCAAACAATCTTTGAGCTTGCTTTCATGCAATTTTGTGTTTCTCTCCCCTTACTCCCATTTTAAGAATCTTTGTGACTCTGCCAGTCAGGAGCTCATTTTTTGAAAAGAGTCAGTGGCATTAACTCAGATTTTTCTTTCTAAATGAGATTTAAATTGATATCTACCGAGAAAGAATATCAGTAGTATTACTTAGTATATTTCAGGACAGGTAAGAGAAGCAATTTCATTTTCTTTATCTGGTGTTGATGTGGGGGAATGACCCTCTCTCTTCCTCCTCCTCCTCATCATGTGCTGCCTTCTCTTTGCAAGCCAAGAAAAGAGGTAGAAGGCAAATTATCATGTTCAACCTGGGCAGTTGCTGAACAAAAAGTGTGCAGGTTCATTGTTCTTTGAAAGTGATGGTGCACGTAGACAGGTTAATGAAGAAGGTGTTTGGTATACTTACCTTTATTAGTCGGTGCATTGTGTGTAGGAGCATGTTAGTGCTTTACAGAACATTGGTTAGGCCACTATTGGAATACTGCATGCAATTCTGGTCTCCCTGCTCTCGGAAAGATGGTGTGAAACTTGAAAGGGTTCAGAAAAGATTTACAAGGATGTTGCGAGAGTTGAATCTACAGGGAGAGGCTAAATAGGCTGGAGCTATTTTCCCTGGAGCAATCATGAGAGGCATGGATAGGGTAAATAGACAAGGTCTTCTCACCAGGGTAGGGGAGTGCAAACCGATAGGGCATGGGTGTAAGATGAGAGGGGAAAGATTTACAAGGGACCAAAGGGGCAATGTTTTCATGCAGAGGCTGGTGTGTATATGGAATGAGCTGCCAGAGGACGTTGTGGAGACTCGTACAACTACAGCATTTAAAAGGAATCTGGGTGTGTACATGGGCCAAGTGCTGGCAAATTAGGACTAGATTAATTTTGGATGTCTGGTGGGCATGGACAGGTCAGACTGAAGGGTCTATTTCCATGCTGTACAGTTCTATGACTCTCAACAGTAATAAGAATTTTCAGCAGGTGTATTTAATAAGCACAATCATGAAGCTTTGTTGAGATGAAAGAATTTGTCCTGACTAAATCTGAAGGATTTGACCGAAAGAATGGGTACATGTAAGCACTGATGGTATAGAGCCAAACCTGTGTAAAGAGCTGGAAGGAAAATCTGAGAGTCTTGACCTCTCATTTTCTCTGAAACCCGAGACCCATTAAAACCTCCAGCTGTTTGGGGCATTCCAACACAAGCCACGCCCTCAAAAAAGAGATTTTACTCACGCCAAAAGAAAACTTGCTGCATTTTCTCTTTCTCCTTGAAAATGTTTTTGGGAATAAGTTTGTTGAGGAGAAATCCTATTGGTTGAATGTCTTTATCTGCATTATGATGTGAGTAACATCTGGATTACTCCCAGTGCTACGAGCGAGTGAGGAAGAATAGGAGGATAGAGCAGATGAATTCATGGCTGAGGAGCTGGTGTATGGGAGAAGGATTCACATTTTTGGATCATTGGAATCTCTTTTGGGGTACAAGTGACCTGTACAAGAAGGACGGATTGCACCTAAATTGGAAGGGGACTAATATAATGGCAGGGAGATTTGCGTGAGCTGCTTGGGAGGATTTAAACTAGTAAGGTGGTGGGGTGTGGGGGGGGGGGGGGTGGGAGCCAGGGAGATAGTGAGGAAAGAGATCAATCTGAGACTGGCACAGTTGAGAACAGAAGCGAGTTAAACAGTCAGAGCAGGCAGGGACAAGGTAGGATGAATAAATTAAACAGCATTTATTTCAATGCAAGGGGCGTAACAGGGAAGGCAGATGAACTCAGGGCATGATTAGGAGTATGGGACTGGGATAGACAATAGGTGCAGGAGTAGGCCATTCTGCCCATCGTGCCTGCACCACTATTCAATATGATCATGGCTGATCATCCTTAATCAGTATCCTGTTCCTGCCTTTTCTCCATAACCCTTGATTCCACAATCCTTGAGACCTCTATCCAACTCTTTCTTAAATGAATCCAGAGACTGGGCCTCTACTGCCCTCTGGGGCAGAGCATTCAACACATCCACCACTCTCTGGGTGAAGAAGTTTCTCCTCATCTCTGTCCTAAATGGTCTACCCCTTATTTTTAAGCTGTGTCCTCTGGTTTGGCACTCACCCATCAGCGGAAACATGTTTCCTGCCTCCAGAGTGTCCAATCCTTTAATAACCTTATATGTCTCAATCAGATCCCCTCTCAGTCTTCTAAACTCAAGGGTATACAAGCCCAGTTGCTCCAGTCTTTCAGCATAAGGTAATCCCGCCATTCCAGGAATTGACCTCGTGGGCGGCACGGTGGTATAGTGGTTAGCAGTGTGGAATCAGGCCCTTCGGCCCAACAAGTCCACGCCACCCCGCCGAAGCGCAACCCACCCATGCCCCTACATTTACCCCTTACCTAACACTACGGGCAATTTAGCATGGCCAATTCACCTGACCTGCACATCTTTGTGATTGTGGGAGGAAACCGGAGCACCCGGAGGAAACCCACGCAGACACGGGGAGAATGTGCAAACTCCACACAGTCAGTCGCCTGAGGCGGGAATTTGACCCGGGTCTCTGGCGCTGTGAGGCAGCAGTGCTAACCACTGTGCCACCGTGCCGCCCACATGATTGATGAGGGCAGAGCGGATGGTGTGATCTATATGGACTTCAGTAAGGCGTTCGACAAGGTTCCCCACGTGAGACTGATTAGCAAGGTTAAATCTCATGGAATACAGGGAGAACGAGCTATTTGGATACAGAACTGGCTCAAAGGTAGAAGACAGAGGGTGGTGGTGGAGGGTTGTTTTTCAGACTGGAGGCCTGTGACCAGTGGAGTGCCACAAGGATCGGTGCTGGGTCCTCTACTTTTTGTCATTTACATAAATGATTTGGATGCGAGCATAAGAGGTACAGTTAGTAAGTTTGCAGATGACACCAACATTGGAGGTGTAGTGGACAGCGAAGACGGTTACCTCCGATTACAACACAATCTTGACCAGGTGGGCCAGTGGGCTGAGAAGTGGCAGATGGAGTTTAATTCAGATAAATGCGGGGTGCTACATTTTGTGAAAGCAAATCTTAGCAGGACTTATACACTTAATACTAAGGATGTAGGTTTGCGAGCTGAGCTGAAAGGTTCATTTCCAGACGTTTCATTACCTTACTAGGTAACATCTTCAGTGGACTTTATGCAAAGCAATGCTGAAACTTCCTGCTTACTATTTATATGTTTGGGTTTCTTTGGGTTGGTGATGTCATTTCCTTTGGTGATGTTATTTCCTGTGGTGAAGTCACTTGCTGTTCTTTTTCTCAGGGGGTGGTAGATGGGGTCTAACTCGATGTGTTTGTTGATAGAGTTCTGGTTGGAATGCCATGCTTCCAGGAATTTTCGTGCGTGTCTTTGTTTGGCTTGTCCTAGTCAAAGTGGTGTCCTTCCTCATCCATATGTGAGGATACTAGTGAGAGAGGGTCATGTCTTTTTGTGGCTAGTTGGTGTTCATGTATCCTGGTGGACACATCTATCTAAGCTAGAAGAGGATGAAATAATGGTCTCCTTTGATGTAACAACCCTGTTTACCTCAATCAACATTAACCTGGCCAAGAAAACACTGACTACTCTATTAGAAGACCCAAAGATACAGACACCAAACACCACTAACTTCATCAATAAGGAGAATATCATCAAGCTAGTGGACCTATGCCTTAGCACCCACTTGACCTTCAACAACAAAACTTAGAGACAAACCAATGGAACACCCATGGGATCTCCAATATCAGGGTTCTTAGCAGAGGCAGTAATGCAGAGACTTGAACAAATAGCTCTGCCTACCATCCAACCCAAACTCTGGTTCCTTTGTCATCACGAAACAAGTTAGAGGAAATCTTCAAGACCATCATTAATACCCTTACTGGCATAAAATTCACTAAAGAGGAAGAAAACAACAACAAACTGCCATTCCCAGATGTCACAGTAGAGCGAACAGCCAATGGGGAACTTCAAACCAGCGTCTACAGAAAAGCAACACATACAGACGAAATATTAAACTACAGAAGCAATCATCCCAACACCCACAATCAAAGCTGCATCAGAACATTATTTCAATGAGCCACCACAATGCAGCACAAGGGAACTATTCAGAGCAGAGGAAAATCACCTGTACCGTGTGATCAAAAAGAATGGGTACCTAATGAACACAGTCCACCGATTTCTCAGCAACAAACCCAAACAAGCTGACATAACGTGTCCAGAAACCCTAGCCACTCTCCACTACATCAAAGACATCTCAGAAATGACTGCCAGACTGCTCAGATCCCTTGGCATCATGGTAGCCCACAAACCTACCAACACACTAAAACAGCAACTAATGAACTTGAAAGACCCTAAACAGACAATGAGCAAAACTAACGTCATTTACAAAATACCATACGAAGACTGTAGCAAAGATTACATTGGACAAACAGGCAGAAAACTAGCCACCAGGATACATGAACACCAACTAGCCACCAAAAGACATGACCCTCTCGCACTAGTATCCTCACATACGGATGAGGAAGGACACCACTTAGACTGGGACAACACATCCATCCTAGGACAAGCCAAACAAAGACATGCACGAGAATTCCTAGAAGCATGGCATTCCAACCAGAACTCGATCAACAAACACCCCCAGAGAAAAGGAACAGGAAGTGACTTCACCACAGGAAATGACATCACCAACCCGAACATATAAATAGAGAGCAGGAAGTTTTCAGCATTGCTTTGCATAAAGTCCACTAGAAAGGTAATGAAATATCTGGAAATGAACCTTTCAGCTCACCAAGCATACCTACATCCAAAACCTCAACCTGAGCTACAAATCTTCTCAAAACTCACTTAATGGTAAGGTCCTCGGGAGTGTTGCTGAACAAAGAGACCTTGAAGTGTAGGTTCACAGCTCCTTGAAAGTGGAGTCACAGGTAGATAGGATAGTGAAGAAGGCATTTGGTATGCTTTCCTTTATTGGTCAGAGTATTGAGTACAGGAGTTGGGAGGTCATGTTGCAGCTGTACAGGAGATTGGTTAGGCCACTGTTGGAATATTGCAGCATTTCTGGTCTCCTTCCTATCGGAAAGATGTTGTGAAACCTGAAAGGGTTCAGAAAAGATTTACAAGGAGTTTGCCAGGGTTGGAGGACTTCAGCTATAGGGAGAGGATGAACAGGCTGGGGTTGTTTACCCTGGCATTGGAGGCTGAGGGGTGACCTTATAGAGGTTTACAAAATTGAGGGGCATGGATAGGGTAAAAAGGCAAATTCTTTTCCCTGGTATCGGGGAGTCCAGAACTAGAGGGCATAGGCTTAGGGTGAGAGGGGAAAGATATAAAAGACACCCAAGGGGCAACTTTTTCTCACAGGGTGTTACGGGTATGGAATGAGCTGCCGGAGGAAGTGGTGGAGGCTGGTACAATTGCAACATTTAAGAGGCATTTGGATGGGTATATGAATAGGAAGGGTTTGGGCCGGGTGCTGGCAGGTGGGACTAGATTGGGTTGGGATATCTGGTCGGCATGGACAGGTTCCTTGCTGTACATCTCTATGACACTGTGACTACTTAGCTGGAAATCAAAGTTCGGAGCTATAATAGCATTGAATTCAGCAGCCAGACCAGTGCCAGCAAATTTCAGAACAGGATGTTGTTTAATTCAAGAAACCCTTAAAATGTTAAATTTACTGTATTATTTTGTTGAAACATATTTAAAAGTTTACTTGGACTGTGCTATCATTTGTGTTAAGCTAACTATTTTGTTTGGATTTTTACTGATATTTTTGGTGGTTTGCCCCAACCCTGTTTTTCCAATAGGCCCCATTATTTCTATTGTGCAATTTTCTCTAACACAACATCACATGGGAATGTAACTACAGCATTATAGGAGTCAGCATTGGCATCAAACACTACTGTTGTATAATGTATCCTAACCACTGCTCTTGTGTGAGGTATTGTCATCAAAAGGTTCAGTAAAATCTTTGAGTTTAATAAACTCCATGGCTTGCTCAGCCATTTCAGAGGGGAGTTAACCACATTGATGGAAGGCTAGGGCCGCACATCTGTCAGACCAGGTAAGGTTAACAAATTTCCTTTCCAAAAGGACATTTGTGAAACCTGATGGGTTCTACAATTGACAGTGGTTATATGGCTGTCATTTGGGTACCTTTTGATTCCTTTTACTTTATCATCATCTTACATGATGGGATTCAAACCCATGTTCCCAGAACATTTGCCTGGGGCTATAGATTACTCGTCCTGTGATATTATTATGCCATCACTTCTGCAAGAATGCCACAACCTGTAATTTCCCTCCTAAATCATTCACCATCCTGACTTGTAACTATATCGCAATTTCTTCATTGTCACTGGTGAAAATCCTGGAACTTGCTTCATAACAGCACTGTGGGTATCCCTGTACCTCCAGGACTGCAGCAGTTCAAGAAGGCTACCACTTTATGGAGTGTAATTGGTGGTCTTCAATAAATGCTGACCTCACCGTTGACACCCGCACCCCAATAAAGCAATAGGTAGATTTGCTGTTGCTATCCTCCTTTTAGGGTGGAATTTACTGGGTGTGCTTGGTCGAGGAAAACGATCAAGTAGCCTAATGAGAGGAGGCTGTTGTCTTAATCAAACAATGGTTTATTTTTTGATAACTGTTGAATGAAAGTTATTTTGGTCTGAGCTTATTACAAAGACTAAGGTAGACTTGGAGAGTAGGTCTATTTCTTTCAAGGTCCTCAGTTGTTAGTCTTCTGAAGTTCACATAATATATTCTTTGGGTCGTGCTTTAATGCATTTGTCAGCATTAATCTTTTCAGAGCTTAACGCATTATACAACGGTTGGGTGTTCTCATGTGCTTGATGTGAATGGTGTGCATTTTCCTTCAATACTTCAGTGACATTCAAAATACTAGTGTATTTGGCCCTGCATTAGTTTTGACACTTCTTTTTATTTTCAATAGAAACATTGTACCCTACCTTTTTACCTCAGTTTTAGGAAAAGTTA
The DNA here is from genome assembly GCF_037043375.1 of Chiloscyllium plagiosum. NCBI lineage: Eukaryota > Metazoa > Chordata > Chondrichthyes > Orectolobiformes > Hemiscylliidae > Chiloscyllium > Chiloscyllium plagiosum. The sequence goes on along the minus strand of NW_028270162.1, from coordinate 19,357,758 downwards.
TACATTGTATCTTTTGCACAGATTATCTGGACAATGGCAATAACAAGATGGCTATACAGCAAGCTGACAAATTGCTCAAAAAACACAGGGACCTTCACTGTGCAAAGGTAAGCAATCATAACATTAGTTTTCTAAATTGGAGTGCAATATGTAACCTTTTTCATGGTTATTGTTAGAAACGAAAATCGCTTCTCAATAATCGCTCTAGACAAATTCAGGAAAACAAAGTTTTATTAACAAGTCAAGTCTGCAGAGTCGGGCACCCTTAAAGAAAAGGCGCGCTGAGGCTTACAAAGTCTCCATTATATATAGGACAAGTCCCTCCTCTCCTTGGCTCCAACAAGCCATGAGGTTCACATTCTTAAAAACATCATTATTTTTATCACAAAGTCTGCAACAAAAGGCTCCAAAAGTTTGTTGTTTTTCTCACCCTGTAGTCTTATCAGTCAAAGGCTTTAATCTGAAACAGATGTCTCAAGTCGTCCTCCCATCCTGGAGTCTTATCAACCAAGGACTCATCCTTCTCTGCTGTGTGAATGGCTTCATTAATCAAGAGCCTGCTTGTTTTTACTATCGCTCACAAATTGTCAGCATTCTGCACAATTTAAACTACTCTACTTTTGAGTATATAAAATGGTTGTTAGAAAAGAAACAAAGGTTTTGTCTTTTATTATAGATCAGTCTGTGGTCCAGGCACATCTTAAAGTTTAAACCGAAATTACCTCTCACAGTTATAGTTTGAGATATGATTGTAATAGTAATTGTAAAGTTAGCCCTCCCTTCAAAAGCAGTGCATGAGTATTCCCAACAGTGCATAGGTCTAAATAGTTCTGCTGTCAATTGCAAGTTTCACTTGAAGTGACATGTTTCTGATTATTCTCAATATTTAGTCTGGTTATTTCTAGATTAAAAAGGCAGTAAATCATTCAACTGTTGAATTCTAATTTATTGGTGTACAACGTGTAGTAATATCAAAACCACGTGGTCTTCTGTAATTTTATGATAAGTCAAATCTGTCTGATCATGATGAAAGTGTTGCCCCACTAAGTACAGATTTCACCATTCCATTCGTGAAGTTATGCCCTTCTGAGGGGGTAAAGTATGATTGTTAGACAAAGGCAACTTCACAGTTCATATAGAAGTCAGTTATTAATCAGGAAAGATTGGAATATGTTTGGCTAACAACCGGGAAAACAGCTAGTGGGTATATGGGGTTCATTTTCCGTTTTGCAAGAAGAATTTCACACATCAGTACTAGGACTGCAGTTGTTTACAATACATATTAGTATGTCCACGTGTTAGTGAGAGTAGGAATAGGAGGATTTGGGAGATGAATGCCTGGCTTGAGAACTGATGCAGGGGACAGGAATTCACATTGTTGGATGATTGATGTAAAGGTACTTGTGCAAGAGGCATGTGTGGCACCTGATGTAGAGAGGGAACCAATATCTTGGCAGAGAGATTTGCTCGACCGATTTGAAGAGGTTTAAACTAGTATAACTGGGGTGAGATCCAAAGCAGAAAGGAGATGAAAGAGTAGCTTGAGGACAATACAGGGGTTAATGAGAGCAAGTGAAGTAGTAAAGGCAGTGTTTGTAATCCTGGTATTAGTCAGAGTAGAGATGGACACAGTACAAGGGCAAGGGAAGCTGGGTTAAATTGCATTTGTTTCAGTGCAAGAGCTTAACAAATAAGGCAAATTAACTCTGGCATGGATGGATGCATGGAACTGGGATATTATGGGGAAATACAGAAACTGGCAGTTTACTGTTCAGGGATACAGATACTACAGATACGATAAAAGGGGAAATAAGAGAGGAGGAGGAGTTGTATTTTTGATTCGGGAGAACAACCTGGCAGTACTGAGAGAAGACATTCTTGAGGGTTTGTTCCCGAGTCTGTATGAGTAGAACGGAGAAATAAAACGGGAGATCACTTTGATAGCATTGTACAATAGGCCCCTCAATAGTCAGCAGGATATGAGGGGCAAATATCTAAGGAGACTGCAGCGAGCTGCAAGAATAATAGGGTTACAATATTGGAATTTTCAATTTCCTAACATCGACTGGGATTATCATAGTGTTAAGGATGTGGATAGAGATAAATTTAAGTGTGGATAGGAAGAATTTCTTGCACAGATGGCCCTATTAGAGAAGGGGCAAAACTTGATCTGCTGTTGGGAAATAAGGCAGGGCAAGTGATGCAAATGTTAGTGGAGGAGCTCTTTGGGATCAGTGACCGTAATTTCATTAGTTTAAAAGCAGCTATGGAAAAAGATAGGCCTAGTCCATAAGTTAAAGTTTTAATTTGGGCTAAGGTCAGTTTTGATGGTCTTAGATGGGAACTCTCAAATACTACTGGGGAAGGCTATTTGCAGGCAAAGGAACACCTGGTAGGTGGGAGGCTTTCAAAAGTGAGTTAATGAGGGTTCAAGGCCAGCATGTTCCTGTTCAAGTGAAGGGTAAGGCTGTCAGGATTGGAGAACCCTGCATGACTAGAGTTATTGGGGTCCTGGTCAAGAAAAACAAGGAAACATAGGATATGTATCGGCAGCTGGGATCAAGTGAATTCCTTGAGCATAGAGGGTGTCAAAGTACACTTGAGAAAAATCAGGAGGGCTAAGGGGGGGCACAAGATGGCTATGGCAGATAAAGTAAAAGAGAATCTAGAGGGATTCTCTAAGTAAATGAAGGGCAAAAGAATTAACAAGGGAGAGAATGGGGCCTCTCCGAGATCAACAAAGTCATCTATGTGCAGAGCCACAAGAGATCCTAAATGAATATTTCTCCGCATTTTTAACTTTGAGAAAGGCATGAATGCTTGGGAACTTGGGGAAGAAAAATAGTGATGTCTTGAAGTGAGTGCGCATTACAGAAGAGGTGGTGCTGGTAGTTGTAAAACGCATCGAGGTAAATGAATCTCCAGGACCTGCCGAAGTGTATCCCAGGACTTTGAGAGGAAATTGTGGGGCCTCCGGTGGAGATATTTGTATTATCAACTGGGAGAAAGTGAGGACTGCAGATGCTGGAGATCAGAGCTGAAAAATGTGTTGCTGGAAAAGCGCAGCAGGTCAGGCAGCATCCAAGGAGCAGGAGAATCGACGTTTTGGGCATAAGCCCTTCTTCAGGAAATCTGTGGCTGACGATAATACAAATATGAGCTGAAAAATGTGTTGCTGGAAAAGCGCAGCAGGTCAGGCAGCATCCAAGGAGCAGGAGAATTGACGTTTCGGGCATAAGCCCTTCTTCAGGAAGGTCCTGAAGAAGGGCTTATGCCCAAAATGTCGATTCTCCTGCTCCTTGGATGCTGCCTGACCTGCCGCGCTTTTCCAGCAACACATTTTTCAGCTCATATTTGTATTATCGTCAGCCACAGATGGAGTGTCTGAAGATTGGAGGGTACCTAATGTTGTGCCTTTATTTAAGAAAGGCTGCAGGGAAATATTTGGGAACTTTAGACTGGTCAGCCTAACGTCTGAGGCGATTCTAAGAGTCAGGATTTACAGGCATTTGGAGAGGAAAGGACTCATTTCAGTTAGTCAGCATGGCTTTGAGTGTGGGAAGCCATGCCCCACAAATTTGATGAAAGTTTTTTTGAAGGAGTGACCAAGAAAGTAGATGTTGTCTACATAAACTTTAGCAAAGCCTTTGAAAGGTACCACATGATGGGTTGTTGAGTAAGATTAAATCTTATTAGCCAGGAGAGCTGCCCAATTGGATACAAAATTGGCTTGAAGGTAGAAGCCATTGATAGAGGGTTGCTTTTCAAACTGGAGGCCTGTGACCAGTGGTGTGCCACAGGGATTGTTGGTTGGTCCACTGATGTTCATCATTTATACAAGTGATTTGAATGAGAATTTAGGAAGTACGATTAGTAAGTTTGAAGCTGACACCAAGACTGGTGGTATAGTGGACCTTGAAGAAGGTTATCTGGGAATGCAACAAGATGTTGATCAACTGGGCCAGTAGGCTGAGGAGTGGCAGATGCAGTTAATTTAGATAATTGCAATTTATCTAAATTAAACTCCATTGTGCATTTTGGTAGGTCAAACGAGGGCAGGGCTTACACAGTCAATGGTAAGGACCGGGAGAGTGTTAGAGAACAAGCGATCTAAGGGTACAAGTTCATTGCTTCTTGAAACTGGAGTCATGGGTAGACAGAGAATGAAGGAAGCTTTTGGCCTGCTTGTTTTCATCAATCAGAGCACTGAGCATAGGAGTGGGGATATCATGTTGCAGCTGTACAAGATGTTGGTAAGGCCACATTTGGAGTATTTATTGCAGTTCTGGTGGCCCTACTTTCGAAAGAATATTATTAAACTTGAAAGAGTGCAGAAAAGATTCACTGGAATGCTACCAGGACTAGAAGGCTTGAGTGAAAAGGAGAGACGAGATAGGCTGAACTTTTTTCCTGAAGTGTAGGAGACTGAGGGGTAACCTTATAGAAGTATGTAAAATCATGAGAGGCATATATAAGGTTGGTAACAAACAGTTTTTCCTTATGGTATGGGTGTCAAAAGCTAGAGGGCATACTTTTAAAGTGAGAGGGGCGAGATGCAAAAGGATCCAGAGGGACAATTTTAACACAGAAGGTTGTGTGTGTCTGGTACAGGCTGCTAAAGGGAATGGTGGAGGTGAATACAATTTTGTCATTTAAGAAACATTTGGACAGGTACGTGGATGGGAGAGGTATGGAGGGATTTATGGTTAGATTATTTGTGAAAACTGAGCAACGTGGACAAATTGGGCCAAATACTGTAAACCTCTGACGCGGAGGAAGGAAGTAAAAGTACTCAAGCAAAATTTGCATATGATGCTAAAATAGGTGGCAAGGCAGATTGTGAGATGGATACAAACACTTGAGAGAGAGAGAGATTGATTGTTAAAGTAAATGGATACAAAGTTGGCATGTGGAGTATAATGTGGGCAAATGTGAAGTCTTCATTTTAGAAGAGAGAATAAAAGAACAGTAGTATTTAAATTGGAAACAAAAACAGAAAGCTGCAATGCAAAGGGACTTGGGGGTACTTGTGTATGAAAGACAGAAAGCAGGAACACAGGTGCAGCAGGTAACCTGGAGGGCAATGAAATGTTGGCCCTTATTTCAAGAGGGTTGGAGTATAAGAGTCAGGAAGTCAAACTGCAACTGTGCAAGATGTTGGTGAGGTCACGCCTGGAGTACTGTGAACAGTTTTGGCCTTTTTATTTAAGGAAAGGTATTATTTCATTGAAGGCAGTTTCGAGAAAGTTCACTAAAACGATCCCTGGTATGGAGGGATTGTCTTATGAGCAAAGTTCGAACAAGTTGGGACTCATTGGAATTTAGAAGAATGAATGATGATCTCAATATATAGGATTCTTAAGGGGTTTGACAGGGTAAATGCTCAGAGGATATTTCCCCTCTGAGAGTTTAGGACTAGAGGGTATAGTCTCAAAATGAAGCATGTCAACTTAAGACTGAGATGAGGAGGAATTTCTTCTTTCAGAGAGTTCAGTATCTTTGGAACTCTTTGCTACAGAGAGATGTGGTGGCAAAGTCCTTGTGTGTATTGAAAGCTGAGATAGATTGTGGATAAGTGAGGGAATCGAGGGTGACTGGCAAATGGCAAGAAAGTGGCTGTGAGGAATGCTGGATCGGCCATAATTCTATTGAATGGTGTAGCAGGCTTGAAGGACTAAACAGCCTAATCATGTTGCAATTTCTTGCTGTCTTGTCATTTTCAGACTTCACTTAATATTTTGATTGTTTGCTTTCGAGGCAGTCTTTCAGAATCCATGTTTTCATGAAGATAAAAATCTTTCATTTTGTTACTTAAAATTGTAATGGGCATGGTTAATGTTGAAGTTACAGAATATGAACAGTGTGACTCCTTGGGTATCAATGGCAAATGCTACATGCTTTCCGAATAACTCTTTCTCCTCTTTTTCTTATAGAAATGTTGGAAAAAATTTGATTTTGAGTAAACGCTCATTTATGTTATGATTTGTTAGAGATTTGCAAAGAGGGGTAATTCAGTGTCATGAATTAAAAATTTTAGAATTAGCGTTAAGTTTTATTGTCATAAGCACTCAAGTATTGGAATACAATACAGTCGTCATTCTCCAGCACCATCTTGGTTACAAAAGACAATTTTTAAAAAACAGCAGAAATGAAAGAAACAGAGCCAAAGGAAAGAAAAACATTCAGATCTAAAGAAAAAAAAATCCAGATCTTAAAGTCCTATCTCAATAAAGGTGTGTAGAACACTCAGAGTTAGAATTGCAAAGCATTGTCAAATGTTTCATGATTTTCTCCCAAACTCATTGATACCGATATGCAAAATATACCAGTGACAGCTGTGAAGACTTATTTCCTTTTGTGTTCTGACTAATTAGGTCCTGAAAGCAATTGGGTTGCAACGGACTGGCAAACAAGAAGAGGCATTTGCTGTGGCACAGGAGGTAGCTGCACTTGAACCCACAGATGACAACTCTTTGCAAGCTCTCACTATTCTTTATCGTGAAATGCACAGACGTAAGTTCTCACAGAAGAATGGGAGGAGAGAGGACTGAAAAGGGGCTACTTGTATATCTGCTTAGTTAAAATTAATCTATTTGACAATCCTTCTTAAATTTATGTACCCACCTGAGACCTGTGGATTTTTTTCCTGAAAAAATTTGAAAATTAAACTGAAATTACTCTCTCTCTTGTTTGATAATACCGATCTGCTGCAATGACATCCAATAAATAGTTGTCTGTTATAATTTATCCAATGCCCAATGTTAGTGTGCTATGTCCAGGTCCTTTTGGCTTGTCCAAGAAATAAGGAAATTGAGAGAAAGTAACTGTGCTTCACTTAAATCCTATTGGCTAGCATCTGCTGTACTTAACAGACAGTGGACAAGACGAAACTATCCTTTTAACACGTAATTAAAAGGTGTTAATTACATAGGTATCCGTACTGGCTGAATATCTCGAGCTATTTCTACAGAAAATTGAGTTGCTTTTTTATTGTTTGAATTTGGAATATACTGTTGACAAAAACAGCATTTATTGTCCATCCCTTACTGTTGTTGCTGACTGGCTTCCTCAGGTGTTTCAGCTATTATTGTCGGTCTGGAGTCTCTGGACCAGGCTGGGTGAGGAAAGCAAATCTTCTCCTTTTGAAGGAGAAACGCATCAGATTTTACAATCATCATAACTGTTTCTAGTGTTTTATTCTAGATTGGTGGGTTAGTTCATCTTAAATTAATTTAGATTAGATTAGATTCCCTACAGTGTGGAAACAGGCCCTTCGGCCCCACAAGTCCACACTGACCCTCTGACGAGTAACCCACCCCCCTCTGACTAATGCACCTAACATTATGGACAATTTAGCATGGCCAATTCACCTGACCTGCACATCTTTGGACTGTGGGAGGAAACCAGAGCACCCAGAGGAAGCCCCACGCAGACATGGGGAGAATGTGCAAACTCCACACAGACTGTCACCCAAGGCTGGAATCATACCTGGGACCCTGGTGCTGTGAGGCAACATTTAGTGGGATTTGAGCTTGTCTCTCAGCTATCTTAGTCCAGACCTCTAGGTTACTAGTCCAGTAATATTAGCACTGTGCTACCATCCCCTATAAAAATATTTGCTGTACATATTTTGTATGAAGTTGTGATATGTTGAATTTATTTTTCAGCTGAGCTGGTTACTAAGCTGTATGAGGCTGCTGTGCGAAAAGTCCCAAGCAGTGAGGAGTATCACTCGCACCTCTTCATGGCATATGCCAGGGTTGGAGAATACAAAAAAATGCAACAGGTATTATTTTTACAGCATAAAATTAATCTTTACTGTACCAAACAAAATACAGTATTGACTACCAATTGATAGCATGGTAGAATGCTGTAGCATGAGAAGCCAAACTTTAGCAGATGCTGTGGTAAAAGTTGACACTTATTTTCTTTCCCTCTTCTGACTTTTTCATCCAAATCAAGGCAAATTATGTCTGAAGTTAATGTCAGCTTGAGTGCAGATTCCATGAAAAACATGAACCTGTCATTTATTTGCCGATTCTAATAGACCATGCTATTTACTTCATATGTTTCTGTCTCCATGTTCTATTTGTAGAGTGACATTTTTATTTCTTAAATGTGTCTTTAGTTTCACGATTATATAATAAGATATAGTTTTGTAAAAACATTGAAGAGATCTATGTGGGCTTGACTAGGAGCCTCAGGCTATTGTGTAACTAATCAGCCTGTTGATTTTATTTATTTGTCTGGTGATCAAGACTGGAGGAAAGCACTTCCCCACTACTTGCTGAGTCACAAAACAAAAATGCTGTGCTAGTTACCAAGATGGCCAATTAAGTAATCTTTTTTTATTTAAAACCTGATCTAAACAGGTTATCAACTGCATTTCTGCAATAAACACAATTATTGGTGATCAAAACAACACTTATTCAAGAAAGGTGCAGTAAATAGTGATTAGGTAGTGAGTATGTCGGCAGATTATGGGAAGATGCAATAACAACAGGGTTGTCATTGTTGTGATTTGAACTTCCCATACAGGAAAGAATTTAAGTGCATCCAAGAGGGTTTCTTGAAACAGTATGTGGATAGTCTGACTAGAGGAGGGGGCATACTGGATCTTGTTTTGGCTAATGAGCCTGGCCAGGTAACTGACCTTTGAGTGGGAGAGCATTTGGAAACAGTGATCACAACTCCTTAAGTTTTAAGATACTTAAGGATAAGTTAGGACCTTGTGGGAAGGTACTAAATTGGGTGATGGCAAATTGCATTAATATTGCACAGGAGTGTGGGAGTTATTTAAAGACCTGCTGATCAGAGTTCAGGACTGGCATGTTCTAATAAGACGGAAGGTCAAGGATGGAACGTGAGGGACCCTTGGATAATGAGCGAGGTTATGGATTTAGTCAAAAGGAAAAGAGAAGCATATGTAAGGTTTAGGAAGCTAAAATTGGACAGGACCTATGAGAAATATAAAGAAAGTAGGAAAGAACTCAAGGAGGGAATTAGGAGAGCAAGAAGAGGCTATGAAATGACCTTGGCAAGTAAGGTTATAGAGAATCCCAAGGCATTCTATATATACATTAAAAATAAGAGGCCAACTAGGCAGAAGGTAGGACCACTCAACGATAAAGGAGGGTACTTGTGATTAGAGGTAGACAAGGTGGGTGAGATCCAAAATGAGTACTTCACATTGGTATTCTCCCAGGAGAAGGATATGGCCGATGGTGAAATGTGTGTGGAGCATGCTAATATGCTAGGGCATTTTGAGATCAAGAATGAAGAGGTGTTGGGTGTGAGAGCATTAAAGTGGTTAAGACCCCAGAGCCTAAAGGTATCAAGTCCATAGCTCCCTGAAAGTGACCACTGAAATAGATAGCGTGGTAAAGAAGACATATGGCAGGCTTGCCTTTATTGGTTGGGGAATTGAGTATATGAGTCAGGATGTCATGTTGCAGCTTTGTAAGACTTTGGTTTGCCACATTTAAGGTTTTGAGTTCAATTCTGGTCGTCACATTTAAACAAGGATGTGGCGGCTTTGGAGAGGATGCAGAAGAAATTTACCAGGATGCTGTCTGGATGAGAAGGAGAGGCTAGAAAAACTCAGGTTGTTTTCTATGAAGCGGTGGAGGCTGAGGGAGACTTGATAGAAGTCTATAAAATTGAGATGCATCTGTCGAGTTGATGAGCAGAATCTTTTTCCCCCAAGAGTTGAAATGTCTAATATTAGGGGGCATGCATTCAAGATGAGATGGGGAAAGTTCAAAGGAGATAAGTTTTTTTTTTAACACAGCGTGGCAGGAGTCTGGAATGCACTGCCAGGGGTGGTGGTGGAGGCAGATAGAATAGGGGCATTTAAGGGACTAATGTGAATATGCAAGGAATGGAGGGATTTGGACCAAGGACAAGCAGAAGTAATGAGTTTTCTTGGGTGTCATGTTTGGCACAACATTGAGGCCCCAAGGGCCCATTCTTGTGCTGTACAGTTATGTATTCTGTATACACAGTGCATAATATGAAAATATAAATACTTATCTCTTGGAATAACCCAAAACACACCTGCACACACCCACTGTCTTCAGGGGAAAGAAAGAAATAAAGAAAAATAAACAAAAGAAGATTTGCTGCATAGACTCACATTTTAAAGAAGAAAACCTCTCTGGCCATGACGTTATTCTTGAAGGCAAAAAGAATAAAGTCTGGCATGTTCAAAAGTCTATTGCTCTGATGCATATGTTATCGAGTCACAACTCCCACATGATTGTCTCTGGAGTTTTGGTAGGCATTGCTTGCTCAGGAAATACACTATAGGGAAGATCATGTAACCACTTTTATTTTTGGAGAATGAACAGGTTTCGACCTGAACTTAGCAAGTGAACTCTACTGAAAATGATTTGAGCTCTTGCTCACCGGTTATATATTCCCTAACTAATTCTAGATATGAAGCACACTTAATCTAGTCACTATTCAAACAACCCAACCAGGGGCCTACAGCAAAGTGAACAGTTATCACTAGTTATGAGATTTCTATGAAGTCTTGTTAAATAAAAGCTTCATTGTCCATAAAAACCTTTCAATTACTTACGTTAAAGAAAACTATTCCAGATAGTTCCACAAAATTTGAATTAGATCTGTTTTCCATTCCTTCAAAATTTGAGTGTTGCAAGCAATATTAAATGTAATATTTTACATATAAATGAACTGACTTTTTATGGGCTGGTATTAACTGCTACTGTTATTCTGTCCCTTTCAATCAATTCACCAGCAGTTGCGTCAAAATTGAAAAGTAAGCAGTACACTACAATTTGTGTTATGTTGAAAATTTCTGTTATTCCTTCACTGAGTACATTTCTGAAATTATCTTAGAATAACACAGCCTTGGCCCATGTAATGATTTGTGTACAGATACAATTAATACAAAAATTTGATTTGCCAAATCAACATAGCTGGTTCATTTTCATATTTATTTGTTCATAAATGTCTACCACTCTTGTAATTATCCTGATTCCATCTCCCAGGGATATACTAACATCAGCTAAATGGGTAGACATCCTTTTCTGATGCCTTGGTCAATTCTGTTTTTGTCACTTTCCTGGACAATGTGAAATCATATATATGCTAAATTCCCATCCTATTTATTAATTTTATGACCCTGAAACTTAAATGAAATTTGAATACTGTCCCTACCATGATGCCTTCAGCATAATTTGGAGGAGCCGGTAGTGTGATAGTCGTGACCTTGAACTAATGATCCAGAGCTGTGCCATTCTATGGGGCATGTCTTCAAATCTCACCATGACTGCTTTTGAAATTTAAAATATGGAATTGAATGCCTGATTTGGTATTTGTGATGATCAAACTATTGCTTATTGTCATATCTCTTCTGGCCTACATGTGATTCTGGACTCTAAGCTGACATTTAAATGTTCCCTGCAATATCCCAGCAAGCTAGTCAGTTCCATCAAGTTAGAGAAGGGCAACAAATGATGGCCTTACTTGTAACTTGTACATCCCTCTCAAAACTGAAAATGTGTTGCTGGAAAAGCGCAGCAGGTCAGGCAGCATCAAGGAACAGGAGAATCGACGTTTCGGGCATAAGCTCTTCTTCAGGAATGAGGAAAGTGTGCCCAGCAGGCTAAGATAAAAGGTAGGGAGGAGGGACTTGGGGGAGGGGCGTTGGAAATGCGATAGGTGGAAGGAGGTCAAGGTGAGGGTGATAGGCCGGAGTGGGGTGGGGGCAGAGAGGTCAGGAAGAAGATTGCAGGTTAGGAAGGCGGTGCTGAGTTCTAGAGATTTAACTGAGACAAGGTCGGGGGAGGGGAAATGAGGAAACTGGAGAAATCTGAGTTCATCCCTTGTGGTTGGAGGGTTCCGAGGCGGAAGATGAGGCGTTCTACCTCCAACCGTCGTGTTGCTATGGTCTGGCGATGGAGGAGTCCAAGGACCTGCATGTCCTTGGTGGAGTGGGAGGGGGAGTTGAAGTGTTGAGCCACGGGGTGCTGGGTTGGTTGGTCCGGGTGTCCCAGAGGTGTTCTCTGAAACGTTCCGCAAGTAGGCGGCCTGTCTCCCCAATATAGAGGAGGCCACATCGGGTGCAGAGGATGCAATAGATGATGTGTGTAGAGGTGCAGGTGAATTTGTGGCGGATATGGAAGTATCCCTTGGGGCCTTGGAGGGAAGTAAGGGGGGAGGTGTGGGCGCAAGTTTTGCATTTCTTGCGGTTGCAGGGGAAGGTGCCGGGATTGGAGGTTGGGTTGGTGGGGGGTGTGGACCTGACGAGGGAGTCACTGAGGGAATCGTCTTTTCAGAACACTGGTAGGGGAGGGGAGTGAAATATATCCCTGGTTGTGGGGTCCGTTTGGAGGTGGCGGAAATGACGGCGGATGATCCGCTGTACATGGAAGTTGGTGGGGTGGTAGATGAGGACCAGTGGGGTTCTGTCCTGGTGGCGGTTGGAGGGGCGGGGCTCAAGGGCGGAGGAGCAGGAAGTGGAAGAGATGCGGTGGAGGGCATCGTCGACCACATCTGGGGGGAAATTGCGGTCCTTGACGAAGGAGGCCATCTGGGTTGTACGGATTTGGAACTGGTCCTCCTGGGAGCAGATGCGGCGGAGACGAAGGAATTGGGAATATGGGATGGCGTTTTTACAGGGGGTAGGGTGGGAAGAGGTGTAGTCTAGGTAGCTGTGGGAGTCGGTCGGTTTATCGTAAATGTCCATGTTGATTCGGTCACCCGAGATAGAAATGGAAAGGTCTAGGAAGGGGAGGGAGGAGTCTGAGATGGTCCAGGTGAATTTGAGGTCGGGGTGGAAGGTGTTGGTAAAGTGGATGAACTGTTCAACTTCCTCGTGGGAGCACGAGGCAGCGCCGATACAGTCATCGATGTAGCGGAGGAAAAGGTGGAGGGTGGTGCCAGTGTAGCTGCGGAAGGTGGACTGTTCCACATATCCTACGAAGAGGCAGGCATAGCTGGGGCCCATGCGGGTGCCCATCCCTCTCAAAAGCACAGTTGGTTACAGATAAACAATATTTGCTGATAAATGGAGCTTTTTAAAATTCATTCATGTAATGTTGGTGTGACTGACTGGGCCAGCACGCATTGCTTAACCCTAGATGCCCTTGAGGAAGAGGGTAGTAAGTTGCTTTCTTCAGAAGCTGTAGTTCATTTATGTCCAATAATATGATGATTGTATCATTGTTTTCCATGCGTGTGTACCACTATCTGTAAACATAACTTATCATGGAATTACTTATTCGTCTTTGGCATTTTTATTTGTTCAACATATAAATCCCTTTACCACTAGCTTAATGCTTTCGTTTTGTATGTTGCGTGATGACCAAATTCAAATGTTGTCTAAGGCATTTTCACACAAGAATCACTTGTTGACAATAGCCCTAATTTGTAAGGAAATGTTCTGATCTTAAAGTAACTCTTTATCTAATGCAATGATTTATGTACAGGTGAAGTTGATATAATTTTGACTTTAAAAATAATCAAGAAATTAGTTCAATCAAGAAATAATCAAGATTTAGTTCAACCTGAGAAGTGTGCCCATTAAGGTTTATTGAAATATGCTGAAGTATTTTGCTGAATTTTCTTTTAGGCTGGGATGGCACTTTACAAGATTGTTCCAAAGAATCCATATTACTTCTGGTCTGTGATGAGTCTGGTCATGCAGGTGAGTATACATCTTTATACATCTTAAAACTAAGATACTAATTGCATGGTGACCGGTAATGGATTTTTTAAAATGTGCAGTACAAGGAAAGGAGATTTCAGGTGCTTTCAGAGGGATTGGAGTAAAAATTTGTTCAATTAAGTTAACTGGATTTCCAAAACTGCTAAATTAAGTAACATTAGGTACTGAGGATCTGAATTGGTATCCTTTAAATGAATCCTGCTTCAGCAAGGTTGCTTAAACTTTCTCTTGTATGGTTGCATTTTGTTTGAGTTAAAACATAGTATCATTACTATATGGATTCACTTTGTTAAAAACAAACCGCTCATCTGCTCCACTGAAATGTCTAAGACTGTTGCGATTATTTAAGCAAGACCGAGGTGTCTCGGTACTCATCCAACGTCAGGATTGCTGTTTAAATTAAGATGTGGAGGAGCTCGTATTGGACTGGGGTGGACAAATTTAAAAATCACACAACACCAGGTTCTCGTCCAACAGGTTTATTTCGAAGCACTAGCTTTCTGACTACCACTCCTCCTCCAGGTGGTTATGGTGTAGGGAGCATAAGACACAGAATTTATAGCAATAGATTACAGTGTCATGCAAGTTAAATAATCTATTTAACAAACCTTGAGATTTAATAATTGAGAAAAGTTAAGGTCTAGAGTATCTTCTGAATATATTTTTGTAGGGGTTTCGACTGGTCCTACCACAGGGCAGCCTTAAAACATGTTAGATCAGAAAATACAAGCAAACTATTGCTTTTGGAATATAAAAATAAGGACATCTTACTATACTTGTACAATGCTTTGATGAGACCACACCTGAGTACTGAGTGCAGATTTGGCCACCTTATTGCTATACAAGATTGTTAGGGGAATAGACAGGGTAGATGAAGAAAGGTTATTTCCCCCTGTGTGACAGTCTACGACCAAAGAGCATAATCTTAACGAGAGGTTGCCCTTTGAAACAAGAAGAGGAGCAGTTTCTTTACCATAGAGGGCTGTTGAGGCTGGATCATTAAGTATTTTCAAGGCTGAGGTAGACAAATTCCTAATTAATAAGGGTCCTGGCGAGTGTTGCTGAACAAAGAGATCTTGGAGTGCAGGTTCATAGTTCTTTGAAAGTGGAATCGCTGGTAGATAGGATAGTGAAAGAGGTATGCTTTCCTCTATTAGTCAGAGTATTGAGTGCAGGAGTTGGGAGATCATGTTGCGGCAGTACAGGACATTGGTTAGGCCACTGTTGGAATATTGCATGCAATTCTGGTCTCCTTCCTATTGGAAAGATGTTGCGAAACTTGAAAGGGTTCAGAAAAGATGTACAAGGATGTTGCCAGAGTTGGAGGAATCAAGCTATAGGAAGAGGTTGAATAGGCTAAGGCTGTTTTCCCTGGAGCGTCAGAGGCTGGGGGTGATTTCATAGAGGTTTATAAAATCATGAGGGGCATGGATAGGATAAATAGACAAAGTCTTTTCCCTAGGATGGGGAGTCCAGAACTAGAGGGCATAAGTTTAGGGTGAGAGGGGAAAGATATAAAAGAGATCTAAGGGCAGCTTTTCATGCAGAGGGTGGTACGTATATGGAATGAGCTGCCAGAGGAAGTGGTGGAGGCTAGTACAATTGTAACATTTAAGAGGCATTTGAAAGGGTATATGAATAGGAAGGGTTTGGAGGGATATGAATTGGGTGCTGGCAGGTGGGTCTAGATTGGGTTGGGATATCTGGTCGGCATGGACGAGTTGGACCGAAGGGTCTGTTTCCGTGCTGTACATCTCTATGACTCTATTATGAGGAAAAGGCAAGAATGTAGAGTTGAGGATTATTAGTTCAGCCTTGAACTAACTTCTCTATGACTCTAAGTTGATGAGCTGAATGAGCTGCCTCTACTCTGTCTTGTGGTCATATCTAAGAAATCCTTTATTTGCTTTGGAGGCAATGCAACAAAGGTTCACTAATTCTTGGAATAAGAAAGTTGTGCGGTGTTGAGTGGTTGAGTAAATTAGGCCAGTACTTTATCTGGAATTTAGGAGAATGAGAATGATCTTGTTGAAATGTGTAGAATTTTGCTGGGCCTTTTCGGGGTCGGCATTGAGATGTAGTTTCACCTGGTTGGGAATCTAGAACGTAAGAACCTAGTGTTAAAAAAAGGGACAAAAAATTTACTGAGGTAAGGAAACACGTCTTTAATCAAAGAGTTATGAATCCTTAGAATTGTTTACCCCAGAGGGATTTGGGTGCTCCAGTGTTGAATATGTTTAAGACTGTAATAGACAGAATTTTAGTATCTGAAGGAATTGGTGATTTCAGGAACAAGTAGAAAAATGGTGTTGAGACAGAAGCCCAATATGATCATACTGAAATTTGGATGGGTACATGAATAGGAAAGGCTTGGAGGGGTTATGGGCCAGGAGCAGGCAGGTGGGACTAGTTTAGTTTGGGATTATATTTGGCATGGACTGAGGCTGTTTCTGTGCTGTATGACAGGGGGAGCGGGGCTGTTGGGTTCCATCATCTACTCCAATTTCTTATTTAAATTTTGTGTTGTTTACAATATACTATATAGACTTAGACCGCCTTGCAATTCTTTTTAAGCCCCCGACTATGACTTCTGTGATTTCTCCCCTTTTTCAGCACCAGCACTGTTCATCTATGCCTTACTCTCTGGAGTTCCTTTTTGTGAACTTCATGTCCAAAACTTTGAGAACCCAGTCTTGGACCAAATCTTTCTGAATTGAGCTCCTCCTATCTCACGTTCCCCTCACCCTGTCCAAATGGATGAGCATCAAGCTTATTGCAATGTTTTCTCAGTCTTGATAAAGATGTCGCTCCACATAAGGTGCTTGTTCACAATAATTGAACCCGATATATGTCTACAGCAGTTCTGTAAAGGACATTGTGAAAGTTAATTAACTGAGCCCGTGACTTTTCTTAAATCTCACAGCTGCTGGCCAGGGTTAGTAATTATAAAGACTAATGACAGTATCTGTCTCATGATATTAGGTGGCAGAGACAGCTCGTGGAGGCTACTTTAATTGTGTGATGGGTGTGCTTTAAACATACTGAAAATCTATATCTGCCTCTTAACCTTTTTTGATCATGTTTATGTCTAGTCTATTTCAGCACAAGATGAAAAATTATCGAAGACAATGTTCCTCCCCTTAGCACAGAGAATGGTGGAAAAAATGGTAAAAGAAGACAAGATTGAGGCTGAAGCTGAGGTAAGAAAGTAAAAATGTGACATGAATCACACCATTGTGACAAGAAGTGTTGTTGTCCATGTATTGTTTTGTCTCTTTTTTTTTGGTGAGCTGGGGGAGCTCCTGCATACTGATTTGTGTATGAATATACTGGCTGGTTCAAATTATTTTATTTCTCTCTCTAGCCCCATTTTTTCTGACCGATGATGACCACCAAAACAATTTTTAAAAACACGTTATTAAGTTTTGAACAATTTTTCTTTATCTTAATATGACATAATTTAGCAAACCTGTAACCAGTCTTTGTACTTATATTGCTGAAAAGACATGAGGATTACTTGCTTCCAGTCTGAGGACAGTTCTCTTGTAGTTAACAATCAGGAGACATTAGAAAAAGATCATACTTGATTTTCTTCTCCCATATTGGCCCTGCAGTTTTTATTCAGTTCTCTGTGTATTAGATTAGGGCCAAATAAATGAGAAATAAATCCGACTCATTGCTAATGTTTTTGACTCTTAGCGGTTGTATTCAAGTTTGGGAAGAAGCTCGAAAGATGATAGCTCATAAAACTGACTTTCATCTCACTGGGTGACTGCAGTAATTCGTAAAATTTTTAAAATCAGTGTGTGACCTTCACATATGTATGCAATCATAGTATTTCACAGTTTTTGTTTTTTATAATAGGTGCAACTCTACTTAATGATTTTGGAACGACTTGGAAAAGACCAGGAGGCTCTCGAAGTTATCCAAGGAAAACTAGGAGGTGACATGGAAACTAATTTATTGCAAGATTTTTGTGCAGAAAATTGTGCACAATGTTTTTTCTATTTCCTTCCCCATTCCAATCTCTGAAGGATGTAATTTCCACAAGAATGGATAGTCTTCCAGTTCTTTCTGCAAAACTGACTATTCATTGAATCTGAAAAAATATATAAAGGAACTTTTTCAACCATGGATAATGTGGATCACTTAGCACAGTTGGCTGGGCAGCTGCTTGGTGATGCAGTGGTATCAATAGTGTCGCTTTAATCCTTGCATTAGTTACCATGAAGGACTCTATCTCAACCACTTCCCTCACCTAAGTGTTACTTCTCTCAAGTTAAGCCACTGCCATGCCCTATAGTTTGGTAAGACTACTGTGACTTCACATTTATTGTTGAGCCTTTGCAGTGCAGAAGAGGCCACTTGGCCCATCAAATTTGTACCAATGTTCCCAAGAGCATCCCACCCAGTCCATCACCCCTCAGATAACTCCACTACTGCAGTGTGACAGTTCCCAGTTTGTATATTAACAATCTTATGATATCCGAGTGAGATTACCAACTTAATGCTGTTTTATGGTCAACTCTGAGAACTCGTGCTTAATAGTAATTAAAATGTGAATGTCCAGATTCAATCTCATTGGACTCTTATTACTCACAGGTTTTCTCTTGACACTGTTTGATTTAGGGACAAAATGTTTATTTACATTGCAACTCTGTCTTACTCCTCAGAGAAACTGACCAGTGAGTTACAAAGTCGAGAGATGAAATGTATGGTGCTGTATAAGAAGCTGATAAAATGGCCTGAATGTAATGCACTTTCAAGGAAACTTTTACTGAACAAGTAAGGAAGTCCTCATTAATTTAACAGTACTCTCAAAGGGCAAATGTATCATCTTCTCCAGTTTGTTAAACTGATTTCCTTGCTGTTCCTTAGAAGGTTGGTCCATTCTGTTGTTTTTGTAAAGATGTACCCTAAAGGAAATTGGACTTAAAGCAGAAGCATTAGCAGTTCTTCGTACCATTGGATTGGCCTCTGAAAATGGAGTTTCCTTTTCCAGGTCCTGTCTGTACTATCTGATTTGCCTCAACTTCATATCTTTAGGGCAACTACTTCCATGGACGTCATTTGTCCACTGGCACTTCACAGTAGTTGTAGTATTTTTGTCTTACCCATATAGTGAATGCTGGCAGGCTAACTGTGATGAACATTGCAGTGCCCTCAAGTTTGCATCCGCACAACTATTACTAGGGATTGCTATTTGGTAATCAGAGTAGAGGCTTAGCCACTTTTTATGCTTGTGCAGAGCTGTGGCCAATTGTAGCTGCCCAACAGCTACTGCAGTTGAGATTAGCTACAACTAATCTAGCAGCAGAAAATTCTCTCGTGATGGCTTCAACCTTATTTGGGGTAGGACACCTTACTCATTATGGAACTTTTTTTTGGAGAAGATTTGTAGCTCAGGTTTAGGTTCTGGATGTAGATTTTCTTGCTGAACTGGAAGGTTCATTTTTAGACGTTTCATCACCATGCTCGGTAACATCTTCAGTGAGCCTCTGGACGAAGCATTGCTGATAATTTCTGCTTTCTATTTGTGTTTGGGTTTCTTTGGGTTGATGTCACTTCTTGTGGTAATGTCACTTCATCTTGTGACATCATCTCCGGTTCTTTTTCTCAGGGGGTTGTAGATGGGGTCTAACTCTGTTTGTTGGTAGATTTCCGATAGGCATGCCATGCTTCTAGGAATTTTCATGCGTGTCTCTGTTTGGCTTGTGCTAGGATGGATGTGTTGTCCCAGTCGAAGTTGGGTGTGTTGTCCTTCCTCATCTGTGTGTAAGGATACTAGTGAGAGAGGGTCATGTCGTTTTGTGGCTCGTTGATGTTCATGTATGCTGGTGGCTAGTTTTCTGCCTGTTTGTCCAATGTAGTGTTCGTTACCGTCCTTGCACAGTATTTTGTAAATGACATTAGTTTTGCTTGTTGTCTGCATAGGGCCTTTCAAGTTCATTAGCTGCTGTTTTAGTGTGTTGGTGGGTTTGTGGGCTACCATGATGCCAAGAGGTCTGAGTAGTCTGGCAGTCATTTCCGAGATGTCTTTGATGTAGGGGAGAGTGACTAGGGTTTCTGGACATGTTTTGTCTGCTTGTTTGTGTTTGTTGCTGAGAAATCTGCGGACTGTGTTCATTGGGTCCCGGTTCTTTTTGAATACACTGTATAGGTGATTTTCCTCTGCTCTGTGTAGTTCCTCTGTGCTGCAGTGTGTGGTAGCTCGTTGGAATAATGTTCTGTAGTTCAATCGAGGGGAACCTCGATTATCCAAACGTGATGGGCGGGCACTGTTTCGTTTGGATAATTGATTATTCAGTTAATCGATTCAATGCCTTTCCTCTGGGACTTGGAGTTTTCCAATAAGTCTGCTCCCCGTTCAGGAGACGCGCAGCAGTATAGCGCACGTGAGCCCCCATGCTGCCCTGCCCACCAGTACTGGCCCCTCCACCTGCTCCCCAAACCTTGTCCAACACCGCGCCCCCCCCCCCCAAATCTTTGCTCAACACTGCCCCCACCCACCCTCCCAGACCCTGTCCAACAACAACCCTGTCCAACACCCCCCCCCCCCCCCCCACCTGACCCCCAAACTTTGTCACACATCGCTCCCCTCCCCCGCCCCTCCAACACTGCCCCCCGCCCCCTACAAAAACCCCTTGCGCCCCTGCCCACCCTCCAAACCCCATCCAACAATGCCACCTCGCCCACCCCCAAACCCCGTTCAACACTGCCCCCCTCCCCCTCTCCAGGGCAGCTGGACTGGGCACCAACAACAAAACCGCTGCTGCCGCCTTTTGGGAGATGATTCTCCAAATAGCACGCATGTGCGCGTACACACACAACTGTTTACTGTAACTTTTTGACAGGTTCCACCTCTGCCCTGTATAAGACAATGTTAGAGTGATCATCTGGTAAAAGGGGGTTTAGGTTAGGACTCCACTGAAAGTGTGGTGAGAGAGAGAGAGGGGGTGAGACATCAGTCATTTGGAGACGGTGCCTGCGCTCCCATCAGTCCAGGACTGTTCTCGGCAGCACTTTTAATCACTGTAAACAAAAGACCACGATCAGTGTTGGACACACGTCTAGGAATGGCAGTTTGTTGTTGTTTTTCTCCTCTTTAGTGAATTTTATGCCAGTAAGGGTATTATTGATGGTCTTGAAATGAAACCAAACAGATCCAACACACCACACTTCTACGGATTACCCAAAATTCACAAACCAGGAGCTCCCCTCAGGCCCATAGTCTCGCTACCTGGAACACCAACTTACAGATTGGCCAAGGAGCTACACCAAAGACTAAAACACTTAGTAGAAGACTCACGCAACTTCATCTACTCCACCCAAAAATTCCTGAAGACCATCAAAGACACAAAGGTAGAAGAGGATGAAATAATGGTCTCCTTTGATATAACAGCCCTGTTCACATCAACCAACATTAACCTGCCCAATTAAACACTGATTACATTAATAGAAGACCCACAGACACATATACCAAACGCTACCAACTTCATCAGCAAGGACAGTATTGTCAAGCTAGTGGACCTATGCCTTACCTCCCACTTCACCTTCAACAACAAACCTACAGACAAACCAAAGGAACACCCACGGGATCTCCGATATCAGGTTCCTTAGCAGAGACAGTAATGCAGAGATTTGAACAAATAGCTCTGCCAACCATCCAACCCAAAATTTGGGTCCACTACGTGGGTGACACCTTTGTCATCACTAAACGAAACAAATTAAAAGAACCTTCAAGACCGTCAATAATACCCTTACTGGCATAAAATTCAACAAACTGCCATTCCTGGATGTCACAGTAGAGCGAACAGCCAATGGGGATCTTCAAACCAGTGTCTACAGGAAAACAACACATACGGACCAAATATTAAACTACAGAAGCAATCACCTCAACATCCACAAATGAAGCTGCATTAGAAGATTATTCCAATGAGCCACCACACATTACAGCACAGAGGAACTACGCAGAGCAGAGGAAAATCACTTATACAGTATATTCAAAAAGAATAGGCACCCAATGAACACAGTCCGCAGATTTCTCAGCAACACACCCAAACAGGCAGACAAAACATGTCCAAAAACCCTCGCCATTCTCCCCTATATCAAAGATATCTCAGAAATGACTGCCAGACTACTCAGATCCCTTGGCATCATGGTAGCCCACAAACCCACCAACACACTAAAACAGCAGCTAATGAACTTGAAAGGCCATATACAGACAACAAGCAAAACTAATGTCATTAACAAAATACTGTGCAAGGACTGTTACAAACAGGCAGAAAACTAGCCACCAGGATACATGAACAGCAACTAGCCACAAAACGACATGACCCTCTCTCACTAGTATCCTTACACACAGATGAGGAAGGACATCACTTCCACTGGGACAACCCATCCATCCTAGGACAAGCCAAACAGAGACACACGTGAGAATTCCTAGAAGCATGACATTCCAACCGGAATTCTATCAGCAAACACATTGGCTTGGACCCGATTTACGACCCCTGAGAAAAAGAGCAGGAAATGACATCACCAACCCAAAGTAACCAAAACATACAAACAGAAAGCAGGAATCATCAGCAATGCTTTGTCTGGAGGCTCACTGAAGATGTTATCTTGTATGGTGATGAAACGTCTGAAAATGAACCTTCCAACTCAGTGAGCAAACCTACATTTAAATGTAACGATTTCAAATTCTTCAAAGTTTGTGCGAAGATTTGTAGCTCGGGTGCTCGTTGCTGTGGTTCTGTTCGCCGAGCTGGAAGTTTTTCTTGCAAACGTTTCGTCCCCTGGCTAGGCGACATCATCAGTGCCTGGGAGCCTCCTGCGAAGCGCTTCTTTGATGTTTCCTCCGGTGTTTATAGTGGTCTGTCCCTGCCGCTTCCGGTTGTCAGTTTCAGCTGTCCGCTGTAGTGGTTGGTATATTGGGTCCAGGTTGATGTGTTTGTTGCGCTAATCCTGCGCTAACCGACTAAGCGCCACATACGAACAACTCCGGTTCCTACACGAATGCCGAAAGAATCTAATCCTTCCACAATGTGTCAGATACAGACCACCAGTCAACAACCCACAAGCCAGGGAAACAGCCAAGCAGAACGGATTCAGACCTAGAGGCATGGCATTCATCCACAAACTCCATCAACAAACACATCGACCTGGACCCAATATACCAACCACTACAGCGGACAGCTGAAACTGACAACCGGAAGCTGCAGGGACAGGCCACTATAAACACCGGAGGAAACATCAAAGAAGTGCTTCGCAGGAGGCTCCCAAGCACTGATGATGTCGCCTAACCAGGGGATGAAACGTTTGCAACAAAAACTTCCAGCTCGGCGAACAGAACCACAGCAACGATTTCAAATTCTACTATGTGAAGTGAGAAATGGAACCAACAATACTATTAATCAATATTTACCAGATTATGCTAAGTCTCAATTGGTTTTCTTGTGCCCTTCTATTCCACCTCATCTGACCTACATGTGAGCTCAGATTGATTTTTAATTTGCGACAGTTGTATGTTCAGTAATAACTTCTGGGAAATACAGAATTCAGTGGTGTACATATGTTACTCGTGATCTTCATTAGTTCATATATATTCACAAAGTAATAGTAAATCTCAAATGAGCAGAAAGGGAATCCATCAATTACAACTTAACAAAAAAGAAATGTTATTTCCTGCTGGCTGCTGTCTAATTCATTATAAGTGTGAAAGAATGTAGTTTCAACTGAGGCCAAATGCACAGATGGAGTAGTTTGAACATGAAAATATTTAACAAGACAATGTCAAATGTATTAAAAGCAGAATATATTGGAAATGTACAGCAAGTTAGTCAAGATCTGAAAGAAAGAGATAAAATGTTTTTCCTCCTTCAGGTGCCTGATCAATTGTGTATTTTAACAATTTTTGTGTTTTCATTTCCAGTTTCTAATTTTTGTATTTTATATATAGTCAGCTGATGCTCAGTTTTATAACAAAACACGTCACCCATGAAATGAGCAATGCATTAGTGGTAAATTTTAATTTGAGGTAAATTACAACAACTGTTAAGTAATAGTCTTGAGTAATTTGGATTTTAATTGCTGTTTGATTAAGGAACTTTGAAAATTTGAATGTAGGTTGTGTATTGACAGTCTCAGTTCTGGAGCACAGAATATTTTATGATTATTTGTATTTAACACTGGTGTACAAGTATTTACAGATTATATGTCTTGGGTCTGTTAGTTGTCTGAAACCTTAAGAGTGCCACATAGACATTAGTTTTTGCACATAGTTGACTTAAATGTATCAATTAAATAACAAATCCTAACCCAACAGAAAGGAAATCCAGTAAAGACCAGCAACCTTTTTTTTAAAATTAGAATAGACTTCTCCTGCTAGCTTTTTTTTGGATTTGGGGAACAACTGCCAGCCAAAGGGAGTGCTATCTTCAGCAAAATAAATTAATCTTAACTTTTAAGTTCAGCATATGATCATATAAAGAGTTTGTAGATGTGCAGTAAACGCTGCTGCTGTTCTTTTCCAGCCCAGATGACTGGCAATTTTACATATCTTATTTTGATTCCCTCTTCCATCTGATTGATGAGGCTTGGACTCCACCTGCAAAAGATGAGCAGTAAGTTGTGTGAGAATTCTGTCAGAACACACATTTGCTTCCATACATCAAAAAGTTTAAGTGTTTAAGTTCTGCCATGTATTTGAATAATCCTTATTGCATGACAATGAGAGGGTGTATTTTTTGAAATAGAACAAATTTCCTTTACATTCCAAGGTTGTATAAAATAATATTTCAGTTGTAATCCTACAAACAATGGGTATAATATTACATTCAAAGAACATAGGGACGTTATATAAGGCATACTACCCTTGGAACATGAGATATTGCATTGGTTTATTTGTAAAAATACTATTGTGCTTCAGGTTTCTTGTGCCTGGAAAGCAACTGGTTGACATGCTGAATATTTTTGAAAATACATGTAATTTTTTTTCTTAATTGATAAATTGCATTTGCCTCTTGCACTTCCCTTTTCTAGTTTTCAACATCCCATCTCAACACCATGGCAGATATGTGTTACCCTCTAATTGAGGGACACAGTTGATCACCGTTGCTTCTGTCACAGCTACTGAAATGTTGCTCAAGAATAGAACAGAAACTAGATCTACTAGTTCATAGTTCTATCCAGAGCTGGCCATTTTCAACTTTCTTAAATTGAGTATACAGTCAGTTCTGATATAATGCGATAGTTCTGTTCTCGTGTGATCTCACGTTATAAGGAAATATGCAATGGATGATTTACATTTAAACTAATGGGGCTGGCAATGTGTTATAGCCAATGCAGGTATAGAAAGTTTGTGTTCTACAAATAACGGTCTAAATTCTTCAATTGTGATAAAGCCAATTTGTGTTGATGAAACACGTGTTATAGCAGAACAAACTGTATGTTATTATACTCATTGTTCAGCATTCAATCCAATCCACCTTTTGAATGTTTCAGTTGAATCAGCATTCAGATAACCTGCACATTGTGTTCTTTCTATCATCACAACAACAAAAGTTTCTCCATGGCCCATTGTAAATTCAGAAATTTGCATGCAGTGTGTAATGCTGCTTAAATGTCTGGAAATCCCTTTCTGCTGAAGATTTGCTATAATCAGACACATCAAGAACAAGCCCCAGTTAATTTTTATTGTGCAGTGCATAACAATGTTTTTGCTTCGTGTAGCTGTCCAGAGGGCCAAGTCACTTGCCTTGTTCAGGAAGCCATGTCCTTTGTGGAGGAACGAGTTTTGAATGAAGAACCAAAGGGCTCCCGTCGCCTGAGGGGACCATACCTGGCTAAACTTGAATTAATAAGGCGGCTAAGAGAGAGGGGTACAAATGACGAGCATAAACTTGGTGCGTGATTGATTGTTTACTGAATGCAAGTTCATCAGATTATCTACATATTAACTTGAATGTATCTTGGGGAGTGTGGAGAGATGTTCAGAGAAATGGCTTTATACACAGTGTTGGATCATGGAGTGCAGTGACCATAAATGAGAGAAATTTTAACCAATGTGAATGTTCCTGCTTCTGTTGATTTTCATTAGAAAGTGTACATAGGAACATCCTGTGAGGACCGGTTTGAGTTTAGTTGTGATGGCCTAAATGATCAAACAGCTTGCTGATATTCAGTATCCATGTTAATTATTATAAAGGTGTTTTTTGTACAAGAAACTTATTGCTATGGAATCTTGTACTGCAGGATGGATGAAGTTTTCAGAGAAAAAGAAGGGAATCATATTCATATAGTGCCTTACACGACCTCAGGACATCCCAAAATGTTTGTCAGTTTGTATTCCAATTACTGTTGCAATGTTGGTCAACGTAGCAGGCAATTTGCATTCAAGAAAGTCCTCTAAGTAACAGTGAGATAAATTGCTGCAAAGTAAGGTACAGCAATTTCACCTATCTACTGCTCAGTTTAATATTTCAAAAGATGACATATTTGACAATGTAATATTTTCTTACCACTATATTCATGCCTGGAATAAAGCTTGAATGTACAAACACGGTGGTAATAATGCTGATGGAAAGTTGCTGAAAATTTTGAGGGAGGTCCTCCAACATTTGAATGTGGAACTCTTTCCAGCTTCTTAATTTGGCATATCATAGGGTCGGCAAGTTTATTCAGTGGACCATTGGCCCTTCAGATCAGAGGCCGGATTCCAAATCAGTGCTGAGTTAGCTGACTACAGTGGAGTGGCAGTTTAGTATATCTAAATATCATCCTTTGGTAAGTCAAAAAACTAAATACTGGAAGTATTTAAACAATAGGTAGATTGTTGAAATATCAGGGAGTTGAGGACTATGATGACCTGGTATGAAAGAAGAAGCTTGGGCAGATCAGCCATGTTGTTTGAAAGGGCAGGCTTAACGGGCCAAATAATCTACCCCTGCTCCTATTTCTTATGTAATTAATTAATAAAAACATTTTTTTCCATTTTTGCCTGAGGTACAACAGCCATATAATCAAGGCATTGTGTAGCTCTCTTCATAAGATTTCCTCCATATTGAACGTTTGAACAGTAATTCCTTTAGAAGCAAATACTCTGTTGCAATTCCGTCGATGAAGTGTTTACCTTCCAATTTGGGATTTTCAGTTTGCAGCCTGTTGCCAGTTCTTCTTTGAAAATGTCCCCCTGAACAAGCCAAGTGGGCCTTGGTTTGTTGCATCATTAGCATTTCCAACAATGGAATGGCCCCGTGGTTGTGCATTGAGTCTTTCAGTCTTGATTATATACTCAAATCCTGGGGTAGGATATGGACCTGCAGCTTTTAGACCAAGGCAAATGAGCCATGATTCTCTACTGTCAGCTTTAAAGTTATGCATACTGAAAGACTGCACTAATTTATAGTATTAAGCATCATCAGTTTGGGATTCACTCCTACATTTACCCACTATGCTTTTCTCTTTATTACTGCTAGGAATTCCGGAGGACCTGATGTTCCAGTACTTTGAGAGGTTTGGGGACAGGCCTTGCTGTTATTCTGACCTGAAAATCTTTGTCGATCTTCTATCGCTGGACAGGCATACACAGGTGAGACCGGGAGACTGACAGAGTCTTCATTCGCTCAGGCTGTGCTGCAGTGAGGTGAGTGGGTAAGTTCACCCAGTGGCCTCAGCATTTAGTCATTATACGTATTGCTTGTTGCCTGTTGTTTTGTCAAGTTAGGGACTGCCAAAAAATACGCAACCATAAAATCAGAACAAAGGGAATTTGGAAAAGTTTCTAAACCCAAAAGTCTTTTTTAAAAAAGGCTCTGCTCCAGAAGGCCAAGGATACATGATCAATTGGGGAAATTTAAAATAAAATTTCTTTCATATTGAGAAATAAAGGACATGAAAAGAGAAAGCGAATTATGGTTGACAAAGTTCTGAAACTGTGTTAACTATCATAATCGTGGAGTAGGGGCAATAGCCGTTACCTTTTCGTATTCTTAATTGAAAATTTAAATTGTGCAATAAGTGAGCAAAAGTTCCTTCCTTTGGTGTAATACAGTGATACATTGACACGCTACCAAGGCAGTGTTGCCACGAGGGCTTGAATGAAGAATGTTCCTTTTGGTATTTTATTCATTTAAACCATAGAGGAGACCGAACAAAACAGTTATTTTGCTGTAGTGAAATACTGAGTTGCTGAGCTAAGCATATCATGCAAGATTCTCATATCAAAGTGATTTGCCTATGGATTTGGGGTATTTGACCTCTTGGCTATTGCAGTAGGTTATCTTTTTTGGTGAAATTTCCCACCAACCTGGCATTATTTAGCATCATTCCAGTATGTAATTGTTTCCTCTATTAAAAGAACATCACTCATTTCAAAGTCAGTGTTGGCAAATAGCCAATAAACTACATCAAAAGTTTAAATATCACTCAAGCCTAGTCAATCTTATGGTTTGTTTGAAGTTGGGTTTTTGTTCATTTCATATACAAGTTACTTTTTTAAGTCAGCCCATTTAAAATGTTTTGTCCATCAAAGAAAAAAATCTGTTTGCGCATTGAATTGATTAGTTTCCGATATCAGACGATTGTTGTCAGACTTGAGCATTCTTGCTCGGATATGAATCTTTAGTTTGCTATTTCGTATTGACTTCCCTGTCTTTATGAAATTTCCCTGTGTTGTCTCATGCAATTCTTTTCTTGTCAAGAGTTTTTGTGTTGTTTTGAAGATAGACTTTGGCTGTCACTTTGGGCCAAGGCCATCGGTGCGTTTCTATCCTCTCTTACTTCTTGTGTCTCTTCTTCCCTTCACTGGAATCTTCAATCTCTTTTGCTTTCCCCTTTCAAACATGAATGTTCCTCCTAAGTAAGCCAACATTTGTCTTACATTCTTTGTCATTCACCAGTAGGCCGACCCTGACATCTATAAAGCATAGCTGAGACTTCTCCACCTTTTTCTATTTAGCTCACTCTTCTGTCAGTTTTGGTCATGGTGACATTTGAATCAATGACTCAATAGACACTGGAGATTAAATCCTTCACTCTAGACTACTTGGTCACAATACCACTAGCTCACTGTTCTGACTATACAAACTGTTCACCTGTTGTCACTTGGAGTGCATTTTTAAAATTTATTTCTCTTTGCTCTTCTCATTTTCTGCAGTTATTTCAGCTTCCTCACATTTGTTTCAGCATTTTGCAAGATCTAGGTGTTAAAACATTGCTTTACCTTCCCTCGACCTAACCTTTTGGAAAAATAAATTAGCAGGCAGCACTGATGCTTGCACCTTTTTGATGACTGGGAACAAAGATCCATGACATAATACATTCCTCTCCACTTTGTTCTTGCTAGATTAATATCAGGCCCTTTGTTTTTTCCCATCCTGTTAGAAAGTGACCTATGTCATCATGGATCGTGGAAATTTGAATATCTGCCACTTGGTGTGATTGATAATCAGCTTTAGTTTGCAACATGCTGGAAATCTGAAAAAACAAAATACTGAAACCATTCGAGTCAAGTATTCATCATCTGTGGAGAGAGACAGTTAACATTTCAAATCAATGTCCTTTTGTTGGAAGTGGAGAAAAATTGAGAGACTGAACAGGATTTTAACCAAGTCAGGCAACAGGGGAAGTGGAGTGTAGAGGAAAGGAAGCAAAGGAAAGGTCTGTGATAGGCTGGAAAAAGAATTAAATAACAAAAAGGAAAATAGCGCAAGTCAAATGGAGATATTATGAGGACAGGTGAGGAAACAACAAGTCATCTGTAACAGCTGCCATTCAAAAAGAAAAGAATCCGAAGTTATGATCTGAATTTGTTGAATTCACCGAGTCTGAAACGTGGTGGTGCCTGATCATTGTTGAGGTGCTATTTCTCAAGCTTATCTTGATTATCATTGGAATAATGTAGGGGGTTGAGGACAGAAAAGTTAAGGGTAGCAACAAGATTGAGACTTAAAATGAGAAGCAACAGGAAGCTTAGGAGCACACTTGAAAACTGAACACAGTGTTCTACCATGACCTGATCTGTATTTGGGCTTTCCAACATAGAGATGACTACATTATAAATAATAAGTACCATATACCAAATTAGAAGAAGTGCATATATATTACTGTTTTGCCTGGAAAGGGTGTTTTGGGTACAGAACAGAAGATAAAAGAGCTGTTGCTGCACTTTCTATGCTTGTATGGTATGCTGCACAGAAAAGAGAATCAGAGTGATTCAGGAGTACACCAGGGGCTTGGAGAATGAGTAGTTCTTTCAGTGCAGGAAGGGATGCTTATTTGGCGGTGCTACCATTTTTAGGGATGGTAAAAAGGTTCGAGTATGATCCGATCCATGGTTGGACAAATGTTGGTGACAAGGGGAAGCCTATCACTATTCTGAGAATGATGGGCACGGTTTAGAGCCAAGGGTATGAAGTGTAATGAACACAGTGGTGGATCTTCTGTTTCGTGGCAGAAAATTCTTGATTGACCAAAGAAGGAAGGAAATGTCTGAAGCACTGGTGTGGAAGATGACATTGTTAAAATAGATTTGACGGCTAATGGGGAATGGAGTAGAATTTCTACAAGAAGCAGGGTGGAAGAAAGTGTATTCAAGGTAGTTGTTGGGCTTAGTGTTGGTTGATTGTCTGTAGCTAGAATGGAGTCAGAAGTAGAAGATTGGAAAAGCCAGATGTGAAGGCATGGGAAAAGAGGAAATTTGGAAGGAGAGTTGTTGGCATTTCCCTGTTCAAGCAGCACCAATGCAATCCAGGTTGAGAGAGAAGTCCCATATAAGACGAGAATATAGAATCTTCCAAAAGAGACATAAGAAATGGAGCAGGAGTAAGCCGTCTGGCCTGTCAAGCCTGTTCATGGCTGATCTTTTCATGGACTCAGCTCCACTTACCTGCCTGCTTACCATATTCCTTACACTTTTGAACAGTAAAGAGATTATCTATCTTTGCCTTAAAAACAATCAACAAGATAGCCTTAACTGCTTCAATGGGCAGGGAATTCCACAGATTCACAACCCTTTAGGTGAACAAGTTCCCCCGAACTTAGTCCTAAATCTGTTCCCCCTTATTTTGAGGCCGTATCCCCTAGTTCTAGATTCACCAGCCAGTGGAAACAACCTCTATGCTTCTCTCTTATCTATTCCCTTCATAATTGTATATGTTTCTCTAAGATCTCACCCACCCCCCAAATTCTTCTGAATTCCAATTAGTATAGTGCCAGTCTATTCAATCTCTTCTAATAAGCCGCACAGCGGCTCAGTGGTTAGCATTTGCCTCACAGCACCAGGGACCTGGGTTCAATTCCTGCATCGGGCGACTGTGTGTGTGGAGTTTGCACAATCTCCCCGTGTCTGCGTGGGTTTCCTCTGGGTGCTCTGGTTTGCTCCCACAAACCAAAGATGTGCAGGTTAGGTGAATTCGCTCTGCTAAATTGCCCATAGTGCTCAGGGATGTGTAGGTTAGGTGTATTAGTCTGGGGTAAATGTAGGGGAATGGGGCTGGGTGAGTTACTGTTGGGGGGGGGGTTGGTGTGGACTTGTTGGGCCAAAAGGCCTGTTTTCATACTGTAGGGATTCTATACAACAAATCTATATAATACGCCACATGCATGGCTGAGCCCCAAATGGCAGCACACTTTATATCAGGGATGTGACTGGAGTCAAAGGACAAACTGTTCAGAAGGAGAACAGGTTTAGCCAGCAGACCAGTGGTAGTAACTGGGTCTGGTTGCATTTTTACTCGAGGAAGAATGGAGCTATTGGGCTGTAGGAGATGCAGATATTGAGATTGGTTGTCCATAGTGATGAGTGGGTGAAAGCCTAGCAGAGGAAACAAGAAGAATTGTGGATGTCGGTTAGAAGAGATTGGACAAGAGATTAAAAATAGGGCTGTGATAGGAAGAAATCTATTACATGGAAAAGAGCAGACTGAAATGATGAATCTCCGAAGCCATTGCTCTTTGCGGCTCTTGGGAAGGACATGGAAGTGAGCTATCTCGAGGTTGGATCAAAGTTATCTGGAAAATCACAAAGAAGATGGTATTTGTGACAGATTATAGATTTGGTATGTTTATTGATTGTATATTTTAAGTGTGAAAATTGCTGTTCTTGCTTTCTTTGCAGTTTATCAACAAATTGATGGAGGTAGTACCTCTTTCAATATCAACAGAGAGTGATCTTGCATTGCCAGGTGATGTCAAAGCCATGCAAAGACACATGTTTGTTGTTCAATTTGCCCGATTATTAGGCCTTCATGAGACCATGGACCAGACACAGAAGCTCAGACTTATTCAAGAGCTGATGCAGAGATACAAACATGCCTTAAAGTTCGGTAAGTTAATTTCACTTTTTGTCCCACCAGCACATGCTGCAACCTAATATTTTCTCTTGAAAGATTTTGAGGTGTTTGCTCTCCCTTTTATCGATTGTAGACAGCAATTTTTTAACAAGTTAATTGTCTCCTCCTGATGTGTAATCAAAGACCTAGATTTAGAGGCCTATCATTGATAATGCTCATATTTAACCAACTAAAACAGTATAAATTATCAGCCTGGAGTATTTTTGTCTTATGCTCTTGTCTGAAAAAAGACCTCTGTCCATTCAATCATTCACTTACAGAATAATCCAGTACCAAATCGGCAGAGTCTTGCTTTTTGTGTGTCTCATCATTCAAGTACTGCCAGGAAACCAGGCTAGCCAGTCACTCAGTGAGAAGCTAGGCTACCATTTACTACTCCTCTTGCTCTCGTATATGAATAAAATTAATTGCAAAGTTTTAGGGTTGTTTCAGTATCCTGTTTTCAAGTATATTGTTGTGATAACAACTTGATCTCTTACTTGCCTCTCCTCCACATAATTGATAATGGTCATTGGTTGCTCCCTATTGCATCTCCTGATACAATAATGAAATCAATGAAATCCATTTTTAAAACTCAAACTAATCTTATCAAATCTGCATATATTTATACTTATTGTCATTGATAGAGCAAGAAATTAAATGCACGATGAACGTGAAATAGATCTTTTATTTTAAACAATATAAGCAATCTTTGAGAATAACTGAAGCATTTTCGAATTGGAAAACAGTTTTAACTGTGATCTCAGTCAGCCTGAAAGAAATTTCAAAATAATGATTCGTATCTCAGTCCCAAAATTTCACTCCCAACTATTAGACTTGCTGTGTTAACTTACAACTTTTGTCAGTTGTCTGAGAAAGAACCTGCATTTTATATTTCGAGTATATTTTTTAACCTGAAGATCTACACTGCACTGAATATAGTTGCGTACACATCATGAGCCCACGAAATGTTTGCAAGCGACGACTCTCTTGTTGAATTTAGATTTGGCATGTTTGACTATTTGATTTGAAAATGATATCCCTATCCTGCCATTATCTCATGTTCATACATCACTCTCTAACAGATATTGATTGTAAGTGTTCAAATGGAAATTCAGCATACTTTTCTCTCTGGGTCCTGGTGAACTGGCTACAATTATAATGCCTCTACCACCAGTTAACTGAGCATGGCCTAGGAATCAAAATTGGAATCTTTCTAGTCCGTGTGGTTCAATTGTGCCTTTCTGTTACTGATTGAACATTTGCTAGAACTGGTGAATAATTCTTAGTGTGCATTGAGGATAGCTTTATGCTGCACACCTTTTTGAAACACTAACATTGGGCCACATTTTGTTGTAGCTGGCGTTGCTAAATGCCTGCTATTGTTAGATTAGCCCTTGCACATTTTGGGCTGTAATTTTTTCACATGGCAAGTTGTGGAATGTCCAAGCTAATGGTTTTACTTCGGAAAACCAGGCACTTGGAACTTGCATAAATAGACCAATCTGATTGAAGTATTAACAGAAGGGCTCAGAAGGAAGCATAAATTACCGTAGGTGAATTCATTGTCAAATCAGCTACAGAAGTGAAATAGAAAAAATTGTGTTTGTAGTCAAAACAAAAATAAAGTGAAAAATGTTTCATGTTTTCATGATCAGTTAAATTCCAAAGAATTGATGTACTTATTATTATGTTTCCTTTTAGTGTCCAAAAGGTTAATTCTCAATAATTATCTCTTAACACAACACAACACATCATGAAAAAGGTACTTAAACTGAAATGAACAAGATTCAACTACCACTGTTAAGTTTAATTCATATCATGGACATGGATTGTTGAGAGCTAATTTATAGAATAATGAGCAAAAGGCTGCATCATGGGGTTAATTTGGGAAGCTCTTTCAAATATCAGATACAATGGGCAGAATGGCCTTTCTTGCTGCAAGATTCTGTGATTATTTCTGCTCCACAAAGCAGAACTTCAGCATCATTCAAGTCATTTCTGTGTTGAACGAGATAGCAAGATAGTATTTCATCATGAGCGAAGGACAACTCAGCTCAGACAGGAAAGATGTTATATTTGAATTTGACAGTGCATCCTCTCACCTGAAGCTTCTTTCATGAATTTACACCTGAATAACGGTCAGTATCTCTCTCGTGTTTTGACAACTTAATCTGAGCCAGTATTCCTTTCTCTGTATTTAACAGGTTTTTTTTGTATTAATTCAAGATGAAACAACACTCATTTTCATTTCAAATGTATACATGCACGAATATAGCTGCAGCAAACCTGCCTCTGGCCTACTCTTAAGTCAGTATGTTGTGCAGTATTTTTTGAAGTACTTTTTAAAACCTTGTTCTGATTATGTTTATTAGGAACATCGTGTTTGAAAACAGAACTGCAATTCTCTGATAATTACTGTCTCCTTGCTGTGCACCAGCTTCTCGATATCTGGCGACAATCAGGTCAGTGGTTTCCGCTTGAATCTTAACCTGTAACACGAGAAAGTACATATTCCCAGGAAAATAAGACTTCTGTATTTGAAACAGAAGCCAAATACTGGAAGACTCAGATAAAAACAGCATAAGACATAGGAGCAGAAATGAGGCCATTCAGCCCATCGAGTCTGCTCCACCATTCAGTTGTGACTAAGTTTCTCAACTCCAAGTCTCCAGCTTTCTCCCTGTAACCCTTGATCCCTTGATCAAGAACTATCTGTCTCAGTCTTAAATATACTCAGTGAGCTGGCCTCCACAGCTTTCTGTGGCAATGAATTCCGTAGTTTCACCACTCTCTGGCTGAAGAAGTTTCTCCTTATCTCTGTTCTAAAAGGTCTTCCCTTTACTCTAAGATTGTACCCTCGGGTCCTAGTCTTTCCTGCCAATGGAAACATCTTCTCAACATATACTCTGTTCAGGCCATTCAGTGTTCAGTATATTTCAATTAGATCTCCCTCCTCCTTCTCAACTCCATCGAGTTTAAACTGAGTCTTCAAATGTTCTTCATACATTAAGCTTTTAATCCCTGAGACCATTCTCGTGAACCTCCTCTGAACACGCGTCAGGACCAGTACATCCTTCCTGAGATATGGGACCCAAGACTGTGCACAGTATCCCAAATGTGGTCTGACTAGAGCCTTATCGAGCATTATATTCAAGTCCTCTTAAAATAAATACCATCATTGCATTTATCTTCCTAACTACTGACTGACTGAATCTGCAAGTTTACCTTGAGAGAATCCTGGACTAGAACTCCCAAGTCTCTTTGCAGTTCAGACTTCTGAATATTCTCTCCATTTAGAAAATAATCCATGCCTCTATTCTTCCTACCAAAGAGCCTGACCTCTCACTTTGCCACTTTGTATGCCATCTGCCACTTCTTTGCCTGCTCTCCTAACCTGTCCAAATCCTTCTGCAGCCCCCTCTCCCGCCTCCTCATTGCTACCTGTCCCTTTACCTATCTTGCTTTTGTCTGCAAACTTAGCCAGAATGCCCTCAGTTCCTTCATTTAGATCGTTAGGGTATAAAGTGAAAAGTTGTGGTCCCAGCGCTGAGCCTTGTGGAGCACTACTTGTCACTGGCTGCCATCCTCAGAAAGACTTATTTTATCCCCACTCTCTGCCTTCTACCAGACAGCCAAGCTTTTATCCATGCGAGTACCTTGCCTCTGACACCATGGGCCTTTATCTTACTCGGTAGCCTCGTGCGTGGACCTTGTCAAAAGCTTTCTTGAAGTCCAGGGAGATAACACCCTTTGGCTCTCCTTGGTCTAACCTGCTCGTTACTTCCTGAAAGAATTCTAGCAGATTTGGCAGGCGTGCCCCCCCCCCCCCCCCCCCCCCCCCCACTCCAATGAAGCCATGCTGCCTTTGCCCTATTTTACCATATACTTCCAAATATTCAGAAATCTCATCCTTCACAATGAATTCCAAGATCTTACCCATGCCTGAGGTTAGGCTAATTGATTTGTAATTTTCCGTCTTTTGCCCTACTCCCTTTTTAAATAGGGGTGTCACGTTAGTGATTTTCCAGTGCTATGGGACCCTCCCTAATTCTAGTGATTCCTGACAGATCACCACGAGCACCTCAACTATCTCTTCAGCTCTCTCCTATAGAACTCTGGGGTGTAGTCCATTTGATCTAGGTGATTTATCCATTCATGCCATTCAGTTTTTTCGAGCACCTTCTCCTTGATGAGGGCCACTATACTCAGCTCAGCATTCTCACTCTCTTGAATTTTTGGGATATTATGCATGTCTTCCACTGTGAAGACTTATACGAAGTAATTATTCAGTTCCTCAGCCGTTTCCTTGTTCTCCGGTACTATCTCTCCAGCGTAATTTTCCACTTTTGCCTTTCTTTTGCTCTTTAAATATCTAAAGAAATTCTTACAGTCTTTCTTTACATTACTGGCTAGCTTACACTCATTTAATCTTCTCTCTCTCTATTTATTATTTTGTTGCCCTCTGTTGGTCTTTGTAAGTTTCCCAAACCTCTGGTTTACCACTACCCTTTGCCACACTAAATGCTTTCTCTTTTGCTTTTATGCTATCTCTGACTTTCCTAGTCAGCCATGGCTCATCCTGCCTCATCATCCCTGTACTATGCTTATTTCTCGTCAGGATGAATCTCAGCTGTGTCTCTTGAATTACTTCCAGAAACTCCTGCCATTGCTGTTCCACTGTCTTTACTGATAGGCTCCTCTCCCAGTTAGTTCAACCCTGCTCCACCTTCATGCCTTGTCATTGCCTTTATTCAGCTTTAATACACTTACCTCAGATTCTGTCTTCTCCCTCTCAAATTGCAGAGTAAATTCAATCATATTATGGTCACTGCCTCCTAAGGGTTCCTTCACCTTAAGCTCCCTTTTCAAGTCTGCCTCATTGCACAACACTAAATCCAGTCTTGCCTGTTCCCTTGTGGGCTCCACCACAAGTTGTTCCAAAAAGCCATCTTGTAGACATTCCACAAATTCCTTTTGCAATCCACGACCATCCTCAGTTTCCCAATCCACCAGTGTATTGAAATCCCCCATGATCACCGTAACTTTTCCTTTCCTACACACGTTCTGTATCTCCTTGTATATCTTGCACCCCAGCTCCTGACTACTGTTTCGAAGCCTGTACATAAATTCAACTATGATTTTTTTAATATCATTTGCAGCTCCTCCATTCTACCCACACAGATTCTCTACCATCTGACCCTACATCATTTCTTACTATTGATTTAATTTCATTTCTTACTAACAAGACAACCCCACCCCCTCTACCCACCTGCCTATCTTTTTAATAGGATGTATATTCTTTAATATTCAGCTTCCATTCCTTATCCCCTTGAGCCAGTGATGCCCAATACAAAATACCTGTTAATTTCAATTTGTGCCGCAAGCATATTTACCTTATACTGTGTGCATTCAGATATAACACCTTCAGTCTGTATTAACTGTCTCTCTTATTGTCATTCGTTTGTTTAGCACGCTTGAAGTTTGATTGCTAACTCTTTCCATACACTCTGTCCTTTTTGTGTCTGTGTTGGAGATCTTATTAATCTCTCCTGAGGTTTGCACTCTTAGCTCCTCCTGTAATTCATGTTTTCTAATTTCACTTGCAACTAAGGAATCCCACCCCCCCACCCCCTCCCCAAATTTAGTTTAAACCCTGTCTACAGCCCTAGCTGTGCGATTTGCAAAGTCTCTGGTCCCAGCATGTTTCAGATTAAGACCTTCCCTTTGGAACAGGTCGTTTCTTCCCCTATACTCATGCCACTGTCTCATGAATTCAAGTCCATTTCTCCCCCACCAATGTTTGAGCCGCACATGTATCTGCTTTATCTTATTGACACTGTGCCAATTACAGTTCAGGTATATTCCAGAGGTTGTTACCTTTTTGGTTCTGATTTCTAATTTAGCTCCCAGCTGTTCATACTCCCTTCAGTGACCAGCATCTGTGGAGAGATAAATTAGAGTTAAAGTTTCAAAACTGATATTGGATTTTCCAGAACTTTGTTTTAATTGCTGTGTTTCAAACTAGTTAAACATGGCCACAAAATGCTAATAATTCCTGTTTTTTGCTAACTTAGTTGAAAAAACTAAAGTTGCTGGGCTTGCACTGCATCAGTTTTCAAAGCACTGAAAATACACTGATTCAGTACTCATCATCCATTTGTTTTTTCCTGTTTTGATAATATCCTTTACTTCAGTATGAGGAGAAGGCAAGTGGAGATGAGTAGCTTTCACACAGCATAAGCAAACTGTAAAATAAGGTTTTTTGAGAATCAGCTTTGAAAGGCCAAATCATATACTGCAGGGCATCGTAAAGATTGTGAAGTGTGATGAGGTAAGTTGAATAATAGTAATCTAGTAATAGTTTAACAATTTGACAGTAGTTTAACAATTTGAACCTTATAAGAAGAATGAAAGGAGAAGATGTGAGGTCTTCCATATTTCTGAGTATTTAGTAAAGAAAGAATTATCTTCGAGATGGTGCATGAGTCTTCAATTCAACTAACTGACACAAGTATGTCAACTACTTCTTCCTTCTAAAATTTAAAATACACTAATATGTTTAGAGTGGTGTCAGATCACTGTCCCAAAGGCATTATCTATTCAACTGTGGGATGTACCATCTGACAAGACATGTTCAGAGTGGGGAAAAAAAATAGGGATTTATAGTCCTCAAATTATGCAAAAAAGATTTTATTTGATAAATACCATGAAGACTATTTTCTGTGCAATGAATTATTTGTCTAATGAGTGATCGGATTTGATGAGTACAGTATGTAAACATTTTGAATTAGGTTTTTTGGGAGGAGAAGTAAATTGTAAAGATGTTGAAAAGAAACTCTCACCGCAATGATTTTGGACAAGTCATCTGATAAAATGGCTTTAAACACTTATTATTCACTGTTGCATATCTGTTATTGATGGTATTTTTGCTTAATACTTTTGTGTACTAATCTTCTTGCAGGTGAGGAATGGCCACTGTGGCGATCCCTAGCACTGCTGGAGGAGAGCCTCTCTAACAGCCCCTCAAGTGCTCAATTCAAGCTGCTACTCATTCGAATTTATTGTCTGCTGGGAGCTTTTGAGCCAGTTGTAGACTTATACACCAGTCTTGATGCCAAGCATGTGCAACATGATACAATTGGGTGGGTGCCGATTTTATAGCTAGTAGATTATATCGGTGTCCTGATGTGCCTTCTTTTATTTCCTTAACTTTGAAAGATGAAGCCACCTAACTATGCCTCTAGTTAGTGTTGTGTTTTGGAAAGAAGAATAAAAAACAAGAGCACTTAGGAAAAACATTAGATTTTTGTGAAACTAAGAGATTACTGTTCTCCCAATCTGCATGCAGGCTCTTGGCATAAATTAATATATATTTGAAAATCTAACAATCCAAAAAGAGGTGCAGTGTGGTAAACAAGGAATGTAACATTGGTGGTGTTCTGAGGATAGGAGTCAAATCACATTGTTGGGGTTTTGCTCTTTTTCTAGTCTGTGTTCAATGTAAACTGATTTCCATTTTCTAATAATAACACGACCTTCCGAATAAAACCAAGCGTAATAGAACTGCTGTTATCAACCATGATAAAGGATTCTCTGGATTAACAATAAATCAGTAGATCAATTCCAAGTCTTAATCTTGATCGTACAAGTATATCTCTGCTGTTAGTACTTGTGTACAAATAACATTGAATTACATCGGTCTTGAATTATGACATTAATTTAAATCCAAAGAGCACTGATTGATGCTTATTATTTACGGTGTCAATACACTTTAAGCAGAATTTTGACAAAATGTTTGGCAGTTGAGAGGAATTTGTGCCAAGGAAATTCAAAGATATTTTAATATTCATAAATATAAGCAACTATGACAAAATTAGTGCAAGCATATTGAAATGTAGAATAACTGTCTTTAAAGTGATGTTGTCTTGCAAGAGTTAGTGACTGATACTGTTATGCTTGACTGGCAGATATCTGCTGACTCGTTATGCGGAGCCGCTGGGCCACCTTGCTGCTGCTTCCCAAGCATGTAACTTCACACTCAGGTTTTTCCACTCCAACCAGAAAGATGTAAGTGTGGTACAAATCTCGACTTTGAATAGATTGCATTGAAAGAGCAATCTGTCAGCATTAGCCATTGCTGTTTTCAAATTCTTCCCACCTAACCCCATGCAGAATTAATGATTGCAGCAAGTGGATTCCATTTGTATGAGAACATTTTTTGTAAAAATGCAATTTTGTGAATTTAGCCATAATTTAAATTCCTTGTAACCATTATTGATTGTCCATTTTCCAAATTCTGGTTAAGGACCACATCAAAAAAGGTGAGTTCCCAGGTTTTGGCAGTACTGGCGTAGGGATATATTTTACAGCATACAAAATTTGATTGAAAATGTAAGATTTTTTTGGTTTTATCAAACTGAATTTTGATTTTCTGATTTATGGAACCACCTCAATTCCTGAAATTATTGTTTTAGGCTGCAGTGCACTCTTTCCCTTTGGTTTTTGTTATTAAAGCAATGTAGTACCACCACCTTAAAACAGCACAGTAGTTTTAGGCAATGTTTTGTTTTTTAAATGAAATTGTGAAATGTTTCTCCATCTCCTCTTCTCCCAAAAGTTGCAAATTGTGATACGATATGATTCTGCTGATGGCCACCAAGGAGAGGTTTTGAAAGACTTGTTGCCTTCGGCATGTAGTATCAGCGGAAATCTGTTGCATCCGCATACTGTACCAGAAATGACTGAATTACCACGCAGAAACAGATTATCCGAAATTCAAACAAAAATTTCACAAGTCAATTGTATCTCCGTCTTGCTTCTTGCTGCAGTCACCTAACTTAGCTAGACCAAGAATTGAGCCTAAAACCATTCTGGTTAGCGTTATTCCCTTCACTCAGCTCCCAGTTTACACTGGGTTGCTTGGTCTCGGACAGATCGACAGTGGGAATGAAGCAGTTGTCCTCTGTGCTTCTGAACTGGAGATGTAAACTTTTTTTTAAGATTCCTGAATCTGATGTCTCAGTGATAACCTTCTGGTAATTACAAAGATGTAAATGTCAACAAGACAGGATTGTGATCTCAATTAGGTAACATCCAACATATCACATGAGATATGGTACCAATCGTACCCTAGTAAGAGTCATTACTTTGAGGAGAAACTGGATTTTCTCTGTTCAATGAAGTCTTACTTAAGTTTTCAAGAAACATTTTTTTTTGTCATTCTTGTCATAAAAATCCTTTTGAATGTGATGTTTTACTTGATTTTTCAGACCTCTGAATACATAATTCAGGCATACAAATATGGTGCATTTGAGAAAATCCCAGAATTCATTGCCTTCAGGAACAGGCTGAATAATTCTCTGCATTTCGCACAAGTTCGCATTGAACGTATGCTGTTAGATCTCTTCCTCGAAGCAAACATGTATGTGTGGCAATACCAGACAGTTCTGTTTACTACCTAACTTGTTTTGGTAGTTGATATCTTAAGCTGTTTAGTCAATGCTTTAATATGAAATAAATGGCTGGGGCTTTTTTATTTTATTTGTAAGATGCATTTCGTCTTGCTTTTGATAAAATCTTTTTCTATCCTGTCTTCATATGAACGTATATACTTGCCCATTCAATGCACTGTATTTTTGAATGCAGTACTTATGTAGTAGGAACGCATTGATGTCCAATGGCCTTGCATTAATTTGTACTGTAGCTGAATATTTTTCCTTGGTAATCTTCATAATCCACATGTAACAGCAGAGGGTAATGATTGGAATAGGATCTAATATTTGAATTTTTGTTTTGTTTGCCTGCTTTATAAAGTTGGTACCTTGACTTAATTTCTGACTTTAACTTCATCTCTTCCTGTTATTCTGTGTTAAAATGGGGAAACAGGGAGATTGGTAATGCAGTAGTTTCTGAAACTTAATGTTTTGAGCCACACATAGAAATTACAATATTCAAGTATAGATCGTGCTGTTATAATATGCGTATCACCGATGCAAATCTGCTGTAACGATTAACGAATTGGGGATGTTGTTTCTGCAGTGCAAACTTTTGAAATGTGTGTTGGCTGTGATGTGAATACAGCACAAATACTTTTAAGTGCTGTATCGAAAGTGCGATTTTTCTGTAATGTGGGGTTGCACAAGAATGCAACCATCTCATTATAGAAGAACTGACTGTAGGCTATTTACTTTAATAGATTCATGTTAGCCTTTGTCTTTCAAGTGGGGACAACCCACAGTTGCACGTTAGCTCTTTATATTTTACATATCTTCTTATTTCCCCTTCTAGAACAAACAGCCTGGAAGAAAGTATAAAAGCAATGGGTATATGTCCAGAAGAGGATGATATTCCATGGGACAATCTACGGGATAACCGGGATCTGGCTGTTAGTATTAGCTGGGATCCAAAGGGCAGGTAAATAATTTTGTAAAATGCAATTTTAGTTATATGATGGTGAGGAAATGACAATAAAAGGCAAGCATAACTAATGGATAACCTTTATGGACAATTGAAGCAGATGAATGTTTCAAATTCCAGAGATGAAAATCTAGTAGTAAATGATTGTCTTTTCATTGTTTTAAATTCTTCTCTAACAAGATGTGATATATTTATGTAGTAATATTATTCTAGTATTACTGTCCTTTACCTGGCACATCCTGGATGACGTCCATTCTTTTGCAGAAGAGGCTTGTCCACAACATTGATAAAAACAGCCTATCAGTGTTCATAGACCTTTTCTAATTCATTTATCACCAAAACCTCCCAAATCCAACCACATCTGCCATGTCTCTAATGTTCTTAACATCAAAGATATCAAGCTTTGAGGTGTTCTTTAGCCTTGCAGACTTCACAATATAGCACACTTCACAATATAGCACAAATTTCTCTCGCACATACAAGAGTTTTGCACTCTTCCGATCATTTCCAATGAACTCAAACAGATCAATTAATTAATTACACACTTGAATCATAACCTTTCCCCAATTATCTTTGTTCGCCATCTTTGTCACTCTGCTTGTCCCCTGCTGCTCAGGTACTGGAATATTTCTCGCTGTTTCTTCTGTTCTGTCATTGGTGGCCATTCCTCCAGTCACTGTGCCCTGATCTCTAGAAATTCCTAGAAAAATACTTTTGACTCAGCATCTCCTACCTTATTTTCAAAAGGCTTTCTTATGTGTGTCTTTTACTTACCATCAGCTTGTTTGTTTTAATTCATGTTCCCCTTTCCTCTCTTCCCTCTCATTCTCTCACTGCCATTTTGATGCTGAATTTTATAATCAAAGTATTTGTCTATGTTCT
The DNA here is from genome assembly GCF_037043375.1 of Chiloscyllium plagiosum. NCBI lineage: Eukaryota > Metazoa > Chordata > Chondrichthyes > Orectolobiformes > Hemiscylliidae > Chiloscyllium > Chiloscyllium plagiosum. The sequence continues at coordinate 19,314,432 of NW_028270162.1, read as the reverse complement.
GATATAGAATATTTAAAATTCTACAGTGCAGAGAGTTAGACACTTGCTTTTCACCCATGAGATTTAGATGCAAATCCAAATCTGATGGATGAGCTGTCACTTCCCATTTTAATGACAAGGGTTCCTGTATGCAATTAATTTATGTAATAGGTCGTAGAGATCATAGATCTATTGCACAAATCTCAAAACAATTCCTCATTGGTGTGGTCACAACACAAAAGTGCTCCTGAACTATCACGAATTATAACTAAATTGGCCACCTTGTTCAGTAAGATTACAACTAGCTGGCATGAGAAGGTAACAAGGCAGTGAATACAAAAGCAAGGAGATGATGGAGCTGTATTTAACATTAATTAGGCCACAACTGGACGACTGTGTTTTAGCTCTGCTCATCACATTGTAGGAAGGATGTGATTGCACTGGAGAGGGTACAGAAGAGATTCACAAAAATGTTGCCTGGGCGGGAATACTTCGGCTATGAAGGGGACTAGATAATGTGGGGTTGTTCCTTTTGGAGCATAAAAGGCCGGATGGAGATCTGATTGAGGGAACACCGTTCTGAGAGGGATAGACAGGGTAGAAAGGGAGAAACATTTGCCTTTGGTAGAAGGGTCAATAACCAGGTGGCAGAGTTTTAAGGTAAGGAGGTTCAGAAGCATTGCAGAAGCAAAATTTCACCCAGATCATTATGGAACTCGTTGCCTAAAGGGATGGTCGAGGCAGGAACTTCAAAGATATTTAATAAATGTTTTGATGAATACTTGAAATGCTATAGACACAAATGCTAGAGAATGGGATTAGAATGGATGTTCGTTTGATGTTGACATGATGGGCCAGAGTCTCCTTTTCTGTGCTGTAAAACTTCTGTGGCTCACAAATAGGAATCATTGTGCATTTAAAGGTGAGCATATTTATGTAAGTTAATGAGTGAAAAACTCTTTACATAACGGCATGGTTAGCACTGCTGCCTCTCAGCACCAGGGACCCAGGTTGAATTTTAGCTTTCGGTGGCTGTGTGGAGTTTGCATGTCCTCCCCCCTGTCTGCATGGGTTTCTGCCAAACACTCTGGTTGTTTTCCTACCGTCCAAAGATGTGCAGTTGAGGTGGATTGACCACATTAAATGGCCCCATAGTGTACAGGGATGTGCAGGCTGGTTGGATTAGCCATGGTAAAAATGCGGGGATAGGCTAGGATGCTGTTCGGAGGGTCAGTGCAGACTTGATGGGTGGAATGGCCTCTTTCTGCACTGTAGGTATTCAATGACTAAATTTGCCCTGAAAAGTGCTATTGTAACTTTTTCCCTTTCAATTGTGGTAGGGAGTTGTCAGAAGGGGAAAGAAAATCGTCAATGAAAGAGGAGAGAATATGGCTTCAAGTTCGCTCATTGACACTGCGTCTGGTCTGTGCACTCTCTGCTGTTAGCCATACAGTAGAGCCAAAAAATTCCGAAAAGACGACAACAAATGGTGTCACTTCTAAAATTGAGATACTGCGCTCTTTAATTCAGCAGCTTGAACGTGTGGTGCAGTCCGAGAAGAAAAAAGACAAACCAATAGCCAAGGTACAGTCTATAAGAAAAGAAAATATGTTTTGGTTTGAAAAGAAGTTAAAACTCGGCACACAAGATCAATGTTTTTGATCCCACCCCATTTGGCTTAGTTGATTTAAAAAGAACACAAATCAATATCTTACAGAACAGAAAGTTCATGTATTCAGTCTCATGTCTATGCTATGAGTGATAGAAATTTGCAGTTCTCTTCTGCAAACAGCAGTCGTTGTTGAATCAGTTGTTAAATATATCCGTCTCAGTTTTAAATTTGGTTAATCAAAGATATTACAGCATAGCAAAAGCAGTGATATTAAGTCAGTCCACAGATATGTTATTTTGTGAAATCACTAAAGTGGCTAAATAGCCAACTTGTGTTCCAGTTTGTCATTTCATCCAGATGATTGCATTAAATGTACATTATTGGCCCAGAAGAATAATTGGCAGTGTTCTTTCTCCTGAACTATCTCCTTCAACTTGTGCTGCAGTTGAATAGTTTATCAGCATAGTGAGTGCTGCCAGAATTAATCAAAGGAAGTACAGAGTAATGTAGCCCAATAAGAGTCACTATAAACATGGTCAAAAAAACACGCAGAGCTTTTGTCAATTATTATTAATTGTCAGAACTGCATCTGGAGTTGGGAAAACTTGGGGATATCAGGCCGCAACCATATTGGACATAGTAATTATTGACTGTTAAGGTTCTGGGCTGCCATTGCACTGTTTACCCTTGATGAAAACCTGCAGCTACCTCAGCCTAATACTGTATAACCACTCTTGCTTGCTGCCCTTCCAATTTAACAGGAATGCCAGTGACCAAGAACTTTGCATGTAAAAATTAATTATCCCTCACTAAGTTTGCACAAGTATTAGGATATTTGTATTTCCTTTCATGTATTAGTTCAGGCAACTGGGTTTCTCTGACTAGGCCAGTTTTTTTCTGCCACACCTTATTGCCCTTGAAAATACAGTGAGTAGTCACTTGAGCAGCAACAACACGTGTTGTAGGTGCACCACAGTGCTGTTATAAGGAGTTCCAGTTTTTTTTACCCAGTAACACTGGAGAGATGGTGATATTGTTCCAAGTCTGGAGAGTGTGTGGCTCAGAGGGGATCTATCAATCAGTATGTTCCGAAATGTCTGCTGTCCTATCCTCTTTTCTAGGCGCTAGAGGTTGCAAGTTGGGAAGGAGACTCAGCAAGTTGTTGCAGTGTATCTTGTGGATATACAAAGTTGTGCCACTGTCATTGATGTGGACAGAATTAATGTTTAACATGGTGATTAGGATGCCAATCAAGCAAGCTCATTTGTCCTATATGTTCTTGAGCTTCTTGAGGTTTATTAGATTGGCACTAATCAGTGCTTAGTAATCCATCAAATACCTGACTTGGGGCTTGTCAATAGTGGACAGATGTTTGGGAGCCAGGAGGCAAGTTACTTCCAGCCTCTGACCTGCTGATGCGATCACAGTATTGATAGTACCCAGTTACCTCTGGTCAATGGCAGCAGGTGCATTTTAATGTTGGGAGATTCAGCAATAGTAATGCCATTGAATGTCTAGAGTAAATAAGTAAAATCTCTCCTTGGAGATTATCATTGCTTGTCATTTATGTGGAGTGGATATTATTTGCCATTCATCAGTTCAGACTAGAATGTTGTCCAAGTCTTGCTGCATAATGGTACAATCTACCTCAGTTATCTGAGGATTTGTAAATGTACTGTATCCTTTCCCTCATCAGATTGATGATTGTACAATCACTGATAAAGCAACTGAAGATTGCTGGGCCTTGGATAATGCCTTGAGAAATTCCTGAAGTGATATTCTAGGACTGAGATGATTGATTTTCAATAATACAACCGTATTCAATTGTGTTAGGCATAACTCTAATCGGTGTAGGGTTTTTCTCTTGATTGCCATTACTTGGACGCACAATGGCTCAGTACTTAGCACTGCTGCCTCACAGCGCAAGGGAGCTGGGTTTGATTCCAGCCTCAGGGGACTGTCTGTGTGGAGTTTGCACATTCTCCCCATGTCTGTGTGGGTTTCCTCTGGGTGCTCCGGTTTCCTCCCACCGTCCAAAGATGTGGACTTTAGGTGGATTGGCCATACTAAATTTTCCCTAGAGTCCAATAATGTTTAGATTTGCCATGGTAATTGTAGGGTTACAGGGATAGGGTAGAGGGTTGGGTCTAGGTGGGATGCTCTTCAAAAGATTGGTGTGGACTTGATGGGCTGAATGACCTGCTTCCACCCTGTAGGGATTCTAATCTAATCTAAACTTCAATGTTTCTGTCAAATGCCAAATGCTGTCTTGATATCATGGACAATCACTCTCATCTTGATCTGACCAATGTATGAGTAAATGCAGGAAACTGCTAACCATTCCTTTGTGACATATCCAATCTGATGAATAGCAGGCTTTCAACTACCAACATGAGAGTGGTGTAACTAACAGATTCAGGGCAATTCAATCCCCTGCATAGCCAGCCTCCATCACTGAAACCCAATATACACCCAAAATGCCCTTGAGGAGAGTCACAAACAGTACTGCACATTACCAAAGACTGTCTCTTCTAGAGCCTGAGTGGTGGTCTAATAGAAACTCAGCAAATGTGGAGACAGTAGTTTGGTTCCAGAACTTGCATTCGCTTAATAAATAGGCTCTTGCATCATCACTCGAGTTCCAATCCTTGGTCCATGTGCCAGAGCTGTGATGAGGTCAGGAACTGAGTGACTCTGGCAGAACCAAAATTAACATTCGTGAGCAAGTTGTTCTGTGTAAATGCCACTTGATACCAGCATCAACTGCACCTTCTGTCACTTGGCTGTTAACATAGTATCTGCTGATGGGGTGCTAATTGCATCTGTTAGACTTGACCTTTTTATAGACATCATAGAATATATTGTGTACAGTGCTGTGCCCTTAAAATGTGCAATTTTTTTTTGAAACATAATTGAGAAAATTTTGTGCTAGCTTTTACGACATGCACTGAACCAAAAAACAAACTATTATGTGGCTCGCACTGACTGAACTCCACCGTTTCAGAATTGGGTTAATCTGGGAGAGCAAGAGGACTCTCTTAAGCATATTGCAGCGTTTTAGTTGTGCTTTTTGTGAATTATATGGATTGTGTCAAGTTTGGCTCTGTTGCTAGTACTCATACCTTTGAGTCAAAAGGTTTCACCCACTCCAGAGTTTGAACACAACAAAAGAAAGGTGAATCTTCAATGCACTGCTGAGGAAGAGTAGTGTCAGAACTATCATCTTTCCAATGAAGCATTAAACCAGTGACTCATTTGTCTGCCCGGGTATAAGTAAAGGATCCCACAGCACTAAAAGAAACTGAGGATAGTTATGTTTGGGGTCCTTGCCAATATTTGTCCCCTGATTAATATTTCAAGAGATTGTTTGGTCACTTGCATATTGCTCTTAGTGGGAGTTTGAGTGAAATTTGGTTACCATGTTTCGTCCATTACAACAGTAACTACACCTCAAACGCACTTCTGAGACATCGAGTAGTCATGAGAAGTGCTAAATAAATACAAGTTTCTGTCTTTTATTAGAATGGCAGCCAACAAACAGTTTTCCCTTATTTTATTTCAGTCTGCTAATATGATGTCCAGATTTTTAAAATTTAAATTTAATCCAAGAAATTAGCGTGCAGGTTAATATTTGCTTTTCTCGTCCACAGTTTCTTGTCCAGGGACCACCGCCAACACGTATGGCAACCTACCTGGAAAGTAACAGCTGTCGGTGTCAGATTGATGCTTTCCATCTGGTTACTGATATCTACGAACTGGATGTCAGTGGATTAGGTAAGAAACTCATGTACACTTAAACTGAGAACTTCACTCTTTGATGAATTGCTCAAATGTTGAAAACTGAAACTCATGAAGTTTAATTTCAAATCTGCTTGTACAGTTGGCCAGTAAGTATTGTGTGAGCCCAAATCTTCCAAATTATATTGTCATCCGTTAGTAACCTAATGAGCTCTAAGAGAAATTAAATATATGGCTTCTCAAAATGCTCAGTTGAAAATACACTTGACAACTGAATTATACCATACAAGTCAAAAATGATCCAGCAATAACTGGACAGCTTTCAATAATATATTTCAGTGCATGAGTTTCTTCCCTTTTGCTAACGATTGCAGCCTGACTGGAAACAGCTACCATTTGGAAATGGTTTTGTGAGCATGAGGAGCACAGGATAATTAGGCAAAATTAGTGTCAGCACCTCTTAGTTCAAGATTCTCAGGAACAGTTCTCATAGATTGGAGGATTACTAACGTAGCCACACTATATAAAAATGGTGGACAGAAAACAGAATTATAGACTAGTGATCCTCATCAGTAGTGAGTAAAATGTGAGTCCCTTCTCAAACACTTAATAGCAGAGCACTTGGAAAACAGTGACAAGTTTAGAAAGAGTCTATGTGGACTAATGAAAGGGAAATCGTATTTGGCAAATCTACTAGAATTTTCCAACAGTGTAACTCCAGGCAGTCCCTTGGCTGTGAACGGGTTCCATTCTTGAGTCCATTTGCAAGTAGATTTGTCCGCAAGTTGGCACTAAATGCAGAACACTTTACAGTAAGTATGAGTGTTTGTAATTCAGAGACCCTCCTCCTCCCCATAGGAGAGTTGATAAGGTGGAGTCAGTGGATGTGGTTTACTTGGGTATTTAAAGGCATGCAACCAAGATTTACCAGACTGATTCTTGGGATGGCAGGACTGACAGATAAATAAAGATTAGATTAGTTAGGACTCCATCCATTGGAGTTAGAAGAATGAGAGTAAAGCCTGTAATATTCCAACAGGACTAACTGTAAATGGAGAAGACAGTTCCCAATGATCAGGAAGCCAGACCAGGATTCAGTCTTAAGGATACAGGGTAGACCATTCAGAACCGAGTTGAGAAAGTTCTTCACCCAGACAATGGTGAGCATGTGGAATCCTTTGCCACAGAAAGCAGTTGAGACCAAAACTTGAATTTTTTAAGGAGTTAGATATAGTTCTCTGTTAAAGATATCAAAGGGTATGGGGAGAAAGCAGGAACAGGGGCACTGAATTGCATGTTCAGCCATGATCATGTTGAATGGCAGAGTAGGCTCCAAGGGCCATATTGCCCACTGTTTTTCCTATTCTGTGTTTCTAAGTAACATGCAAGTTATATATCATCAATTGCTGAGTTTGCTACTTTTTTTGTGCATGGAATGGCTATCACTTGCAAGACCAGTGCTTATTGCTCATCCATAATTGACCTTGAAAAGGTGGTGGTGAGCTACCATCTTTAAACCTTGCAGCACATATGATATAAGTGCTTCTACAGTGATATTAGCAGGGAATATCCAGGAATTTTACTCAGCGAAGAAATGATTTTTTTTCAAGTCAGGACGGTTTATGGCTTGGAGGGGAATTTACAGGTCCTGGTGTCCCATGCGCCTGTTGCCTTTTCTTTGTAGAGGTCACAGGTATGGAGGTGCTGCCATAGAGGCCCTTAGTGCCTCACGATAGTGGATCTTGTATGTGGTACGCACTGGCAACGCAGTGTGCACCAGTGGTGGATCCTTCTTCTTTGAAGTGCCATGGAATCTTTCACTTCAACCCACGCGCTTGGACACAATCTTGGTTTAACATCTTGTGGAAAAGATGTCTCCTTGACATTGTTGCACTTAGTGTCAGCCTTTGTGCACAAAGGAATTCGATCCCAGAACCTGAAGACTTTTGAGGCAAGTATGCGATTGAATAAGCCATAGCTGGTACTCTGTTAATCATCCTGAATGATAGCAAACTGCTTGAGTTTGTTAGCACAGGGCTTGAAAATGGAGAATATATCAGTACACCCCTGACTTGCATCTTGGCAATGTTGCAAAAGCTCTGGGGCGTCAGGCGATGTCATTGATCACAGAACACCTTCTGACTGCTTTTGTTAAGGCAATGTTTATGTAGCTGGCCAAGAAATGTTTCTGGTCACTGGTAATCATTTAATAATCCTTAAGGATTCAGCCTACTTACTCACATGTAGAATTACTGAATAAGTATCCTAAATAAATGTATTCTGTGCAGTCTTTGTACTCTCTGGTTTTATTGCTATGAGGTGGCATCTATCACAATGGGTTTGGGTTCTTCTGAAGCTCAAATACCCTGGCTGTGATCCTTGTTTAAGCTCACATTTAAAACCTGGGAAAGGTAGCAGAAAATTGTGTGAAACTATGTCTAGCAAAATTTAGAACCTTCATCAAGTTGGGAAAAATGAAGATGGAGGAAATAAGTCTTCAGAGGAGAAGTTAATTAAACATTTTCAGCACAGCCTTTTTGTTTGTGATTCCATGCTACGCTAACACTGTCTTATATACAGAGCCCAATTTGTGTAATTTCTTTAAGTCTTCGCATACAGGAATTTATTTCAGCCTTGAAGTACCTCACCAGAGAAATCTTCAGTTGGAAACTGAGGCTTTCAATATTTCAGTTGATGGTCAAATGTATAAACCTCCTAGTGGTAGATGGTGACCTCTTTGTAATTGTTCTGAAATGGTGTACCCCTGCTGTTCATTTGGCTTTAATTATTCATTTCAACAAAATATGTAATGTGTCTGGGATGTGTCGGCAGATGAGATGGGATGGCAAAGAGTGCATGCCATTTGCTTTTACTTCTAAAATCAAATGCACTAACTGAAATGTATCTTGCTCTTGAGTCCTTCAGAAGTAATTCCTGGTTTGCATTGTGAAGACAGACTGCTCAGATGAGGGAAGGTGGCCTTGAGACTGAGGATTAGCTCTGATATAATTGAATGGCCAAACTGTCTACTTGTGTTCCGAGATAATAGGTTTTCATTGAATTGTGGAAATTCGCAGCACAGAGGAGGCAATTTAGCCTGTCTGTGCTGGTTGGCTTTTATTTTTATTATAATTGATACTTCTCCACTTTTAAATCCCACAGATGAAACACTGGATGTCCAGGAAAGGATAGCAAATAATTTTAAATCTTTGTTACAACAGATGCAAGGTAATGCCAAGATTCCACAAATCTTAGTCCTATTTTTTAATGCATTGCTTTGTACTTATTTATATTTTATTTGTAACTGCACTGTTTTACATCCTCTTTGCAAAATAAATTAGTGTGTTGCATTTGGAGGCAGAATTAGCTGAATTCTAGCAAACAATTTGCAGTAAGGTCCTGGAATTTCCTCCCCAACAAAGAAGTGGATGTATCTTCATCATGTGGACGGCATCAATGAAAAACACCCATCACCATCATCATTCTTTTGGTGCTACTGAGAACAGCACTAAAGTTCAGTTTGACATTCCTCAACATGAGGCATTTGTGCAGTGGAAATGTCACTCGCCGAGTAATCCAGTAACCTAGAGTTAAACCTAAAATAACAAAGGGCTATAGGCTCAAATCCCACCACCAGAAATGGTGGAATTCAAAGTGTTAAATCTGGAATTTGAAGCTAGTCTCAGTAATGGTGTCATAAACTGCCAGTAGTTGTGAAAATACCATCTGGTTTACTGATGTCCTTTTTAGGGAAGGCAATCTGCTGTCCGTGCCTGGTCTGGCCAACAAATGGTTCTCAATCCGCAGTAAGATTATTAACTCTTGACTGCCTTCTGAAATGGCACAAGCCACTTTGGTTCGGGGCAGTTAAGGATGGGCAACAGATGCCCTTACCAACAACCCTACATCCCATGAAAGTACAGAGAAATATATATTTTTTATTTCTTCCAGATGAGGCAGTGCGTCTGCGTCTGTTGGTATGCCATTATTGTTGGTACTCACTCATTAGTTGGTATGCTGGAAGCTGATCCCTTTTATCATAATTTTTTTTGCAATCAATTGAGTTTGAACTAGACACCCTTTGTTGAAAATCTGACTGTTGTCCAACAAATCTGCTTCTAAAATATTTTAACTATTATCAGTTTCTGGAGTGTCACCTCCAGGGCAACAAAAGCACTATAATGTTTCTCAAGTTTCTCTGAGTTGAGGAAGAGAAAAATCAGTCTGGATTCTTGATGGTTATCCTCTTGCTGTCAAGTGAGTTGGAAAGTTTCCAGCAGTGACTCCTCAACTTGAGTACTTTAGCTGCTTGCACCTGTAGAATAAACCTTTGCCCTTAAACAAATCAGCACTTTCAGGAAGCAAGGAGACAATTCAGTATTTTGAAGGGATAAAAGAAAACTCTTTCATTGCCTAGATCTAAACGAGGCAAGTCAAAATGAGAAATGTGTCTGCAATCTTTGGGAATCTTTACAATTGTTTTCTGAACACCTATAAAAACAGTAGGACTAAGAGTTTTCACGCGAAGGACATCACTTGTCTGCTTTTCCCTCTTCAGAGTTATTCAATAAATGTAAAGGAAACTTACTGGAAACAAAGCAAACAGAATGTACAACAAAACCGGAACTCTTAGAAAACTTTGTCTTTTTAGTTGAGGTAAGCAGTCACAAACCTACTTGCCATTTATTGTTTCATTTTTTTAAAAAAAACACTTTTGCGTTGACTTGATGTGGCTGAATTTGTTTTAGCAATAATAAAACTGCCAGGTTTTGTGCACTGCAGAAGTATGGTTACAGTTTAAATGAAAACTATTTGGGTTTACTGTTAGTCTGACTGTCTATGCCACCTTCTGTTGTACAATCCAAATTTCACTCGTTGGTAGAATGTGTAGACTCCGTGCACCCAGACAAATGCCAATGCTAACCTTACAAATTATAAATAAACACTCCGCTTGGCGTTAGAAATAGCCCTTGGGAATGAGTTCAGGAGAGGTAGCTAAATGAAGCTCATCATTCTCTGAACTTACTATTGTGTTCATCTTCAGTTTCTTTGTTATGAGAGGTTCTCGACTTTCTGATGCACTTGTATTGCATTAACAAATAAACTGTGCTTTTATTAGGATTTAGTTGTGAATGGCATTTTTCACCTGTTCTATTGTGAAATGTGGTTCCCGCTGTTCTACACAGAACAGCTCAGTTTAAAGCACTTGTGTGCCTAGCAAGAAACAAATTAAATTAACTAATTTTAGGCCTGTTCTTACTATCTCAGACCACCTGCATCATCCTGTGGGTATCTTATTACTGTGGTAATGTACTCCGGCCACTAAAATCCAGTTTACAAAGGAAAAAGAAGAAGAAAAAGGAAATCAATGTCGTAATGGTAAGAAGTTAGAGAAATTATAGAGATCTAAGGAAAAACTTGTGACCATCTAAATGTTTCTTTCTTTGACCAGTAAATTCATTCAATGTGTACCATGTTGGAAGGTTTTCAGCTAATTCTGGAATTTGTTGCATTTTCTGATACTGCCTGTTGTAGTAGTAAATGCACCACCAAAGGTCTCCCTACTCAGGACTGGGAAAGGAAATTTGTCTTGTTCCTAGCTCCTAATCACTATCTGTTGACCTATTCTGGAAGTGCATGAGTATGTACAGCTTTGCACTGGCTTTAATTTGTCTTGGTGAAATAGTCCACCAGCACTACAACTTGAGAATGGTCACTTGAGCAAGGCATGGGTGAGTATCTAGTGTCCATGGAATTATGCTCCAGCAAGTCTAAGTGTCTTCAGTGGAGATAATGTAGGAAATAGAACACAGTCATTTGTTCTTTTCCAGTTATGTACAGGTTGTTGTAGTATAACTCACGTTTCATCAGCATGAATTGTGAATGCTGTTTGGATAATCTATTGAACAGGTATAGCAATTTTCTATAACAGTATTCTACAGCGCGATTTTCTATAGCAGTTTTTCATGGCGCAAGGTTGCTGAGGAAAGCAACTGCCGCGTTGTAGCAGAATGACCTGTAATCCATTAAACTACTTTGAATGTTCAATTAAAGTGCTCTATCCAAAGATCAGCATTGGTCTAATTTCAGGATCCTTAATGCAACCATCTAACTTATGGATGTGTTTATTTTTGCTTCAGTATGCAGAGACAAAGCTTTTCTCTTTGGCTTTGTTGCCCTATTTATTTTAAGTGACGGGAGTTGATGGTATAATGGTATTGTCACTGGACTTGTAATCCAAAAATCCAGGAATTGTTGTTGGGACCTGTCTTTGAATGCCACAACAGCAGAGAGTAGAATTTGGATTCAATAAAATCTGGAATTAAAAGTCTAATAATTACTATAAAACTACCGTCGATTGTCGTAAAAACAACCTATCTGGTTCAATCAGTCCCTTTTGGGGAAGGAAATCTGGCATCCTTTATGTGGTCTAACTTACATGTGACTCCGATCTTTGAATCTTAACTGCCCCTCTGAAGTTGCCTCGAAAGCCACTCGGTTATATTGAACTGTTTTTGTTTTTAAAAAAAAGAAACTGAGAAGATTGCCTAGCGTCAACCTATGCACCAGAAACTACAATGGCAAACTTAGCAGTTGACCTTGCAACGTCTTCCTTTGCAATGTCTGGGGCTCGTCCCACCATTGGGAGAACCCTCTCAGACTAGATAAACAACAGCTTGACAGTCATACTCAGGGAATCGTCGCGTACTCTCCATGTTCCAGACAACATGAGAAGTCATGTTGAGGTTGTACAGGACTCTTCTGAAGTACAGAGTCCAGTTCTGATTGCAGTGTTATAGGAAGAATATTGTTAAGCTGGAGAGTATTCAGAAGAGATTTACCAGGATGTTGTCAGGTATGGAAGGTTTGAGTTATAAAGGAAGGCTGGATAGATTGGGCCTTTTTTTTTTCAGTGGAGTGTAGGAGATTGAGATAGAAATTTATAAAATAATGAGTGGTATAGATAGAGTTAATGGAGTTGTCTTTTCCCGAGAATGAGGGATTTCAAGACTGGGGGGCATATTTTTAAGGTGAGTGGAGAGAGATTTGAGGCGCAAATTGTTTGCACAAAGGATGGTTTGTGTGTAGAAAGAATTTCCTGAGAAAGTGGTGAATGTGGATATAATTACAATGTTTAAAAGAAATTTGGATAAGTGTGTGAACTGGGCCAGGAGCAGGCAGGTGGGACTAGTTTAGTTTGGCATGGTATGTTCGGCATGGTCTGGTTGGACCAAAGAGTTTATTTTCATGCTATCTGATTCTCTGACTCTGTAACACCAGCTCTGGGTATGTCCTGTCCAATAGCAGATCAGACCCAGCATATCTGGCAGAAGGGTGAGTACAGTGTTATATAGTCTTGTGGAAACAACTCTAGGGTCCTCAACAGGAACTTCAGACCCCATAAAGTCTCATGGCATCAAGTCAAACATGGACAAGAAAATCTCCTGATTACTGTGTACTATCCCCACCTCAGCTGATAAACTAATATTGCTCCCTGTTGAATACTACTTGGAGAAAGTACAAAGGATGGCAAAGTCACACTATATACTATGGGTTGAGGATTTTGATGTCTGTCATCAGAGTGACTGCTATAGATGGGGCTGGTTGAGTTCGGAAGAATATAGCTTCTAGATTGTGTCTGTTAAATGTGATGAGGGGAAAAATCTATTTGATCTCATTCTCACCAAACTGTCTGCTGCTGATGCATCTGTGCATGACAGTATCAGTAGGACTGACCACTACACAGATCTCGTGGAGATGAAGTCCTGTCTTCATCTTGAGAATGCCATCCATCTTGTCATGTGATATTAGTGCTGTACTAAATGGGATAGAATTCAAACAGACCTAACAACTGAAGACTGGGCACCCATGTGATACTGTAGGCCACCAGCAACAGAACAATTGCACTCAAACAATCTGTAATCTCACGGACCAGCGTATCTCCTGCTCTACCATTGCCATCAAGACTGGAGATGAATGCTGATTCAATAAAGAGTGCAGCAGTGCAACCCAAGAGCCGCACCATGCAGACCAAAACTGGGGTGTCAACCAGGTGAGGCTAGAGTGCAGGACTTCCTGACAAGTAAACAGCGAGTGATACACAGAAAGAAGGGATTTAACAACCAAAGGATCAAATCTAAACACTGCAGTTCTGCCACAACTAGTTACGAATGGTGGTGGACAATTAAACAACTTCTTGGAGGAGGAGGCTCAACAAATACTCAATGGTGGAGGGTGCCCAATACATCAGTATAAAAGGTGTGGCTGAAGCATTTGCAACAATCTTTAGTCAGAAATGCTAAGTGAATGATCAATCTCTGCTTCCTGCAAATATCCCCAGCATTCAGATGTTAGTCTTTAGCCAATTCAATTCACTCCCATAATATTAAGAAACCGTTGAAGGCATTGGATACTGTAAACACTTTGGGTGCTGACAACATTCCACCAATAATACTGAAGATATGTGTTCCAGAACTTGCCACACTCCTAGTCAAGCTGTTCCAGTACACAAACAGCACTGGCATTTATTAGCAATAGAAAATTGCCTCTGTATACCCTGTAAGCAGGACAAATCCAACATGGCCAGTTAGTGCCCTCTAACTTAACTCTTGATTATCAGTAAATTGATGAAAGGAGTGATGAACAATGCTGTCAGGCAGCACTTGCTAGCAATAACCTGCTCTGTAAAGTTCAGTTTGGATTCTGCCAGGGCCACTCAGCTCCTGACCTTCTTATAGCTTTGGTTTAAATATGGATAAAAGAACTGAATTCCAGAAGAGAAGGGAGAGTGATTCCTCTTGGCAAGAAGGCCACATTTGACAAGAGTTGCAACAAAGAGCTCTGGCAAATTTGGAATGAATGAGAATTGGAGAGCAAAAGTTACAATGGTTTTGGAAGTCCATCATCTCTTGTCCAGGACATCATTGAAGGAGTTCCTCAGTTTGGATATTGTCTAATCAATCTGTTCAGAGATGTGATTACACACCTCTGGACCTGAATCTGGGCCTGCTTGGGTTCTTTGACTTAATGCCTGAGGCCCAACTATTCTCACCTATATTTATGACCTTCCTTCCTCCATTAGGTCTGAACTGGGGATGTCCAATGATGATGATGATCAGTACCATTCGTGATTCCTCAGATGCTGAAATTGTATATATCCATAAGCAGTTAAAACTGGACAGACATCCACATTTGGGCTGAAAAGTGGCAAGTAATACCTGTGCCACACAAATGCCTGGCAATAACAGAGAATGTAACTATCACCCTTAACATTAAAGAGCATCAGCATAACTTAATCCCCCACTATCAACATCCTGGAAGGTACCATTGACCAGCAATTGAACTGGACTAACCATATGAGTACTGTGGCTACAAGAGCAGATCAAAGCCGAGGAATCATGCAAGTATCTCACCACCTGACTACCCAAAGCCCATCCATCATTGACAATGCGCAGATCAGGAATATGATGGAATTCTCTCCGCTTGCCAGGATGAGTACTGCTCCAGCAACATTCAAAAACATTTTGTAATTACCATGTTCAGTGGTAATGTTACGCACCTCTGGAACTGGTGGGACAGGCCTCATGGCTCAGAGGTAGGGGACACTAACAGTGTCCTACAAGAACCCTCAACATCCAGATCAAAGTAGTCTGCTCGATTGACAACACATGGGCAAACATTCCACCATTGTAGTGGTAGAGTTTACCATCTACAAGATGAACTGCAGAACTTCACAAAGGCTGTTTACACAGCACCTTGCAAGCCATGACAAGGGCAGCAGATACACGGTAACAGTACTGTAAACATGCAAGACTCCCTCTAAGACACACTCACATCTTCATTTAAAGATATATTGCCTTTCCTGCAATGTTGCTGAATCAAAATCTTGTCCAAATGGACTGCAGCATTACAAGTTGGCAGATCAGCACTACCTGAAAGTAAACTATGGATGGGCAATAAATGCTGGTCCAGGCAACAATACCCAGATCCCATGAATGAATTCAAAATCTGTTTTCAACAAATAGTTCTTATCGGTCAATTTTGCAATTGGTGCTTTATTTAGATGAGCATATGTGAGTGAACAACAAACAAAAATTACATTAATATAGCTTTTGACATTTAGACGTGAACTGCCTTTGTAGTGCAGTCATTGTTGTAATGTAAGAAATGTAGCAGCCAATTTATATCCAAGTCCGTACGAACAACAGAACTTAGTGATATGACAAAAAGAAGGCAAAGGACCAGCATTTGGTTAACTCTGATGAGTGTTGTTGATTAACTGAAGGCAGTGTTTCTCAAGCTTTATTTCACTATGACAGCATTTCAATACTTGAAAATCTACATGACCCGATGTGTGGAATCATTAGAAGGAGGTAGGGAGCTGCAACACCAGAGGAGGGTGGCAAAGCTATTTTTTAAGAACCTATCTTTTCACTGTTTTTGGCACAAAATCCAGTTATGCTACACCTTTTTTTTTTAAATGTACAAGGATTTAAATGTTAATTTAGATGTTGATGCTAACACTAAATTGTGAGTTCCAAAGCAGCCGATGCTTCCTTGGAGCTTGTGACTACAAATTCTCATTCCCCAAATTTGGGAATTTAAGGGGTAACCTACTCAGGAGGCAAACCTAGCATTATACCTACTTAAGGTGAAGTTAAAAGAATCGTGAACTGAGTAAATAAGAGATTTACTCATTACATAGTTTTGGCAGAATCATGCTTGCACTTGATGTGCCCATTTTGTCTTACAAAAGAAGTGATGCCCTTGGAGACACTTAAAAATGCCTTTGGAATCTCAGCAGAATCTCAAAAAAAAAGTAATTAATAACAGTACTTAATAACTACTCCAATTGAGGATGGAAGGGAGCATTTTGATTTGCTCCTGGTAATTCCTGTATCCATCACAAAATTGCTGTGTCCAGTAGATGGCAGCAAGACAATATCCTGTCAAAATTGCTCGTAGTTGTATTTTAGCAAACATCTTGTGTAAAATATAGTTGTGTTGCCACAATTTGTTCCAAGGTTGTATTCTCTCGAACAGTGGTGATTAAATTAATATGAACTGCTTCGGAGGCTTTCGCACTGATGGAGGGTAGGATCACCAGTAGATTCTGGCAGGCTACGTTATTCCCACAGATCATGGTGGAAAAAGTCCAGGACACCAAGTGCAGAAGAAGAGTCAGAAGAATAAAAGGGAGCCCATTTGATTTGGATAAAAGTCAGCATTCTCTAACTGATTCACATTTTAAAAATCAGTAAAATTTACTGCATCACTTGTTTTCATATCCTTTTTGATATATATTTTCTATGTACATTACTGTCTGAAACTCGCTCCTCTTCCTACTTCATTTCCTGTGCTTTGCTCCCTTTTTTTGTGACTATTTCAAAAGCAGACTACAGCAGATGTTGGAAAACTGAATCAAAAGCAGAGAACACTGGAAATACTCTGGTTCTAGCTGTATGTGTGAAGAGAGAAACACAATTAACATTCCAGGTTGATTACCTTCAACAAAAATGGAGTAAGTTATAAATGTAACAGGTTTACAGCAAGGTATAGGGAGGTAAAAACCTTAGTCCCTGATTGGGTGGAATAAAGGATACATGAAATAACACAAGGACTGGTGATGGAACACAATTAAAACCAAGAAACAAAATGTGGGATTAGAGTAAATGTGCTGCAGTCCGAAAAGGACAGTAAGAGATAAACCATAACATGCAAAAATGAAGGAGATGAGAAGAAGGCATAGTGTCAGGGGTGGCAGAGGTTATAATCGGAAAAAATAACTCGCTGGTCATTCAGAAGGCTATAAGGTACCCGATTGAAAGATGAGCTGTTCTATAAGCTTACATTGAGTTTCACTGGAACCCTGCATTAGGCTGTCTTCCATCTCTGCTGGAGTATTCAGCCACCACGATCTGTACTATCTTTTTGAAAGAACAATCCAATTTTTCCCAATCTTTATTTATTTAGCACTTCCTGAAACTACTATAATTTTTTAAAATGAAAGATATTTATAGTACACATTTAACCAGTTCACTTTTAAAAATACTCCACTGTTGCACTGCACAGTCCCATGTGCCAATTTTGCATTCCACTCGTCAGCCAGCTTGAAACCAATCCTCGTTGAGTCTTTCTTGTTGAATGTTAAACCTGCATGTTAATTCCTAAAGTACTTGCCCACACTTGGGTAGAGTTTATCAATGTCTGTCGTGATGCTGTCATTTGTAGAATCACGCCCAGTCTAGTCCACATTGTAGATGTGGAAAGAGAAATACAAAATTAAAATTTTGTCTCTGCATAACATCACAGAACCTGACTAAAAATTCATTGAGTAGATCCATTTGTGGTTTTATCTACAGGCAGAGACAGCCTAACACCCCACAAGTGGTCTTTTGGGTGTTGGAGAGAATGTGTGTGTTTCGTAAGAACTGACAGCCATCTTGTTTCAAATTTGGATCAAAGGAATGAAATCCTTGATTCAAAAATTGGTTATTACTGTTCAGTTGTCAAAGTTCATTCCTGTAATACTGCAGAATTTGTTTACTGACAATGCATTAATGTATTCCCACAGCCCGTTGTTTTCAGCAGCTTCCAAGACTATGTGGGTAGATTGCAGAATTTCCTGTCTGAAGTGGTTAACCATCTTAAAGAATTGGAGTCAACACTCACTGCACTGAAACTCGAAGAATTAACACTGGAAAGTCCTTCAGCTATTGAGGTACAGAATTATATAAAGTCTGACCAGGAATTTCCTATTGGACATTTATTTTCAGATACTTTCATGAGTTTTGTGTTTACTGTATTATTCACCATTCCTTTGCAAATAATAAAGAACTGCCCTTGTTTACACTTGGGGCCACTTGAGAATGTTTTGAGAATATTGGCACCAGCAGTGGCTGAGGTGCAGGAGCAGACAAATGGAAATGCTGTTCTTTTCTTCCAGACGCTTTTCACAGATATTTGGGAAGAGATGAACAAGGGAAACAATGGTGAGTTTTGAGAAGATTTGTAGCTCAGGTTGAGGTTCTGGATGTAGGTTTGCTCACTGAGCTGGAAGGTTCATTTCCAGACATTTTGTCACCATACTAGGTAACTTCTTCAGTGGGCCTCCGAGCGAAGCACTGTTGTTAATTCCTGCTTTCTGTTTATATGCTTGGGTATCTTTGGTGATGTAATTTCCTGCAGTGATGTCATTTCCTGTTTTTTCAGGGGGTGGTAAATGAGGTCTAACTCAGTGTTTGTTGATAGAGTTCCAGTTGGAATGCCATGCTTCTGGGAATTGTGCGTGTCTGTTTGGCTTGTCCTAGGATTCCTAGAAGCATGACATTCCAACCGGAACTCTTATCAACAAACACATCGAGTTCGGCCCCATCTCTACGCCCTGATAAAAGGAATGGGAAATGACATCACCACAGGAAATTACATCACCAACCCAAAGAAACCCAAACATCTAAACAGAAAGCAGGAATCATCAACAGTGCTTTGCCCGGAGGCCCACTGAAAATGTTACCTAGTAGGCTGACGAAATGTCTGGAAATGAACTTTCCAGCTCAGCAAGCAAACTTACATCCAAGGGAAACAATGCTAGCAGCGGAGGTAGCTTCTCTTGGGGAAACTATGCCAATGTTTCCAGTGGGGCCACAGAATTTTGCTTCTAGTTTCCTGTAATTGTTTTACTTCCTTTTTGATTTCATGTTCAAAAGAAGGATTTTGGCAGTTTAGTTCCTTTTCTCATTTGATGATCTGTGTTGCTCCATTGAATTTTAGATTGTGAAATTGCATTAGAGTCATTTAGTCAAGTGCAAATTTAAATGGCAGAAATTGATGCACCTACTGCTATAGATGCTGATGCAGAGATTTTAATGACTTATACAAGTTCCTTTACATGAGGTAAGAATGACTGCCCTTGATATCGAGGTAGCACTTTACTGATGTGGACTCAAGGTAACCTAGTAAATGTTGTACCATTGGGAATTGGGGGAAAAGCTGCACTGGTTGGAGCTATTTCCAGCACAAAGGAAAAATTCCTTCCTTTTGTTGTTAGATGTTCATCATCTCAGGCCCAGAGCATCACTGCGAGAGTTCCTCAGAGTGGTGTCTTAAGTTCAACCATCTTCTGTCCATTATAAATCAGAAATATGCATATTTGCTGATGATTGTACTGTGGTTAGCACCATTTGTCACTCCTCAGATACCCATTCCACTCATACACTTAGACTGGACAACATCCAGGTTTGGGCAGGTAAGTAACAAGTAATGTCAATGTCACATGTGTCAGGCAATGGCCAGCTCCAGAAAAATATCTGATATCTCTGAATCTCCCAAGTAACAAAATTCTGGAGGTTACCTTTAATGGAGATTGAACTGGACACTACCCATTAACGAGAAATTGAACTGGACCAGTCATATCAATGTGACGACAAAAGCAGATCAGAGGCTGGGAATTCTAGAGAAGTGACTCATCACTCTCTCCCTAATTCCTGTCCACCATGTACAAAACGCAAGCCAAGATTGGGATGGAATACTCTATCTGTCTGGTTGGGTCTGTTCAACAGCAGTCAAGAAGCTTGACACTATTCAGAACCAAGTGGCTCACTTGGTTGGCACCCCATCCACTATCTTCAACACTAGTCAACTGACACACATTGGTGACAGTATGCATCATCTACAAAATGCACTGCAATATCTCAGCAAGGAAGTTTCAATAATAACCTTCTAAACGTTGACCGCCTCAAAAGGAAGAGGGCAGGAGGTTCATGGGAACATCATTAACTTCAAGTTGCCTGCCAAGCTGCAGATCCTACTGTCTTTCTTTCACTGTTGCTGGGTCAGAATCCTACACCTCCCTTCCTTGCTAAGGGTGTATTCACGTTGCAAGGACTGTGGTGGTGAGGGCAGTCACCATCACTTTCTCATGGTCAGTGCATACTGACCAAGCCAGCAATGCCACATCCCATGAACAAATTTTAGACAAAGGTTGGTGGCATAGAATGGAGTAGATTGAGAATTAAGTGCTTCTTTTCTGGGACTGTCGCTAGTTCCTGCACAGGGCAATTTAACATCTTTGAAGAGAAAATGAGGTCTGCAGATGCTGGAGATCAGAGATGGAAATGTGTTGCTGGAGAGGCGCAGCAGGTCAGGCAGCATCTAGGGAACAGGAGAATCGACGTTTCGGGCATTAGCCCTTCTTCAGGATTCCTGAAGAAGGGCTAATGCCCGAAACGTCGATTCTCCTGTTCCCTAGATGCTGCCTGACCTGCTGCGCTTCTCCAGCAACACATTTCCATCTCAATTTAACATCTTTGCAAACCAAGGCAGTCTTAGCTACCTTGGTGCAGTCATGAAACCACCTTTCACCTGTGCATTTTTCACAAGCAAAATGGTAGCAATGAGAATTTTTTCTCCTGTCAGTTGTTCAAGTCGAGATGGATAAGAATGGAATGATGTACATACAGACCTGGTTGGCTGAAGGGTCTATTCCTATGACTTACTTTTCCATGTTCTATGTAAGCGCAGTTTGATCAATCAATGGTTGAAGAGGCCAAAGTGAGGTAATGCATTAACCTGACACTGAAGTCCTATGTTCTGGAAGGTAAATCAGGAATGATTGTCATTGAGGTTGAATAATGTGCTTTTGTGGCAATTCTGCAAGTGTTTTCATTCTTAATAATGTGGGTAATTATCTTGTAAGTCAGAGCTAGTTCTGCAATTTACATTGAGACAAATTTGCCTGGAAAGTGTGGAACAACAAATGAGATTTTATGTACATCTGCAAGACTGTAAAATCCCTTGCGCTTGCTGCCTGAGGCAATGCCAGTTGTCTGGTACTGAGTCATTATCCTACTGATAACCACAGCCTTACTGAATCAAGGTGGCTTAACAGCTTCACCTGAAACTCTGGCAAACGGAGCATTTTTATAATGCAGATCTGCAGTTCTGCACTGTTGAGGCTTCAGGATTATTGATGGATTTGAAATGGTAACCATGTTCACTGGGGAACTGGGATTCTTCTCAGTTTGTCACAGTTGGCCCTGTTTTAAGAATAGGTTTGTTTTAATTAAATAACCAGAGAAATTGCTGATATTATATGTTGGTGAACTGCATTATTTTGGGCAGCTGTGTGTTTTTAATATTTGGAAGTGCTTCAGCCTTAACTCTTGTTAGGCTTTGGATTTTTGGAAGTTAGTGTATTTGAAGAGTACCCTGGAAGGGATAATATGTTTAATCTCTGGCAAATGGAAACTACTTGTGCAGTTGAACTGAATTGAATTTATTGTCACGTGTACTGAGGCAGTGAAAAGCTTTGTCGTGCGAGCAATGCAGGCAAATCACATAGTTAAGTAGCATAGATAGTAAATAATAGGTAAACAGCGACAAAAACAAAAACACAGGTACAGGCGAATGCTAAGAGTTTGGGAGTCCGTTTAGTATTCTAACAGTAGGGTAGAAACTGTTTCGAAATCTGCTGGTGCGTGTGTTCAGGCTTCTGTACTTTTTCCCTGATGGTAGAGGTTGTAGAAAAACATTGCCAGGGTGGGATGGGTCTTTGAGAATGTTGGTGGCCTTTCCTTGACAGCGGGCCTGGTAGATTCTATATGTGAGAGGTTGGCATTTGTGATTGTCTGGGCTGAGATCACCACTCTCTGTAACTGTCTCCGATCTTAAATGGTACAATTGCCGTACCAGGTAATGATACATCCAGACAAAATGCGCTCGATGGCGCACCTATAAAAGTTGGCAAGGGTATTCACCGTCATGCCAAATTTCCTCAGCTGCCTGAGGAAGAAACAACAGTTGGTCTATCCACTGAAGAATGCTGAATGAGTATCAGTCAGCCACATAAGCAAAACAAAATGAGAACGTTTAGTGGTACTGTTGTAGATTTTGTTTATTCAAATGTTGTCTGAAGTGACCATTTTGTACAAAATGGTGATAGTTATGTTAATCACTGGTGAGAATTGTAATGGAATTGCTTTGACTTGATTTAACATTAGTGTACAGCAGCAAACCAGCAGACACTCGAGAAACTAGTCAGTTCTACCTGTTGTACACGTTAAAACTTGTACTTAAAGCCTCTCTCTTTAGGAAAAGAATAAAACTATTGTGGGTGGAATATTAACTGGAGAGTTAAACAGTATTTTGTTTATTCTGTGTAACAGTTTTCACACTAAATGATATTCAGTGATAAGTGAAGTAAGACAAAGAGTAGTCCTAAAGGAGAAAATAACTTTTAAGTGATTTGGTTCTCCCTGCACCAGCACAAGGAGGCACTTGGATCTTTAAATTTAAGTTATGTGCATGTCTCCAAAATATGCTTAAGCACTCTATGTAGTGGCTGTTTGGTTCTGCTGTAAAATCTTCAAAATACTTTTAAAAACCTGTTGGTGTCATAGGTATTTTTCCTGAAATTTGCTTGACTGCATTTTAGCTATTAAAGTTGTTTTCCTCAGAACTGACTCTTCCTTTATAGTCACACTGCTTAATGCACAACAAGGGGAATTCAAGTTGTGATGACACAACTCTTTTGACAATGCAGCATTTTCTCTTTACCACATTAAAATGATAATATGTTCAAGTTCTGGAATGGGATTTGAATCCTACAAACTTCTGGTTCAGGTGAGTGCTGCAATTGAGTCAGGCTTCATTCTAATTAGCATTCTCACTTGAGAGGTAAACAGTAATCAACCAGGTAAAAGATCGCACATGGGGATTGAAGCCAATCAGCACTGCTGAGGTTGAAGTATCGTGTGATTTTTTTTTTGCACAATGTTGCTGGTGATTAATATTGACACTAAGTGCACAGAATAAAAGTGTTCAAGTCCCAAACACTTGTATTAATTACCAAAGGAAGATAAACAATTACAAAATAGGCAATTTGAGCGACATTGTTTACATAGTTTGATGTATATGCAGTTTCTGGAATGTTTTGGAGTCACTTGGACCAGGGAAGATGACTTGGTGCTATTTTCACGAGATTGTTTAGGTAATGTTTGGGGGCCTGGGTTCAAATCCAGCCATTGCAGATGGTGGAATTAGAATTCAATAAAAATCTGGAATTAAGAGTCTGTTAATGACCATAAACATTTGCCATTTGTATGAAAGTCCCATCTAGCTTACTAATGTCCTTTTTATGAAGGTCAAGTACATGTGACTGTAGACCCATAGCCACCTGATTGGACTCAACTCCGCTCTGGGCAGTGCTGACCTAGCCAGTGACACCCGTATTCAGTAGATGAGTAATAAAAAAACTTATTTTATCATTGCTTGAAACTGAAAAAAAATTATTTTTGTTGTTGATTTCAGAATGAGCAGAAGTTTTCCCGGACGGTGCGAAGTAAAATTCAAAGCAGCTACCAACGTTCTCTACAGGAGATTGGAGAGCTACTGAGAAAGAGATTGGACACGGTTAAAAGCCTGAAATTTTAACTGTTTGAGGCAGAGGAAGAAAAGGGGTAACAGACCAGTGAAGAACTGCACGGCTATGCCGTAAAATCCCGTTACAAATACAGTGTGTTCCTAGGACCCCATCAGATACATCAGCTGATGCAGAACATTTACCAGAAAGCATGAAGGACTTTGCAACGAAAGAGTTTAAAGTAAAAGGTTTTTAGAACAAAAAAGGTTAATAAATTATGTACATAAATTCAGAGTCAGAGGCCTTCTCTCAGACTTGGCAGCAATATTTTTAGATTCTGTTGGGTGTTTCTGTTGTGTAGTTTTGTGCATGTTGCACCCAGCACCATCGCTACTAAATGCTGAAAAGTCAAATGAAACATTAGACTATGTTCAATTGCAAACATAGTACCTGTGTAGGTACTGACATTTTGACTGCAGCTTATACAACACATATGGGTGTACAGAATGTATATGATAAGTACCACGTGTTCCATCATAATTTATTCAACATTTTAATTTTTTTTAATTTGTATAAAATTGTGTTGTATAAGCAGAACTCTTTCACAAACTGTTCTCCTTTATAGATCTGGCTCCTCAAATCTATTCCCTTATTTGCAATTTTCTTTCTGACCCTATTCCAATAAGCTTAATTTGGGGAATTTTTTTTGCTTTTTATGTGCTTGCTTTTCTATCAAATTTTGTTTTATTTCAATTGTGTGAGAGCTGCTGCCCCACACCTTGTTACTGATTGGTCTTGATTCAATGCTCATTGCAGTATACAGTCGCAGAGCAGACTGTGGGGTGAGATTTCCAGACAGTGGAATCAATGCTGTGAGGCATTAATGTTGTCTCTCTCATTTCTCTGTGTATTCAATGCTTCTTTGTCAAACAAGGAAAAGAAGGTGTGTTAGCATCTAATGTACAAGAGCATCCTTTCCATTGTCTTCACAGCTGCTGAAGACAAGACTGAGGAAAAGAAAACTTAATGTATTAAAACAGTTCTCATTCAGAGAGTATACTTTGACAGAAGAGCCTAAATTCCATGAGGCATACTAAAATACGAAACAACAGTAAGGTTTGCATTTTTATTGCACTAATTCCTTGGTGGTATTTGTATTTTGTTAACATCCACACACACTGTTGAAGGCTCTCTACACTGTTGCAGCAACATTAATTTGTCAAAAATAACTTTAAGTAAAATAACCTGTACTCAGATACACTCCAAACAGTATCCTGGCTCCCCTACTGGTTGAGCATGTAATATGTTTTTTTTTTAAAACTATACAGACCAAAATGGTGAACAATTTGCTAATTGATCTTTGCTGAATTTACTCATCTCATTTGAGTGGCATTACAATTCCCTTTAATAGCTCTGGTAGGAATGAGAAAATAAAAATTCATTCCTAGTCTGAAGCTGCTGATCCATCTAAGAAAATTATGTGGGTATTGATTGAGACTGAACTTTAATATATCTTTGGCGCACTCAGAAATAAATACCTGCCAACAATCACAGTGTGGACTTGTGTGGAAATCCCCTTATTTGACACACGGCTAAAGAGCTTCTGTTTCCAAGTGTCAACTGACACTTCTTTTAGAAAGGGAAAGGAGTTGAATAATTGAGTGTGCCAATAACACTTGTGGATCGATGAGGGTGGTATGTATCAGAAACATTCTGATTCATATTTATATAAATACGCCTGTTTAAAGCCATGGCCATTAAATTGGAGCATAGAGGCTAGAGAAACTGGGGTTGTTTTCATTAGCAGAGAAGGTCAAAGGATTTCATTGTGTTCAGATTTATGAAGTCTTGTGAAAATAAATAAGGAGAACTTTCCAGTGACAAAATGGTCAATTAATAGAGGACGAGTGCTGCAGATAATTGTGAAAAGAACCAGAGGTGAGTGGAGAGAGACATTTCTGGATCTCTCATCTGGAATACAATTCTAAAAGGATCATATTCAAAAATAACTTTCAAAAGGGAATGGAAAATGTTGCAGGACTTTCTGAAAAGCAAAGGAATGGACCAAATTGGCCAGCTCCTTCCAACATCTGTGATGCATGTGGGCTGAATGGCTTTCATTCTGCGCTGTATCTTACTATGATTTAATGGCATTCTCATTTGGCGCACAGTCCTTTAAGTTCATGATCGAGATCCAGTCCAAATAATCCCTTTCTGCTGCTAACAAGAAGAGCTTGAATTTTGTTTCATTTAAATTCATTATAGAATATCTCTCAGGCCTTAATAGTATTGAATAGAAATATCTGGTTTATTGTGGATTCATAACTGAATTTGGGATAACCTCCCATTACTGAGACAGACTAGGTACCTTTACTGCCCAGTCAACCTGCACAAATGTGAACTTTGTCAGCTTGACCAAACAATTACAAGTTAAATAGTATTGATGTAGTGATATAAATGCAATAAAAAAATTGTGGTTTTTGTTTTTTTAATCCAGATTTTGGCTCATCAAAGTAAAACTTGTCATGCTTTGCATTAACAAGTTATATAGTTCCTCACAGCACTACATATTGCATGATATTGGAAGTGAAATTGCATTTATGGTAGAGTTGATTTCATACTTTAGAGCTGACAGATCTCTTGATTGCTTATAAATGAGATTTATACAATATGTTGAGCCACTATATAATGCACACGACAAGCTGTATGTTCTGGTGAACTTGACCTGACATTGAACAACAGGATATTGTCATTAGCTATAAACTCTATTTGTAATTCTGGAACAGCCAGAATGTTTGTGACCGTAAATTTTGCTACGGAGTTGAAAGGCCTGGTTATGTGCATTATTCTCTATTGTTAACATTTTCCTGGCCCAAGAAATGTTTTATCATAAAACCAGCTGTTGCTTTTAAAATCTAAAATTTGGGTTTCAAATGATTCTTCGTTTTAAATGATGGTGTGTGAATACTAAATTGTGGACATAATTGCAAGAATATCTTTTTTTAACAGGTATAATTCAAGTTAGCTCATAGGTTTCTTTTTAAACTGAGTTTGTATTTTCTATATATACTGTTTTTAGCTCTTTTATTCCACCTGAACTCAGTGTTACTGTGCAATCAACTAGAACCAGGGAAGTTTGCCTTCTGAATCTTCTCTCCCCTGAAAGTAAGCGCCTGTGGTTTTTTTTTCCTGGCTGAGCAAAGATTAGGATCCAATTTTGTGTAGAGTCATGAGGTTGGACTAGCATTGCACCAGTTTGACTGGAACATTCTGTGGTTCTGTGTGTCTTGATTTTACTATTTGTGTTAATGTGTGCTCAGTATTTGAGGCAAATGCTTACAAAGGCACCATGTGAGCAGAATTCTTCAGAAGTTATTTATATATTTTTTTAAAAAGTCTCCAAATCTCAAATGAATTATCAAATCATTTCAGAAACTTTATATAATGGTCTATATAACACAGAAATCATTTGATTCTATTATCCTTAACTGCACAGGACTACACACTTGTCATTGAGACATGCATATTTTTTAAACTTCCTTAATCAAATAAACTAACTTAACTGCAGAAGAGCCATTGAAAAGGCTCATCTCTTTCATCTATTACAACTTTGTAATGGCAGTTAAATTAATTAGACTTTACACTACTCCCCCCCCCCCCCCCCCGTACATTTATTTTCTTTGCAAATTAAGGGAGCAGTTAAGAAACCTTGCTAACAGAGTATCAATGCTTTTGGCTTGGATGCTGTAAGCTTTACAAATGTGGCACTTTGTGATAGGGAACATATAACTGTTGCAGGAACATTTCCCACTTGTTTAGTTAGCACAATAAAACTTCTGATAACTCAAATGGTGCAGCTCAAACAATTTAATGAGAAACACTCTCTAAATCTGCCATTCATAAGGCAACGGCCTAGTATTATCGCTCGACTTATTAATTCAGAAACTTCGCTAATGATCTGGGGATTTTGGTTCAAATCCTGCCATTACAGATAATGGAATTTGAATTCAAAAAAGAATCTGGAGTCTAATAATGACCACAAAGCCAGTGTCAATTGTTGGAAAAACCCAACTGGTTCCCTGATGTTCTTTCGGGAAGGAAATTTGCCATCTTACCTGGTCAGGCCTACAAGTGACTTCAGACCTACAGCAATGTGGTTAAAGATGGACAATAAATGCTGGCTTCACCAGAGACACCCATTTGCTGTGAGTGAACAAAAAAAATTCATTTATCTTGCTTCATATTTGAGCTGTATGATTGATTGCACATTATTCCATTCAAAGCTATTTCCAACTTGACTTTGCAGTTGAGTAAGACTCTTTGAGTCATAAAAAGCTATACCTGTGACTTTTTGTGTACAACATGCACATAAATAGGCTCAAATATTAGTGAAATGAAGGATTGTGTAGAAATGTGGACTTGTTTTCAGTTAGGATTTTAACAAGCTGAATTTTATAGTTCATTACAGTGTATTCTGGATTTGGTGAGTTAAGCTTTGATATATATTTGTTTCTGAAAGGGAATACTATTTTGCCTTCCTATGTATTAATACCTTAATTTTTAACTGCTTCACTGCACCTTCACCAATCTTTGAAATTTCTTAAATTTCTATAATTTATTAATTTAACAAGGCATGTGAGTAACCAGTTACGTCAATCTTGTGTTCATCTTTTATATTAATAGAGAAAATTCAACTTCCAGCACAGTCCTCAAGGCAGTTTGGTCAATAATTTAAAACATTCTCATGACCTCTATCTCAATTCTTCAACATTCAGTAGTCACAAGACAGCTATTTATTTTGACCTTGCAATGTCAACTTTTAGTTTTGTTTCCCCTCCAGGGAGGGCAAAACATGTTGAAAGGTGAACCTGTATTTCTATTTAAAATGTTAATACAGGCAAATGCATTTGCACTGATTTCTGTTTTCATTGCAAGAGGGTAAGAAAGTCATGTTTTTTCCCCTGCGTTTTCCCACCTCATTCTGCTCTTCAACACACAGCAAAAATTCTGTACATGTATATCAGTGCAGCTTTTTGACTTCTGGTGCGTTACTTTACATGAGTATATCAGCGACTATTTTCATTGTTCGATCCCATTACAACCACAATTGATACTCTGCATCTAATATCACCATTTGCACTTTCCAACTGGAATGGTTGCACTATGAGTGATCTTTTTGTGATGTATCATTTTGTGGCTTACGTGAATGTTTTCCTGTGTCCTTTAACCCAAGAGTATTGAAGTCCAGTTCTTGCATTTACTAAAATCTGGTAGCTGAGCACATTTCTGTTTAATTGCATTAACAATTGACAGCAATTGATTCAACATAACTTGCAATTCATCAATAAAAGATATTGGCTTATTGCTGTATTCCCACTACTGCCATTGATTTTGCAGCACATCCACTAAATTATCTGGACAGGATAATGAATTTATTCTTGTTTGTGTTGTATTTTGCCCTTTTTTAATGTGAGAGGTTTTGTATTTCTTCCCTTCACTTCTCTTTTCAGGTCACGACCATGCTCTCTTATCAAAGGAATCCAATGGAGAGATGCTTGTTTGGTACCCAGCTTATCATGTCTGAGGTTGGAAATAGATATGCAAGTCTAGGGATTATACAGGAGCACTTTCAGCCTTGAGTCTCCCTAAACATGTGTTATGTTTGGTATTCCTGGCTGCTTATGTTGTTACTGGGTCTTAAAAAAGAGAAAGTGTTGCACCAGATGGATGGAAAGACTCAACAACATGACATTTCCTAAAGGACATTTTAAAACGTGCAAAAGTCAAGAGAAAAACCTTATTTTATATATTAACTTAATTATTATTTAGCCATTCCTAATGTAATGAATTCTCCTTGGCAAAGTCTAATTTTAGAATCCCAACATCAATTTTGAGACCAACTAATGCAGCAGAAAGCTGGAATTGAGCCAGAGATTGTCATTTATCATTTGTAAATGCATCCACAAATAAGACATCCACTCCACATGAAAAATAAATTTCAGGTATGACTTAAAAATTCTAACATTCTATCAAAATGGAACTGAAATTAATTCATTAGCAAGGCGCAATCAATAAATGTAAAAATTATCCAGACATTTTGAAGAGACCAATACTGTGTCAAAACTAGGGAAGAGCCAGACTGACATTCTGATGACTGGAATGGTAGATTAATTTTGTCAGCTACCTGCTGATTGAATTGGTGGTGTAATTACAGATTGGAGGGGATTTTTCTTCTTGCTTGAATGATTAAGCAATCATTTATTACATAAAACTAGAAAATAGTATTTTCTCACTCCACATCTCTACCCCAGATTATGACAATCAAAAGTAACAGTTATCACAGCTTAATGTAAAATTCAGTAAATTTTCAATGGAAATATAAGCCATTAACTATTCTTGTGTGGAATTAGGCCCATTGAGTATTATTTTCATTTGATATCTTACTTCAAGAGGCAGGTAATCATAGGACACATTGTAATTCAATGTTGGCATTTATTTTGAGGACTTTAATATAAAAACAGGGATGTACTTTTGAGGCTCTGGTCAGACCATGTTTTGAGCATTGTGTGCGGTTTTGGGCCCCATATCTCAGAAAGGATGTATTGGCCTAGGAGCATGTCCAGAGGAGGTTCATGAGAATGGTCCCAGGAATGAAAGATTTAATGAATGAGGAACATTTGAGGACTCCGGGTCTAAACGTAATGGAGTTTGGAAGGATGAGGGGGGAATCTAATTGAAACTTACAGAATACTGAATGGCCTGGACAGAGTGGATGTCGGAAAGATGTTTCAATTGACAGGAAAGACTAGGACCTGAGGGCATAGCCTTAGACTAAAGGGAAGACCTTTTAGAATGGAGATAAAGAGAAACTTCTTCAGCCAGAGAGTGGTGAATCTATGGAATTCATTGCCACAGAAAGCTGTAGAGGTCAGGTCATTGAGTATACTAAAGATTGAGATAGGTTCTTGATCGTTAAGGATTATGGGGAGAAAGGGTAGAATGGGGTTGAGAAACTCATCAGCCATGATTGAATAGTAGAGCAGACTCAATGGGTAAATGGCCTAATTCTGCTCCTATGTCTTATGGACACTAACATATTCAATTTAAAAAGTGATACAGCTAGGGGAATCTAATTTTTTTTATTCCTGCAATAATTTCAGAGATACTGCAGAATTATTTTACACGCATTGCAATCTCTTACCTTTTTCTTGGATACACATTCTATTGTTTTATCTGATGTACATCTGTAAATTGTGTTCACTCTGTAAGTAGCCCCATATTTAATGACACCAAATTTTTCAAGCTGATATTTAAGGTTATGAAGTGTCCTGAAAATTCTGTTGTATGTTGAACAGAATTGGATACCTATGAATAAGCAGGGCTGCATATTTAAAGGTTAGCAAAGTAATAAAATTCTGCTTATTGAACTTATCTCTGCAGAATCATTCTCTTCACAGACCATTGTGTCTATTTTATACTTCTGTATCACTAGCATTTACAATAGTACTACCACTGACCATTTCTCCTCCTCACACAGAAGTTCATAGTCATTCTGTGTAATAACGTGCACATAAATTTGGAGTCCTATTTGACATTGGACTCTCATTTGTCTGTGTCTGAGTGTTCCATCTAAGGATTTTGATTCAGAAAGGGCTGCATAATGCAAATAACATAATTGATTATAAAAGGATAACCACCCCTAAACTACTATGCAGGCACGCTGCATGCATAAATCTTAAAGAAGCTATTCGTGAAGCTTTAGCTGATATTTCTTGTACTATATTTGGGAGACATTCTTCAGATTTGGAAAGAGGCTAACAATTTCATTATTACAAAACTAACTAAAGAAATAAACTTGAGTCACAGGAAGAGAAATTAGTTGAAATGATTCTGAGATTACTCCCTTAAAGTATAATTTGTTAGCAATAATCCAGATCAGGAATTGGAGATTGTTTAATGTGGTGGTTTTCACCGGTATTATGAACAAAGGACATGCAGTTGTACATTTTTTTAAAATTACAAAAACTTTTTTCATATTAGTTATTCATGGCTAATGTATGATGCTGGTGTTGGACGGGGGTGGACAAAGTTTAAAACTCACCCAACACCATGTTATAGTCCAACAGGTTTATTTGGAAGCACTAGCTTTTGGAGCGGTGCTCCTTCATCGGATGGTTGTGGAGTAATAAGATCTTAAGACACAGAATTTACAGCAAAAGATTAGTGTCATTCAGTGATATATCGAACAAACCTGGATTGTTAAGTCTTTCATCTTTTAGAATGGGTTGCAGTTCATTAATATGTAAATCCCAAACCCCTCTCCTCATCATCTCGAGATAATTTAAGGTTTTATAACAAGATGACATCTCATCTCAGAAAATGCATTAGAAGTGTGAGGTCAGAGTCTGTCTGTATCCCACTCGAGTCAGAAGCTAGTGCTTCCAAATAAACCTATTGGACTAAACCTGGTGTTGTGAGATTTTTAACATGATTAATGTAAGGAGACATGGAATAGGAGGTAAAGCATAGTGAATAATTCATAAAAGAAAATAGAAATGAAAGCTTCCTAGAAAAAAACGTGAGCAGGGTATCGGTGATTTTGGAATTCTTATTTTTAGAGCAGCAATTCTTCCCACAGCATTATCCAAGAAGAATTATGAGAACATTGATTTATTATATATGATGTGCTGCATTTATGAATATAGTTACATGCATTAAACCTAGAAATAAGCTGATGAAAGTAGAGTTGCAATTAGATAGGATAGTGAAGAAGGCTTTTGGTCTGCTTTCCTTTATTGGTCAGAGTATTGAGTACAGGAGTTGGGAGGTCATGTTGTGGCTGTACAGGACATTGGTTAGGCCACTGTTGGAATATTGCATCCATTTTTTGGAGATGCCGGTGTTGGACTGGGGTGTACAAAGATAAAAATCACACAACACCAGGTTATAGTCCAACAGGTTTAATTGGAAGCACACTAGCTTTCGGAGCGTCGCTCCTTCATCAGGTGATAGTGGAGGGCTCAATCCTAACACACACAAGTTACAGCAAAAATTTACAGTGTGTGATGTAACTGAAATTATACATTGAAAAATTGATTGTCTGTTAAGCCTTTCATCTATTAGAATACAGTGATAGTTTCACTTCTTACATGTGTAAATCACAAAACCTTTTTTTAAAATGTTGTATTCTCTGGTTAGCTGTTAACAATGGGTGATAGCTAGACAATATGTTGAAGGTGTTGGCCCCCTGTGTTCTCTGTCTATGCCATGATGTTTAGATTGATTCTAATCTAAAAAGTAAGATAACAGAGTTCCTCATGAATGCATGCAGTTTTTGAGCAAAGTACAATGTAACCCTGCAAGTACAAATTCTCCCACAAAATATGTGTGTGTGTGTCTGTCTGGGTTTGGGCTTGTGAGTGTGAGAAAGTGTGTAGTGGGTGCAGAGCGTCTTACGACTGTGAGGCGGTGCGTGTGTGGGTGTCTGTGTGCGCATCTGTGTATATGTGTGTCCGTGTGTATAGGAGTGCCTGTGTGTGCAGCGCAGTGGTGGTCACCTGTAATGTGACATGAACCCAAGGTCCAGGTTGAGGCCCTCCCTATGGGTACCAAACTTAGCTATCAGCCTCTGCTTGGCCACTTTTCTCTGCTACCTGTCCCGAAGTCCACCTTGGAGGATGGTCACCCGAAGATCCGAGGCTGAATGTCCTGGACCACTAAAGTGTTCCCCAACTGGGAGGGAACACTCCTGTCTGTTATGCGGTGCCCATTCATCCATTGTTGTAGCCTTTGCTCAGTTTCCCAATTGTACCATGCCTCCGAGCATCCTTACCTGCAACGTATAAGATAGACAATGTTGGCTGAGTCACATGAGCACCTGCCATGTACAAGGTGGGAGGTGTCCCCACGCGTAATGGTGGTATCTATGTCCACACTCTGACACGTCTTGCAGCGCCTACCGTGACAGTGTTGTGTGGAGCTGTCCTGAGAGCCGGGCAGCTTGCTATGAACAACGATCTGTTTGAGGTTTGGTGGTTTAAAGGCAAGTAGTGGCGATGTGGGGAAGGTCTTGGAGAGGTGCTCATCCTCATTGATAATGTGTTGCAGGTCACGGAGAACATGGCGTAATTTTTCAGGTCCTGGGAAATACTGAACAACGAAGGGTACCCTATCAGTTGCAGCACGTGTCATTACGGTTCCTTGCTGTGGCACGTTGGAACTGGCGGTCGATGAATTGGGCATTGTACCCCATTCTTGTGAGGGCATCCCTGAGTACTTCAAGGTGTCTGTCACGTTCCTCCTCATCTGAGCAGATCCAGTGTATGTGTAGCGTTTGTCCATAGGAGATGGCTGTTTTAGTATGTTTTGGGTGGAAGCTGGAGAAGTGTAGCACTGTGAGGTTGTCTGTGGGTTTGCGGTAGAGTGTGGTGCTGAGATGTCCATCCTTGATGGAGACGCATGTGTCCAAGAATGAGACAGATAGTCGAGAGTAGTCCATGCTGAGTTTGATGGTGAGATGAAACTTGTTGATGTCACTGTGTAGTTGTATCAGTGACTCCTTGTCATGGGTCCAGAGGAAGAAAATGTCATCAGTGTACCTGGTGTAAAATGTTGGTTGGAGATTCTGCATAGAGAAGAACTCTTGTCCTGAGTAGGGGTCTCAACTTCTGCCCCACCACCAAAATGGACCTGTTGGTTCTGGCAGCAGACGGAGGAGTTCATCAAACGAATGAGACTCCGGGAATTCTTTCAAGGTGCTAGCAGTGATCCCAATGAGCCCACTGATGAACTGGAACAGTCATCATAGGGATCTGTAGAGGAGCAACCAAAGAAGGTGTCAAGTTGTACCCCACCGGAGGGCCACTGCCTTGGGCTTGACATGTCTGCTCAAACCTTCAGGAAGTATATAAATGCCAGATTCATCAGCCGTACCCACAAGGTAGAGCAAAACATCACCCGTTCACAACGCAATGCCATCCAGGCTCTCAAAACCAATGACAACATTGTCAGCAGATAAAGGCTGAGCCATTGTCATTCCGAATAGAACAGATTACTGCAAGGAAGTGTACCGACAACTGAACAACCAGGAACACTACAGGCAACTACCAGCTGATCCGACCAAAGAACACACCCGTGAATTAAACACACTGATCAGAACTTTGGATCCGGTCCTTCAGAGTTCCCTACACGCCCTCATCCCACGTACTTCTCGTGTAGGCGACTTCTACTGCCTTCCAAAGGTACACAAAGCCAACACACCAGGATTTCCTGTCATGTCGGGCAATGGAACCCTATGTGAGAATCTCTATGTAGAAGGCATCTTGAAACTTATTATACAGGGGATCTCCAGCTTCTGTCGCGACACTACGGATTTCTTACAGAAACTCAGCACCCATGGACCAGTCGAACCGGTCACATTTCTCGTCACAATGGACGTTTCCGCACATTACACCAGCATCCCCCACAATGATGGCATCGCGGCAATAGCCTCAGTACTCAACACCAACAACTGCCAATCTCCAAACATCATCCTATAACTCATCCACTTTATCCTTGATCACAAAGTCTTCACCTTTGAAACCCGTTCTTCATCCAGATACATGGAACAGTCAAGGGGACCAAATTTGCACCCCAATATGCCAACATTTTTATGCACAGGTTCGAACAAGACTTCTTCTCTATGCAGGATCTCCAACCAACATTTTACACCAGGTACACTGATGACATTTTCTTCCTCTGGACCCATGACAAGGAGTCACTGATAAAACTCCACAGTGACATCAACAAGTTTCATCCCACCATCAAACTCACCATGGACTACTCTCGACTATCTGTCTCATTCTTGGACACATGCGTCTCCATCAAGGATGGACATCTCAGCACCACACTCTACCGCAAACCCACAGACAACCTCACAGTGCTACACTTCTCCAGCTTCCACCCAAAACATATTAAAACAGCCATTCCCTATGGACAAGCCCTACACATACACTGGATCTGCTCAGATGAGGAGGAACATGACAGACACCTGGAAGTACTCAGAGATGCCCTCACAAGAATGGGGTACAATGCCCAACTCATCGACCGCCATAGCAAGGTACCGTAATGACCTCCTCAGGAGACACACGTGCTGCAACCGACAGGGTACCCTTCGTTGTTCAGTATTTCCCAGGAGCTGAAAAATTACGCCATGTTCTTCATGACCTGCAACACATTATCAATGAGGATGAGCACCTCACCAAGACCTTCCCCACACCTCCACGACTTGCCAAACCTCAAACAGATCATTGTTCATAGCAAGCTGCCCGGCTCTCAGGACAACTCCATACAACCCTGTCATGATAGGCACTGCAAGATGTGTTCAGAGTGTGGACATAGATACCACCATTACGCGTGGGGACACCTCCCACCTTGTACATGGCAGGTCTTCATGTGACTCAGCCAATGTTGTCTATCTTATACGTTGCAGGCAAGGATGCCCGGATGCATGGAACATTGGGGAAACCGAGCAAAGGCTACAACAACGGATGAATGGGCACCACACAACAATCGACAGACGGGAGTGTTCCCTCCCAGTTGGGGAACACTTAAGTGGTCCAGGACATTCAGCCTGGGACCTTCGGGTGACCATCCTCCAAGGTGGACTTCGGGACAGTCAGCAGAGGAAAGTGGCCGAGCAGAGGCTGATAGCTAAGTTCGGCACCCATAGGGAGGGCATCAACCGGGACCTTGGGTTCATGTCACATTACAGGTGACCACCATTGCACTATACACACACACAGATACTCCTACACACACACACACACACACACACACTCCTATACACACACATGTACACAGATGCGCACACAGACACCCACACACAACCCTTACAGACACACAAACACACTCCCACACTCTCACATGCACCCCATCACAGACTTAAGACTCACTACACACACACACACACTTTCTTTCACTCACAACGCCCATCCCAATCAGACAGACAGACACACACAAAGAACCACATGCACACATTTTGTGGGGTGAATTTGTACTTGCAGGGTTACATTGTACTTTGCTCAAAAACTGCATGCATTCATGTAGAACTCCGTTATCTCACTTTTTAGATTAGAATCAATCTAAACATCATGGCATAGACAGAGAACACAGGGGGCCAAAACCTTCAACATATTGTCTAGCTATCACCCACTGTTAACAGCTAACCAGAGAATACAACATTTTAAAAAAAGGTTTTGTGATTTACACATGTAAGAAGTGAAACTATCACGGTATTCTAACAGATGAAAGGCTTAACAGACAATCAATTTTTCAATGTACAATTTCAGTTACATCACACACTGTAAATTTTTGCTGTAACTTGTGTGTGTTAGGATTGAGCCCTCCACTATCACCTGATGAAGGAGCGACGCTCCGAAAGCTAGTGTGCTTCCAATTAAACCTGTTGGACTATAACCTGGTGTTGTGTGATTTTTAACTTTACATGCATTTTGGTCTCCTTCCTATTGGAAGGATGTTGTGAAACTTGAAAGGGTTCAGAAAAGATTTACAAGGATGTTGCCAGGGTTGGAGGATTTGAGCTACAGGGAGAGGTTGAATAGGCTGAGGCTGTTTTCTCTGGAGAGGCTGAGGGGTGACCTCACAGAGGTTTCTAAAATCATGAGGGGCATGGATAGGATAAATAGACAAAGTCTTTTCCTTGGTGTGGGGGAGTCCAGAACTCGAGGGCATAGGTTTAGGGCGAGAGGGGAAAGATATAAAACAGACTTAAGCGGCGACCTTTTCATGCAGAGGGTGGCACATATATGGGATGAGCTGCCAGAGGAAGTGGTGGAGGCTAGAACAATTGCAACATTTAAAAGGCATCTGGATGGGTATATGAATAGGAAGGCCTTAGAGGGATATGGGCTGGGTGCTGGCAAGTGGGACCAGATTAGGTTGGGATATATGGTCGGCATGGACAAGTTGGACCGAAGGGTCTGTTTCTGTGCTATACATCTCTATGACTCTGGGTAATTTTTATTATGCAACATAATTTCCCATGGCATTTCAGATGAATGAGTGTATTTTCACCATCTAATTCTTGTACTTCATTAAATGTTTTTCTGTCCTTAGTGGTGATCTTTCAGGAATCACCGGAGTCAGACAAGGTGACAGAGGACTGGAAAATTGCAAATGTAACCGCCCTGTGTAAGGAGGGAAAAAGGCAAAAGGTGGGAAATTACAGGCAGATTAGCCTGGCCTCCGTTGTCAGTAAGATTTTGGAGTCCATTGTGAAGGATGAGATTTCTGAATACTTGGGAGTGCATGATAAAATAGGACAAAAGCAGCATGATTTTGTCAAGGGGAAGTCATGCCTGACAAATCTGTTCGAATTCTTTGAGGTGGTAACGAGCAAGTTAGACCAAGGAGAGCCAATGGATGTTATCTAACTGGAATTCAAGAAGGCCTTTGATGTGCCACACAGGGTAAGATAAGATGGTGTTAGAGGCAAGATACTAGTTTGCAGATGATACAAAGGTAGGTGGGACAGGTATTATTGAGCAGGCAGGGAGGCTACAGAAGGATTTATACAAGAACAGTGGGCAAAGAAGTGGCAGATGGAATACAACGTGGGAAAGTGAGTTTGTGCACTTTGGTAGAAAGAAGAGACATGGACTAAATGGGGGGGGGAAGAAAATCAAATCTGGGCAGTCATTGTCCTGGATTCTCTTAAGATTAACTCACAGGTTGAGTCAGTAATTAGGATGGCAAATGCAATGTTGGCATTCAATTCAAGAGGACTAGAATATAAAAGCAGGGATGTACTTCTGAGGCTTTATACTGCACTGGTCAGACTACATTTAGAATATTGTGAGCAGTTTTGGGCCCCACATCTCATGAAGGACATATGGTCCTGGAGCACATCCATGAGAATAATCCCAGCAATGGAAGGTTTAACATATGAGGAATATTTGAACACACTGTATACTCCAGAGTTTAGAAGGATGGGGGGGGAGGGGTGAGATCTAAAT
Organism: Chiloscyllium plagiosum; assembly: GCF_037043375.1. Taxonomy (NCBI): domain Eukaryota; kingdom Metazoa; phylum Chordata; class Chondrichthyes; order Orectolobiformes; family Hemiscylliidae; genus Chiloscyllium; species Chiloscyllium plagiosum. The sequence continues at coordinate 19,275,731 of NW_028270162.1, read as the reverse complement.
GAAACTTACATAATACTGAAAGGATTGGATAGGGTGGATGTTGGGAAGATGTTTCAATTAGCAAATGACTAGGACCTGAGGGCACAGCCTCGGAGTAAAGGGAGGACCCCTTAGAACAGCGATGAGGGTGAGTTTATGGGAATTCATTGCCACAGAAGGCTGTAGAGGTCAGGTCATTGAGTTTATTTAAGACTGATGGATAAGTTATTGATGTGAACGGGATCAAAGGTTACAAAGAGAAGGCAGGAGAATGGGGTTGAGAAACCTATCAGCTATGATTGAATAGCAGAGCAGACTCGATGGGCTGAATGGCCTAATTTCTGCTCCTTGATCTTATCTGTGTATTTCAATGATGTATACTATGTGTCTGTGCAAAATTTCACTTGATTGATGTTGCACTGCAAGTTAATAATGAACTATTTATGGAAGTACTCTCGTCCTGTATAGAGGTGTGAGGGATGTTTGAAGGAACAGTCTCAGCACAGACAGTAAACTTTGAAAACAAAGCATAATCAGTCCCATGGGAGAGGAGCATGCCTGTGGGTTTTTAGTATTGGTAGGGAGTGATTGTTGAGGCAGTTCTATCTTGAATCTGATACATTTAAAGCTACTGTTTAATTCCAGATTAGAAATGCTTGTAGGAATCATTTGTTCCAGAATTTTTCCAGTATGGCTACAGAAACAGGACTGTCTGATTCAAGGGAAAGGTTGAACTAATTACACTATGTGGTCTCATCTCAATGATTACACCTGTTTTTCACAACTCTTGTTTAATTAAAATTAGAATCCTGTAATTTCAGAAGGAAACCATTCAGTATATCAGGCCTCTGTTGGTTGTTTATGACTTAATTTCATTTCAAATATAAATCTAGCACATTACTAATGCACTACTCCAATCATCCCTTCAGATAACACATTTTGAATCATAAGATTTAATTGCAAAATTTTTTATTCATGTCAACTCAGGTTTTTTTTTGCAAGTTACTTTAAATTGCTGTCCTTTTTGTTCCTTAAAAATTGTTGTCCATAAGAGTCATAGAGCTGTACAGCATGGAAACAGATCCTTCGGTCCAACCCGTCCATGCCAACCAGATATCCCAACCCAATCTAGTCCCACCTGCCAGCACCCAGCCCATATCCCTCCAAACCCTTCCTATTCATATACCCATCCAAATGCCTCTTAAATGTTGCAATTGTACCAGCCTCCACCACTTCCTCTCGCAGCTCATTCCATACACGTACCACCCTCTGTGTGAAAAAGATGCCCCTTAGTTGTCTTTTATAGCTTTCCCTCTCACCCTAAACCTACTTCTGGACTCCCTCATCCCAGGGAAGAGACTTTGTCTACTTATCCTATCCATGCCCCTCATAATTTTGTAAACCTCTATAAGGTCACCCCTCAGCCTCTGCTCCAGGGAAAACAGCCCCAGCCTGTTCAGCCTCTCCCTTTCGCTCAAATCCTCCAAACCTGGCAACATCCTTGTAAATCTTTTCTGAACCCTTTCAAGTTTCACAACATCTTTCCGATAGGAAGGAGACCAGAATTGCACGCAATATTCCAACTCTGACCTAACCAATGTCCTGTACAGCCACAACATGACCTCCCAACTCCTGTACTCAATACTCTGACCAATAAAGGAAAGCATACTAAATGCCGCCTTCACTATCTCATCTATCTGCGACTCCACTTTCAAGGAGCTATGAACCTGCACTCCAAGGTCTCTTTGTTCAGCAACACTCCCTAGGACCTTACCATTAAGTGTATAAGTCCTGCTAAGATTTGCTTTCCCAAAATGCAGCACCTCACATTTATCTGAATTAAACTCCATCTGCCACTTCTCAGCCCATTGGCCCATCTGATCAAGATCCTGTTGTAATCTGAGGTGACCCTCTTCGCTGTCCACTACACCTCCAATTTTGGTGTCATCTGTAAACCTACTAACTATACCTCTTATGCTTGCATCCAAATCATTTATGTAAATGACAAAAAGTAGAAGACCCAGCACCGATCCTTGTGGCACTCCACTGGTCACAGGCCTCCAATCTGAAAAACAACCCTCCACCACCACTACCACCACCACAGTGTCTTCGACCTTTGAGCCAGTCCTGTATCCAAATGGCTAGTTCTCCCTGTATCCAATGAGATCTAACTTTGCTAATCAATCTCCCATGGGGAACCTTGTCAAATGCCTTACTGAAGTCCACATAGGTCACATCTACTGCTCTGCCCTCATCAATCCTCTTTGTTACTTCCTCAAAAAATTCAATCAAGTTGGTGACACATGATTTCCCACGCACAAAGCCATGTTGACTATCCCTAATCAGTCCTTGCCTTTCCAAATACATGTACATCCTGTCCCTCAGGATTCCCTCCAACAACTTGCCCACCACTGAGGTCAGTCAGGCTCACTGGCTTGTCCTTACCACCCTTCTTAAACAGTGGCACCACGTTAGCCAACCTCCAGTCTTCCAGCAGCTCACCTGTGACTATCGATGATACAAATATCTCAGCAAGAGGCCCCGCAATCACTTCTGTAGCTTCCCACAAAGTTCTCAGGTACACCTGATCAGGTCCTGGGATTTATCCACCTTTACCCGTTTCAAGACATCATTGTTAGATCCTACTACTTGAAACAGTTTCTCCTAATTTACTCATGAAAACTTTTAAATATCTGTATAAAATCTTTCCCTTCTCCTAAGTATTGCAACATAATTGAACTTTCATCCCTTGTTGTACTCTTGTAAGTCTTCCCTGCTTCCTCTTTAAAGGCTTGAAATCCTTATGAAAATGTGATGATCAACTGGACAATTTTTAAACAGCCTTTAACTTGTTCTGCCACCTCCAAACACTTGTCTGTGTACACCACTGAGATTCCATTATTGCGTCCTATTTAAAATTAGTGTTTAATTTGGATTCTTATTCATCTAAACAAAATGAGTCACATCCATGGTGTGTTGCAGAAGAGTTCATCTGCCATGTTTCTATGTATTTTAACAGTTCTGTGTCTTCCTGAAGTCAATTACTATCTTTCTCAGAGATACATTTGAGTTTGTGTAATCTACAAAGTTTTAAATGATGCCTTATATACCAACGTCTAAGTCATTAATATGTAGTAAATTGCACAGTAGCCAACATAATTCCTGGGAAACATCACTGCACACTTCCCCTAAAATTCTGATTAACAACCATTCACCACTACTGTCCTCTACTTAACTATTCTCTTAGCCAATACAGCTCTTTAATCTCATGGACTTCAATTTTGCACAAAATACATAATTGTGCATGATGCTTCTCCAGGTTTGACATTTGTTGCTGAGCCAGACTGACCGATCAACTTTGCTGTCATTGAATGTTGCAAATTTACCCAGTAAATAAAATAACCAGCCTCAGTCATCAATAACCAATTTTAGTACTACTAATTGAGGTATAAATGTTGATTAGGACAACAAAATTCTCGATCTTTAAATAGTACTGTAGTACTAAGACATCTATTAAATTCAGCGGTACACTTACCAGGACCTGTTGTCTAACATCAAACATGTTGCATTACTCCCTGAAGATATGCTGTATAGAAGTATCAACATATATTATGCACAAGTCCTGATGTGGAATTTAAACTCTCACCCATGATACAACAGTTCCTATCATTGACACAAGACTATTAGGAAGGGAAAGCAACTTGTTTTGAATTCCAGACTGTAAAATGACTTCATCCTGACTAAAATTGAATCAGTTATATATACACCATATGCAAGATTAATTGTAAATTATCATTTTTAATAAGATTTTTAAAACAATTCACAATAGAACACAAGATCATTTGCACATCAGGGTGATCCTTATAGAGATCAATTGTTGGGAGAAAATCTAAATATGGGTGATGAAGAAATGAACAGGTGTCAACATAATTGGAGAATACTTTTCCTTTGTTTTACTGTAAGTTGCCTTTTACTTGAAGAGGAGTGTTTTTTTCTCATACCTGCATCTCCTTCACTCATGCCAATCAGTTATAAGTGGAGACCCAAACACATTTATACACATGCAGGATTTGATCTTAGTTGGAATGTTGTACTATTCCCTCTCCTCTTGCTCGCCAGTGAAAAGAGTATAAGGGAATGCTGTTCAGGAGTATTACAGCCCAGAGAGAGGAGGTGAAAAAGGCCTCACTATTACAGTCTATAGAGTTTTAATCTTCTTTAGAATTTATTGGCAATGACTTTCGGACCTCTGTTTAGTTACACCCATTATGGCATTTTTGACATGAGGAACTCGCTACGTGGGAAGCAATGGGACAGACCTATACTGCTTCAGATTGTTACATGTTGAAATAATACTGGGAATAACCCTCAAAAGGTTAGTGAAGAAAATATTTTCCAAGAATTAAAAAAAAAATTAAGAGGTTTATAAACAAAGACATGTCACTGCTGAAGAGCTTCATAATTTCTATAAAATCTTGTACTTTGAACTACAGTAGCGCCTTGACATACAAACGACCCCGTTCACGAACAAATCAGTTTACGAACAGGATTGTACGTAACGTGTTGCTTCAACGTACGTACGAAATTCAAGGTACGAACGCAAAAAGTCCGTGTGCGACCACGTGGTTTCACTGTTCTGCTTTGCTACGTGCTTGTTGAACGCAAAAGCTCTCGGGACCTGAGTGCTCTCATTCAGTTCGTCCTTGGCGCATGCGCTGTGAACAGCCATCCAAGCATTCTTACGCTATCCGAACAATGGGAAAAATTGATTCAGTTCGCGAACTTTTCGGTTCACGAACCGGGTCCCGGAATGGATTAAGTTCATAAGTCGAGGCGCTACTGTATATTATTTGACATCTGCTTGAAGACAGTTTTATGGTTTAACTCCCATTCTTTAATGGTATTTCCTCTTCTGAGCTGGTCTACCTCTGCCACTCACTACTCCCTGGCTGATTACGAATGAGTGGTCTGGTCACAGGCTTCTACTGGTCTGAAATGAAGGTGGGGTAATGCAGTCTGACAGCTTCTGTTCAGTAGCTCCTTTAGCGTAGCACAGCTGAAACTGGCAACTCTGAGCTATGAAGCATGTTGGTCAAAGCCCATCATTAGCATATACTCCTGCAGTTTCAACATGCACAATGCTGCCACAATCATGGTGAAAATTCCCTTTCAATAAAAGACCCTAAGACCTTTGAAGGGGTATTGTTATGAGCTAGACAGACTGAGGATCCCAGGATTGAGTCCAAATTTGTTGTGTTAACTGGAGTGGCAAAATGCCATAATTCAGTTTGGTGCTTTGGCATGAAGGGGGATTCAACAAACAAGTAATATATTCAGTGCCTCATGCCAGCTGGCATTTGAGAACAATATCAGACTCTGTTAAGATAGCACAATAGTCAGAGCCTTCAGCTGAGAAGAATAAGTGGGAGATGGTGGACTCCGGATAACCAGATCCTCCTCAGCAATTTCAGCAGTGACATGGCTTACAGTAGAATGCTTTTTTTTTTTAAACTTCAGGACTTCAACAGATCCCAGTTAATTCTTACAAATCCTCTTTTGCTACACTGGGTACTTGAAATGAGCTCAGGATATTCTGCCGTTTCTGAAACTCCACCTTTTTAGCTGAACTCATCTTGCTCTCTTCCAGCAGTTTGCCAATCCGTGCAATCTCGGAATGGACAAATGAATCACCTTGTGCCAGAACCTTGCTCATAATTTTATGGTACTGTTCTGCTGATTTCTGCTCAGACTCTGGCATCTCCTGTATCATGGCCTTCACCTTCTCCATGATCTTCTGGCGCTCTTCCTGGGCGCTTGTGCTGCGGAACTCTGCAGCTAGTGTGTCATACTCCTCCAGACATCCGAGCATTCCGACCCACACACCTTTACTCTTCAACCACTGCTGAATGGCATCCTGTTTAATCTCACCAGTGTAGTGGACTGGATTCTCCAAATCCCCATTCATGAAAAGCAAATAGACAGGATAGTCATCCTTTTCCACTTTGTATTTCGTGCCAAGTTCTGAATTTTCCTTTTCACCATAATCTGTTTATGAATTTAAAAAATCTAAAGTTAAATAATTTCTCATAGTATAAGTCTGACTATATATTTTAAAACATTGTTTTTCCTCACTTTCTCCCGCCCTCATAACACTCCCAATTCCCACAGGATCTACAGCTTGGCACACAAGCTTCTAATTCTCCCCTACCCTTTCCTAAGAATATTTACTGGCTGTGAGTCGTATGGGATGTCTTCAGTGTATGAAAGGTGTTTATGTCAAAACAAATTATTTCTTCTCCCTATTCTATGTACTCTCCATTTTTCATGGTCTCGATTCCAGCTCACAGTTGGAAATAGCCACTCAATAGTTATGCTGAGAAAAAAATTCTAACAATAAGACCTGCTATCTGGCTGAGGCTCCAAGCATCCCTGTTTACTAATATTTATTTATTTATTTACAAGCACAACACATAGCTGAAACCATGTTCATATTCAATGATTGGAATTGTTGTGGGAACTAACCAATATAAGACACAGACATTTAATAGAGGAGGTTTCTGACCACTTAGTTTAATTCTTGAGCAAGTAACTCTTCCTACCTGATATTCCCACCTCAGCCACCAAGAGTTCCTTGCTGGAAGCAGAGTTTTCTGCTAATTTCTTAAACTCATCCTGTTTCTCTCCATATGGATACTGTGTGTCAATCTTTACCAGCACATACTTCTGTTTGGGAATAACCTGCAGGAAATACTGAGACTTTAGGTGTTGATCCATTTATTGGGTTTGCACAATTCTCGTAGTCTGAAACTGCATTTCATCAAATACAACTGACCCAAAGCTCTCTTTACCCACAACCAATCTTCTCACTATATAAATCATTGGATAACCACCAGGAAGGTCAGTGTTATCTATTCACAGCTGCTGCCAGGCCTGCTGAGTATTTCCAATACTTTGTCTTTATGTCTTACATGTTTTCTGCATCTCATTGTTTTTGTAAAGAAAATAAAAGTTCTATTTAACGAAGCTAGTTTCTGTTCAGAATTAAAAAGTGCAACGTTTCCCAACACCCGCCTATTCTCTGATAGAGGTTTTTGGCATGAATTTGGTAACCGGTCTTTGTTTCTGGAATGATTCATTGTGTGTGGCATTTTGGGGTAAATTTGACGAGTAAATCTGAATTCATTTTCTTTCTGTTACGTACTTTTAACTGTGGCTTCTATTTTTTTTAAAAAATGCTGCAACCCAGGAGGACGTTGTTTCAGTGATTCCTGTTTGTAAGAAAACTAACCTTTATAACCAGATGTGATGGCTGCATGTGACTGAGTTGCAGATTCTAGCACATTCTGTGAGCTCATGTTGTTCTGGCCTAATTAGTGACTGAAGCAGAGATGGGGAGGGAGAAAAGGAGTGGGGCTAGGGAAAACAAAACGAGCGACATTGATGCAAACGAGGGGGAGATGGGCGGGAGGGAGGAAGTGAAACACGCGTGCAGAAAGGATTGGTGGGGAGGTGCTCATTGCTGTTCGCTGTCATTTTTCTATTGGAGGAGCGCACTAGGGCATTGCAAAAGGAAAGCCTCTATTAACCACCCTGTTAACGGACTGAATGACAGCAAAGTCCCGTGCCCAGCAGAGATTCCGGTGCCAGAAAATTCTGCACATCAGTCCTCGAGGACCCCCCGTCATGATAAAGATACACTGCACTGAAACAGTGGCAATGTTACAAACTCTGCCCGTGCACACTGCTACACTCTTCTCAAATTAATTCATTGCCATTTTTAAAACTGGATTGATCAGCAAACCCGTGCATTCTATTCTCGCCTTTACTCATTGTCTATTTCTCTAACATACTTCAACCTATTTTAAAAAAAACACAAGGGAGCCGATCAGGTTTAATTTCCTTAGCGTCTGATAGAAACCTGTCACTTAACAAAATCGGCTTCGATTGGCATCCCGGGCATTTCCACATTGTGCTTTTTCTTTGCCGTTGGATATTGCCCCATTTTTTTTTCAGTTAAAAATCACACAACACCAGGTTATAGTCCAACAGGTTTAATTGGAAGCACACTAGCTTTCGGAGCGACGCTCCTTCATCAGGTGATAGTCAAATCATTTTTTGTTTCAGAGCTGCAAGATGTCAAATGAGTTATCACACTGTCGTGTTTATTTCAGATGTAGCACCGAGGAAGTTCCCGTTTGCCCGCCTGCAAATCAAATGTTTAACATGAGCGCCGCGTTTTCAGAGTGCACTCACCTTGTAGAAAGTGACCGTGTCCAGAGGGAGCGAGCCGACTGTGTGCAGGGCCCAAGTGGGAATAAAAAGATGCAGAAATGCCGCAGCGACAAAGAGCAGGAAGGAGCTGCTAACTGCTGCCATGGTTTACTGTGCCTCACATCAGCACCATGTGATCTTTAGGGCTGGGAGTTTCATGCAAATAACTTCCAGCCCTCCAGTTGTAAAGATTAATATCTTTGAGTGCAGGCAACGTGTTCTGTTACTAGAAAGCCAGCACTACATACATAATTAGGATGCATGCAGGCAAGGAATTGGTATTATTTTATTGAAAGTTTTTGAATTATTTTAAAAGCACTGTGAATAGGTTGGGGAATGCATTGACAATGGGTAGAGACAAAGTGCAGATCCTGGAATCCAAAGTATGGGGTACGGTGGCACAGTGGTTAGCACTGCTGCCTCTCAGCGCCAGAGACCCGGGTTCAATTCCCGACTCAGGCAACTGACTGTGTGGAGTTTGCATGTATCTGCTCTGGTTTCCTCTGGCCATGCTAAATTGCCTGTAGTTTTAGATAGGGGTATGGGTGGGTTGCGCTTCGGCGGGTCGGAAGGAGAAGAACACGGAAGGAGAAGAACACAGCAAGGCAGCATCAGGGTAGAGGTTAAAAATGTGTTGCTGGAAAAGTGCAGCAGGTCAGGTAGCATCCAAGGAGCAGGAGAATTGATGTTTCTTCAGGAATGAGGAAGGTGTGCCCAGCAAGCTAAGATAAAAGGTAGGGAGGAGGGGCGTTGGGAATGCAGGTGATAGGCCTGAGAAGGAGTGGGGTGGGGTGGAGAGGTCAGGAAGAAGATTGCAGGTCAAGAAGGTGGGTGCTGAGTCTGAGGGTTGGGACTGAGATAAGGTGGGGGGAGGGGAAATGAGGAAACGAGAAATCTGCATTCACCCCTTGTGGTTGGAGGGTTCCTAGGCGGAAGATGAGGCGCTCTTCCTCCAGGCCATGGTCTGGCGATGGAGGAGGCCAAGAACCTGCATGTCCTTGGTGGAGTGGGAGGGGGAGTTAAAGTGTTCAGCCACATGGCGGTTCCGCAAGTAGGCGGCCTGTCTCCCCAGTGTAGAGGAGGCCACATTGGATAGAGCAGATGCAGTAAATGATGTGTGTGGAGGTGTAGGTGAATTTGTGACGGATATGGAAGGATCCCTTGGGGCCTTGGAGGGAAGTAAGGGGGGAGGTAAGGACGCAAGTTTTGCATTTCTTGCGGTTGCAGGGGAAAATGCCGGGAGTGAAGGTTGCAGGGGAAGGTGCCGGGAGTGAAGGTTGGGTTGGTGGGGGGTGTGGACCTGACGAGGGAGTCACGGAGGGAGTGGTCTTTCTGGAACGCTGATAGGGGAGGGGAGGGAAATATATCCTTGGTGGTGGGGTCTGTTTGGAGGTGGCAGAAATGACGAAGGATGATACAATGTATCTGGAGGTTGGTGGGGTGGTAGGTGAGGACCAGTGGGGTTCTGTCCTTGTGGCGATTGGAGGGGTGGGGTTGAAGGGCGGAGGAGCGGGAAGTGGAGGAGATGCGGTGGAGAGCATCGTCAACAACGTCTGAGGGGAAATTGCGGTCTTTGAAGAAGGAGGACATCTGGGTTGTTTGGTATTGGAATTGGTCCTCCTGGGAGCAGATGTGGTGGAGGCGAAGGAATTGGGAATATGGGATAGCGTTTTTACAGGGGGCAGGGTGGGAGGAGGTGTAATCTAGGTAGCTGTGGGAGTCGGTCGTATTCTGGTAAATGTCTGTGTTGAGTCGGTCGCCCGAGATAGAAATGGAGAGGTCTAGGAAGGGGAGGGAGGAGTCTGAGACGGTCCAGGTAAATTTGAGGTCGGGGTGCAAGGTGTTAGTAAAGTGGATGAACTGTTCAACCTCCTTGTGGGAGCACGAGGTAGCGCCGATACAGTCATCGATGTAGCGGAGGAAAAGGTGGGGAGTGGTGCCAGTGTAGCTGTGGAAGATGGACTGTTCCACATATCTGACGAAGAAGCAGGCATAGCTGGGGCCCATTCGGGTGCCCATGGCTACTCCTTTGGTTTGGAGGAAGTGGGAGGATTGGAAAGAGAAGTTGTTCAGAGTGAGGACCAGTTAAGTCAGTCAAAGGAGGGTGTCAGTGGAAGGGTCGGCGGGAAAGGAAGAAGCGGAGGGCTTTGAGGCCTTCGTGATGGGGGATGGAGGTGTATAGGGATTGGATGTCCATGGTGAAGATAAGGCGTTGGGGGCTGGGGATGCGAAAATCATGGAGGAGGTGGAGGGCGTGGGTGGTGTCCCGAACGTAGGTGGGGAGTTCTTGGACTAAGGGGGACAGGACCGTGTCGAGTTTTGCAGAGATGAGTTCGGTGGGGCAGGAGCAGGCTGAGACAATGGGTCGGCCGGGGCAGTCAGATTTTGGGCAGGAGGTAGAAACGGGCGGTGCGGGGTTGTGGGACTATAAGTTGGAGGCGGTGGATGGGAGATCCCCTGAGGTGATGAGGTTATGGATGGTCTGGGAGATGATGGTTTGGTGGTCATGGTCATGGTCAAGGGGGCAGTAGGAGAAGGTGTCCGCGAGCTGGCGTTTAGCCTCAGCGGTGTAAAGGTCGGTGCGCCAAACTACCACCGCGCCTCCCTTGTCTGCCGGTTTGATAGTGAGGTTGGGGTTGGAGCGGAGGGAGTGGAGGGCTGCACATTGTGAGAGTGAGAGGTTGGAGTGGGTAAGAGGGGTGGACAGGTTGAGGCGGTTAATGTCACGGCGGCAGTTGGCTATGAAGAGATCGAGGGCAGGTAAGAGCATCAGGGTAGAGGCAGATTCAATTGCAGCTTTCAAAAAGTGCTTGAAGAAGCAAAAATGAAATGTTGGGGATGTGGAGGCAGTCGAGTGGGACTGATAGGGTGAGTCTGGTAGCCTGCACAGATTCAATGAACTGAGTGGTTTATTATGCTGGAACACCATCCTGTGTTTTGAGGGTTTTTTTTCAATTACATTCAACTTTGAATATCATGTTTTCTGACGTTCTTGCTTTAGATGGCAGGAAATGTATTACCAATCTCTGACCTTGTTTCTGAGTCAGCCACAAGGAGACACAGTATTTTGTGCATGGTTCACAGTAGTGATTCTGCTTGGATCCCGTTTTCCTTCTCAAGACATGGCACTGTAGAACGAGCTAGTTCTTTGCAATTCTGCTGGTCTCACTACACTGTCATCCCCAGCCCTTGCATTTTTTCCTCTCTTCAGGCACGTAAACAATTCTTTTATGGAAGTCACAACCAGATCTGTCTCCACCCACACTGCCATGCAATGAATTCAAATCCAAACCACAGCAAATACTTCAAAGACCATCAAGAATAAAATGATTCCCATTCCTTATTTTCATTCTTTTTAATATTCTAGTGTTGTCATTTCAAAGAGTCATAGAGATGTACAGCATGGAAACAGACCCTTCGGTCCAACCCATCCATACCGACCAGATATCCCAACCCAATCTAGTCCCACCTGCCAGCACCCGGCCCATATCCCTCCAAACCCTTCTTATTCATATACCCATCCAAATGCCTCTTAAATGTTGCAATTCTACCAGCCTCCACCACTTCCTCTGGCGGCTCATTCCATACACGTACCACCCTCTGTGTGAAAACGTTGCCCCATACGTCTCTTTTATATCTTTCCCCTCTCACCCTAAACCTATGCCCTCTAGTTCTGGACTTCCCGACCCCAGGGAAAAGACTTTGTCTATTTATCCTATCCATGCCCCTCATAATTTTGTAAACCTCTATAAGGTCACCCCTCAGCCTCCAACGCTCCAGGAAATCAGCGCCAGCCTGTCTGGCCTCTCCCTAAAGCTCAAATCCTCCAACCGTGGCAACATCCTTGTAAATCTTTTCTGAACTCTTTCAAGTTTCACAACATCTTTCCGATAGGAAGGAGACCAGAATTGCACGCAATATTCCAACTCTGGCCTAACCAATGTCCTGTACAGCCGCAACATGACCTCCCAACTCCTGTACTCAATACTCTGACCAATAAAGGAAAGCTTATCAAACACCTTCTTCACTATCCTATCTACCTGCGACCCCACTTTCAAGGAGCTATGAACCTGCACTCCAAGGTCTCTTTGTTCAGCAACACTCCCTAGGACCTTACCATTAAGTGTATAAGTCCTGCCAAGATTTGCTTTCCCAAAATGCAGCACCTCGCATTTATCGAATTAAACTCCATCTGCCACGTCTTAGCCCATTGGTCCACCTGGTCCAGATCCTGTTGTAATCTGAGGTAACCCTCTTCGCTGTCCACTACCCCTCCAATTTTGGTGTCATCTGCAAACTCACTAACTGTACCTCTTATGCTCGCATAATACAAAATAGTGTAACCACTTTACAATATAATAACATCAATATAAATAAAGGAAACAAATTACTAATCTACTCTACAGACTACCAAAACACAAAGTAAGATATAAGAAAAAAAACTCTATATTAAGAAAACTACAATACAGTATATAACTAACAAAAAAAAGAGGATAACTAAATAAACATTCAAAATAAAATTATATCAAGTTCTGTACGGGATTTGTCATCCCAGGAGCCCCCGAACCAGCAGACATTATCCTCATGGCTAATCAAAGGCCCTAAACAGAATGGCCGATACATCTGCATCAATGTAGTTCAAAAAGGGCCGCCATGTTCTATAGAACAATTCCGTTTTATCATGCACCATATTCGTAAGAAGTCCAAAGGGATATATTCCATAACTATCCTATGCCACTTCGAAAGTCCTGGGCGACTTTCCAATATCAGGCTTTCTAAAACATTTTTCCTCGCACAAAAGGAGAGGATAGGAAATAGTTTCTTCCCGTATGCATCTCGAGAAGGAAGATTTGGAAAGCCCAAAAGGAGAGACACTGAGTCCAGCCCAATCTCAGTTCCAATAATCTTTGCCAAGGCATTCGCTACACTGTCCCAATATCTACGGATCTTATGGCATGTCCACAGACAATGAGTGAGAGTACCAACTTCTATTTTACATTTAGGGCACACTGGGGATACTCCTACCTTGAACTTTGCAAGCCGCTCTGGTGCCACATGAGCCCTATGAAGTACCTTCAATTGAATAGCTTGAGCCCTATTATAGATAGAGATCTTCCTGGCATTTTCCCAGATGTCCTCCTACATCTCTGAGGAGATTTCCACCCCTAATTCTAGAGTCCAGGTTTTATATGGCCATTCCATGTCCTTCGATACCTTATTACCTAGCGAGTGGTAGAGAGTACTGACCGAGAATGCACCCATCGGCCAAAGCACTCTCCCTTCCATATCTGATATGTACAGACTGGCCATCAATGTGGTCTTTTTTTGCATGAAGTCTCATACTTGAAAATGTCGAAAGAGATCCTTGCTAGGTAACCTGAATTTCTGACACAACTGTTCGAACATGATCTCCCCATCGTACAGATCTCCCAAACAGGAGATGCCTCTGGACTCCCAAATTTTAAATCCAGCGTCAGTCAAACCTGGCTGAAATCCCAACATTCCCACTATCGAAATAAAGGGGGAGGTTTTTTTTGTAGATTACCTCACCCTGTCGAATCATCCTCCAAGCTTTGATTGTGTTTAGGACAATCGGGCGCACAGTTAGATTAGATTACCTACAGTGCAGAAACAGGCCCTTTGGCCCAACTAGTCCACACCGACCCTCCAAAGAGTAACCCACCAGACCCATTTCCCTCTGACTAATGCACCTAACACTATGGGCAATTTAGCATAGGCAATTCACCTGACCTACACATCTTTGGACTGTGGGAGCAAACTGGAGCACCTGGAGGAAACCCATGCAGACACGGAGAGATTGTGCAAACTCCACACAGACGGTTGCTTGAGGCTGGAATTGAACCTGGGACCCTGCTGCTGTGAGGCAGTATTGCTAACCACTGAGCCATGCTACCCTAATCTCATCTTATCCGTGACATCTTATCCATAAACAATAGGTTAATGAGGGCCATTTTGCTTGGGAAGTCTCGATATCCAGCCAAACTGATTGGGCCTCTCGCGATCTACAATCAGCCACATATGATAGCAGGGAGCTCAATTGGTACTTTCTAAAATCCGGGAAATCTAGACCTCCCCTTTCTTGAGGGGGCTGTAATTTATCTAATTTAATAAAGGGCCATCTATGATTCCAAACAAATGATCCGAGCCAACCATAAAACCTACGTAGGGCCTGTCTCGGCAACATCAAAGGAAGCATTCTCAAAGGGAATAATGGGCGAGGGAGAAGATTCATCTTGACCAGAGCTATTCTTCCTAACCAGGATATCGGGAGATCTTCCCAACGCTGGAGGTCCTGCCTTATTTTCTCTAATAGATGCGTATAGTTAGCTTTATATAGCTGACCAAATACCAGGGTAATAAAAATACCTAAATAGAGAAAACCTTCCTGTGACCACTGAAAGGGGAAGCGGTTTCCAGCCGCAAAGTTGGATACGTTGGTAAGACCTCCTACCGGCATGGCCTCTGATTTCATAAAATTAATTTTGTATTCTGAAAACATACTAAATAAATTAACCACTTGAATTAAGGGGGGGGGCAGATGTTAATGGATCATTTAAGAAAAGAAGGACGTCATCCACATAATCAGTAATTTTATGCTTGCCTGATCCTACCTCCAGCGGTACACTGGGGTCCGTTCGGATAGCTTCCGCCAGCAGTTCGATCACTAGTGCAAATAATAGTGACGAAAGAGGGCACCCTTGACAACAACTTCTGCCAACACTAAAACTATCTGATCCTACGCCATTGGTAATCACCGCTGCTTTCGGGTCATTCAAAGTTTGTGAAAAGATTTGTAGCTCGGGTGCTCGTTGTTGTGGTTCTGTTCGCCGAGCTGAGAATTTGTGTTGCAGACGTTTCAGAACTGACAACCTGAGGCGGCAGATTCAAACCACTACAAATGCCGGAGGAAAGATCACAGAAGCACTTCACAGGAGGCTCCCAAGCACTGAGGATGTCACCTAGACAGGGGACGAAATGTCTGCAACACAAATTCCCAGTTCAGGTCATTATATAGCACTGTGACCCATTTGGTAAAGTCCTCTCCAAGGCCAAACTGCTCCATAGTATAAAAAAGGTACGGCCATTCCAATCGGTCGAATGCTTTCTCTGCATCTAGGGTGACGATTAATCCTGGTATCACACTTTGCTGGCAGACTTGTAACATATTTAGCACTCTTCTGATATTATTAGTAGATCTGCGATGCTCTATAAACCCCATTTAAACGAATGACTAGCCATGATCATTCAGGAACATCCGAGACCCCCCACAAGGAAGAACCCTACTCAAAAAGCATTGATTAGAGACCGTAAACAATTCACACAAATTTTAAAATACAACCTTTGTAACTACTAAAACAAAACTACTCCTAAGAAATAGCAACATAAAGCATAACTAAAAGGATATTTTCCCCCTTGTCCATAGGGGGCACTCCTACCATCCCATAATCCCATCTTGACATCTTCCAGCTAGGGCCATGCCCTCGCCTAGACATCGCAAACTAAGTTAAACAAATACCAATATCTTATAACAAGGAAATTAAAAGTGGGCATCCAACCCTTCCCTTCCATATTATTACCCTAGGCATTCTTGGCAAAGCAGCAACATGAAATAAAATACAATCCCAACATATAATAAAGGAAAACTCAAAATTCAAAATCACCCCCAACAACCAAGTAATGTCCATATAATTCAGGTCAATCAGTCTATCTAAGAGCGTCCAAAAATTCTTTTGCTTTTTCCAGTGATCCAAAATTATACATAGACCCTTGTGACTGAAGCACAATGTTGCCAGGTATCTCATGGAATACTGAAGATTTAGATCCCTCAGATGCTTCTTTACCTCGTCAAACGCCTTCCTCTTGCATACCATGACCGGAGAGAAAACCTGAAACAGCATTATTTTGGATCCCTCGTCTACCATAGCTTGGGAGTCCTTCCCCAGTGCACTGGAGGCCTCCAGCAGCATTTGTTTGTCTCTTGTAGTGCAGGAGTTGCACTAGGCCCAGGCGGGGGCGGTGGTCTGACCTGGGCCTGCGCACAGCGACATGGTGGGCCCGCTCAACCCGCACCTGGCCTAACTCAGACTCAGCAGTTATGGGAGCCATTGCTCCAAAAAGTTAACAAGCTGGCCTTCTTCCTCCCGTTCAGGAAGACCCAGCAACCGGATATTCTTCCGACAACCTCGATTTTCGAGGTCATCGATCCGCTCTTCCAAGGCCCGGACTCTTTGTTCCAGAGCCCATACCTGACCCACGGAAATTCAGCTGCGGACTTGGAGGCTGCGGCCGATAGCTCCAAACCTCCAACACGCTGCCCGAGGCTCTCGATCTCCCAGTCCTGCTTCTGCAGCATGACCGAGATCAACTCCCACCTGGACCGGGCCTCCTCCATCGAAGCGCCGATCCTCTCTCAGAGCTTGACAAACTCCGATACCAGGCTCGCCTCTACTGTTAAGTCCCCCGGGGGCGGCTGCGAACGTGGGGAGTCCCTGCCTTTTGGAAACTCCGTGTTCCTTTACCTTTGGTCATTTTAAAATGTATCAAACTGCTAAAGTTTAGTGTAAAATGGCTATAACAGCTGGGAAAAACTATTTTTAGTAGTTTAAGAAGTGAAGGGAGGGCAGTTACTCCACTTTGTCTGGGTCCTGGGCAGAGCTCAGCAAACTCGGACCTACTGGGTCGCCGCCATCTTGAATCCCTCACGCTTCCTTTCTAAAAAAAACTCAATCTAGCACACTAATGTTTGACTTTCGCCAAGCATCAGCTTATTCTCATGAGATAACCATCTCCAATGAATCTTGTAACATTGCAGGATCACACTTGTAAATGAATAGTAACAGGATTTATTGAACATAACTATATATCACAGCTGTTCAGAGAGTGCCTGTAGACCCAAGCTTCAATTCTATGAGATCTGACAACACTAAAACATTGCTTCCTTTGCACATGTTCAGTAGCTATAACCAGAATAAACACAGATTTCACATTACCCACAACTCCCAGATCTATTTGCTAATTTCATCTCCCTCAATATTTTCCTTTAATTTTCTGGTTTCCCTGAATCCATGTCTTTACACTTGTTGGATCTACATCAAACTGCATGTGTCAATTGTCTACTCACCTCCCAAACAATTTTGAGTTGTAGTTTGTTACCCTTTTCATCTAACATTGCCATTTTGAGTTTATTCGCAGCATTTGAGATTAAGTTATTGACACTGTCCTAGACATTAAGAAAACATCGAAGAATAAGCAACCCAATACCAAGTCTTGCAAGAATCCATTCATCAAACCCAAAATTCAGAATTTTCTTATCCACATGGATTCTTTTTTATTTGTTAATGGGATGTGGGCATCACTGGCTGGGCCAGACTTTATTGCCCAGGCAAAGGAGTTGGTAAGCTGCCATCTTGAACTGCTGCAGTGCTTGACACTGTAGGGAAACCATACGACTGTTAGGACAGAAGTTTCAGGATTTTTGCCTGGCAATAGCGAGGGATCAGTGATGTATTTCCAAGTCTGGTGTGTGGATTAGATGGGAACGTGCGGGTAGTGGTGTTTCCATTTATCCCTGTCCTTCTTGGTCGTAGAAGTTATGGGTTTGTCTAAAGAGCCTTGGTGAATCATTGCAGTGCATCCTGCATATGGTACACTTTGTGACCTCTGTGCATTGGTGGTGAAGGGAATGAATGTTAAAGGAGGTAGATAGGTTCCAAACAAGCAGGCTGCTTTTTTCCTGGATGGTATACCATATCGTGTTAGAGCTGCATCCATCCAACCAAGTGGAGAGTATTCCATCACAGTCATGCTTGTGCCTTGTAGATGGTGATCAGGCATTGGTGGTCAGGAAGTGACTTACTTACTGCAGGATTCCTAGCCTGTGATTGGCTATTGTAGCCACATTATTTAAATGGTTAATAAGTTCAATTTCTGGGTCAATGGTAATTCCCAGGATGTTGATAGTGGGAGCATTCAACAATGGTAATGCCATCAAATGTGAAGGTCAGATTGTGATTAGCCCAAGTCAGTTATCAGCCCAAGTCAGAATGTTGTTCAAATCTTGCTGCGTAAGAGCATATAAGGTATCACAAATACTTCTGAAAACTTTGCAATCATCAACAAATGTCTTCACTTCTGAACTTATGAGGCAACATCATTGATGAAATAGCTGAAAATGTTCAGTCTAGGACACTACTAAGAGAAACTCTTGCAGTGATATTCTGGGACTGAGGGGATTTACCACCAACAAACACAATCACTTTTCCTTGTGCTTGGTGTGACTCCAAGTAGTGGAGAGTTTTCTTCCTGATGTCAATTTACTCCAAGATTGCAAGGGCTACTTGATACCATACTTGGTAAAATGTTTCCTTGATTTCAAGAGCCTTCAGTCTCACCTCAACTCTGGAGTTCATCTATTGTTTGGACCATGTAGTGAGGTCAAGAGTGAATGGCCCTAGCAAAACCCAAACTGGGTGTCAGTGAGCAGGTTGTTTCTCATTAAATGCTGCTGAATAGCATGTTGATGACACGTTCCATCTCTTTGCTGATGATCAAGTATAGACTGATTGAGATTGGCCATTTTGGATTTGTTCTGCTTTTCATGAACAAGATGTCTCTGGAAAGTTTTCCACATTATCAGGTAGATTCTTACCCTCTCATGATTTCGTCCCATCTCAAGATACTACCAGTACCATCATGTGGAACAAATTTCTGAACAAGTTTCTATAGGACACTGTGTCAACAGCATTGCTAAAATCCAAGTATGCCTCATACACATCCTCACAAACTTGCTTTCATTTTAAAGCCTATTAAATTGCTTTGTCATGGATTTCCCATTTAGGCAATTAAATGATATTATTTTAAGCATTCATTATTATGCCCTTGATTTAAAAATTTTTTCTCTCATTCTGACATGCAACTAATTGACCTTTGGCAAAATGGAAAACTGCAGATGTTAGAAATTTTGACATAAAAGTAGACAGTGCTGGAGATAGGGGAAAGTGAGGACTACAGATGCTGGAGATCAGAGTTGAGAGTGTGGTGCTGGAAAAGCATAGCAGGTCAGGCAGCATCCGAGGAGCAGGAGAATCGTGAAGGGATTTTGCTTTTCCAGCACCATACTCTCAAGTGCTGGAGATACTCAGCAGGTCTGGTAACAACTATAGAGAGAGAAAAATGTATGAAACAATAGCTCTGTTTCTCTCTGCACAGAGTATTTCTAACATTTTATGATCTTTAATTAACCAAATTCTAAACCTCAACACAAACACAATTCATCCTGCGTGCTCACTACAAGGAAAAGTGAAACTATTCTAATATGAGAAATATCCTTTATTAATTCCAAGCTTAAACAGTCAAGTATTATTATTGTCTAATTGACATGCATTATCATCTATCAATTTCACTTCCATTTAGATCAGGAAATAATAGCAGGAAATAAATATCTTCTATTTATTAGCACCTTTTTACAACCTTAGACTATCCCAAAATATTTTACAGGCACCTTGAAATGTTGTCACTATTGAAATTTAGAAAACATTGTAAATGTATTTAGTTAGTCAAACTCAATTGGGGCAGCAGTATGAATTCTACAGTCACAAGCGGTCCAGTGGGCTCCTAACGTGCTGTAAGATTATATTGCCTTTATCCAAAATTCCCTTTGCACAGGGAGAATCAGTGTCTGGGAAATCAGATAAATACTCCAAACTAATTACTTAACTGGTAACCCTTTCCAGAAAGGTTTCTAACGTGGATGCTCAACAGTGTCAGCAAGCACAGCCTTACAAATGAGGATGAGAATAGGATCAGGTTGTGATGAACATTATGATAGAATAGCCAGTTCCACTGAGCTACCAGAAAGAGACTTTAACCAACATGGATAACATCTTGATGAGAGGAAAGGACAAAAATTAAAAACAACATTCCATCAATGGTCAACACCATTTTCTACCGTGCAATTTATATTTTTCCAGCATTAACACTGAGGTTAGACTTCAGGTTTTAACTGCTGCTCCCATTTTCATCTCCTATATTTATAATATGTTCTTTAATTTCTTGCTAGATTGCTCTCATATTCTATTTTCTCCTTCTTTTAAATATTTTCCTGGTAATGCTTTGCTGATTTTAAATTTTATCATCAGACTTGCTTTGTTCTTGACAATATTGTTAGCCTCTTCTTTCAATCTAACACTATCTTTATTTACTCTCGTTGAACCATTTTCCAGTGGAGTTTTCATTTCTTAAGGGAATGTATAATCATAGGGAACTATGAATTATTTTGTTAGAAGTTTGTCATTGCTTATTAAACACTATATCATGCAATCCATTTGCCAGTCTACCTAGCTCATTCACCTTTCGTATGTCCATAAATGGCTTTGTTTCAATTTAAGATCCTAATTACTGACTTAACCACATAATTCACAAATGTAATATGAAATTCTTATATCACTCAAACCCACAGGTTACTGTAATGTAATTTACTAATTAATCCTGTATGATTGCACAATACCAGATTGCACAATACTAGGATATAAATACATTGGAGACAGTTCAGCAGAGGTTTACTAGATTGATGTGAGCAGATTGTCTTGTGGGAAAAATGTCAAACAGACTGGACTTGTTTTCTCTGGAGTTCAGAAAGGTGAGTGGCAACTTGATCAAAGATCCTGAACAATCTTGACAAGTTGGATGTGAAATTATGTTTCCACTTATGGGTGAGTCCAGAACTAGGGGGCACTATTTTCGAGGCAAAAGTGAGGACTGCAGATGCTGGAAATCAGAGTTTAGATCAGAGTGGTGCTGGAAAAGCACAGCAGGGCAGGCAGCATCCAAGGAGCAGGAAAATCGACGTTTCGAGCAAAAGCCCTTTATCAGGAATATAGGCAGAAAGTCTCCAGGGTGGAGAGATAAATGGAGTGAGGGGCTGGAGAGAAGGGAGCAAAGAGAACAATAGGTGAATGGGGGTGGGGATGGAGGTGATAGGTCAGAGGGGAGGGAAGGGAGATTGGCAGGTAGGACAGGTCATGAGGACAGTGCTGAGCTGGAAGGTTGGAACTGAGGTAAGGTGGGGGAAGGGGAAATGAGGAAACTGTTGAAGTCCACATTGATGCCCTTGGATTGAAGTGTTCCAAGGCGGGTGTCCCGGAGATGTTCCCTAAAGCGCTCTGCGAGGAGGCATCCAATCTCCCCAACGTAGAGGAGACCGCATCGGGAGCAAACGGATACAATAAATGATATTGGTGGATGTGCAGGTGAAACTTTGATGGATATCATCCAAGGCCCCAAAGGAGCCTTCCACATTCATCAAAGTTTCACCTGCATATCCACCAATGTCATTTATTGTATCAGTTGCTCCCGATGCAGTCTCCTCTACATTGGGGAGACTGGGTGCCTTCTCGCAGAGCATTTCAGGGAACATCTCCGGGACACCCACACCAATCAACCCCACCGCCCTGTGGCCCAACATTTCAACTCCCCCTCCCACTCTGCCAAGGACATGAAGGTCCTGGGCCTCCTCCACTGCCGCTCCCTCACCACCCGACGCCTGCAGGAAGAACGCCTTATCTTCCACCTCGGAAGTACTGGGGAGGATAGAGTTGATTAATGCCATGACCAGCCTTTCAAAGCACTTCATGACCACCGAAGTTAGGGCCACTGGACGGTAGTCATTGAGACATGCTGCATGAGCCTTCTTAGGCACAGGGATGATGCTGGCCCTCTTGAAGCAGGCAGGGACAGTGGCCTGCTGCAGGGAGAGGTTGAAGATGTCTGAGAAGATCTCTGCCAGTTAATCTGTGCATGCTCTGAGTGCACGGCCTGGTACTCCGTCTGGTCCCATCGCTTTCCTTGGATTCACATGAAGGAAAATTGATCTGACCTCTGATGCAGTGACTGTTGGGATAGGTTCGTCAGGACTTGTTGGAATAGCTGTTAACTCTCCACTGAAATTCTGCTCAACGCGAGTATAGAAGGCGTTTGAGACGATCTGGGAGGGATGTGTCATCATCTGCCATCTTGCACTGTCTCTTTTTAGAACCTGTGATGTCATTCAGTCCTAGCCATAGTCGTTGGGTGTCTGTCTGGGTCTCTAGTTTGGATCGGTATTGGTTCTTGGCTGTCTTGATGGCTCTGCGAAGATAATACTTGGATGCCTTATATTTGAGTGGGTCTCCTGATCTGAAGGCCTCACACCTGGTTTTTAGCAGGTTCTGTATGTTCTGATACATCCAGGGTTTCCTGTTGGAGAACACCCGGATTAACCTCCTCAGTATGCAGTCCTCCACACATTTGCTGATAAAGTCTATGATGGTGGTAGCGTACTCATCCAAGATACCTACGGACTGTTTGAACAAGGCCCAGCTGATTCCAGACAGCACTGGAGTTGATCCTCTGCCTCCTCCGACCAACACTGGACCTGTATCTGCGATGGGGTGTCCTGCTTTTGCGTTTAAGCCGGGAGAAGAAACATGGCATTGTGGTCAGAGTTGCCCAAATGAGGGTGGGGGATGGAGTGGTAGGCGTCTTTCATAATGGTGTAGCAGTGGTCTAAAATGTTCGGACCCCTAATTGGGCAGGTAATGTTCTGGTGGTAATTGGGCAACACCTTCCTTAGATTGGCTTGATTGAAGTCGTCAGTTACAATAAACAGGGCCTCAAGGTGTTCTGTCTCCAGGGTGTTATTGGTGGAGTACAGCACATCCAGAGCTTCCCCAACCTTTGTGTGTGGCGGTATGTTCGCAGTAGTTAGTATAGCAGCGGTAAATTCCTGTGGTAGATAGAACGGGGGACATTTGATGGTGAGGAATTCAAGGTTTGGGGAGCAATAGCTGCCCAGGGTTGCAATGTCTGTGCACCACAAGTTTTCCTCTAATATTGCTCCAGTATCAGATGTTGAGATTGGTGTTAAACCCACGTGGGGTGTCAGCTAAGGTGTACATGACGCCGGTACACACCTGCCCTGCCCCTCCTCAATCCACTCCACGGCCCACAGCCCTTCAGATAAAGAAACGGCAGTGCCAGTATTCAGCCTCGAGGAGACAGGAAGGGAGGGCTGTATCTCACTGTGCGTGGGACTGGAAACTCTGACACACCCACACGTGCTGCTGGGTTTACTGCTGCATTAGCCAGACAGGAACTGCCGTCAGACAATAGAATAAGAACCAGTTGACAAACAAAAGGCAGAGAAAAGTGATTTATGTGAAATAATCCGGGATTAGAGAGAAGAACCTACAATGGAACATTTAACGGCGGCGATGGAGAGAAGTTATTGGGGATTCAGAAATAATACAGAGGATCACTCGGCTGAAGTGAGATGGAATGTTTTTTTTAATCCTCCACCCATACATTGTATTTATTACATAACGGTCTTTTATGTCAGAGAAATGCAGCAATTAACTGGAGTAGTCATTCCAGGTCAGTGTTCTGGGCTGCTTATCTTCAGAGAGCGTGTTTAGTGCGAGTCAGCGCTAACTCTACGCTCCCGGGAGTTATTTTGTGCTGGTTTGACCACAATTGCAGGAACAAGGGCAGATTTCTCGACAGATTACTGTATCCCGCTGTTGTGGGTCTTGGGCACTTTGGTGTCCGTTCAGGGACTGACTCCCCTGGGAGGACTTGAAAAGGAAAGGGATATTTATGAGCAGAGAGGGAATGGAAGTTGAGGAATTTGTCAGTAATCTGTGCTGATTTGTGTCAACCGCATCCTTGACCAAGACATTTCCCGTTTAAGGTATCTGGACAAAAACCGAAAGAACTGCGGATGCCGTAAACCCGAAACAAAAACTGAAGTTGCCGGAAAATCTCAACAGGTCTAGCAGCATCTGCGCAGAGTTAACATTTCGGGACCCTATAATTTCACGGATGCTGCCAGACATGCTGAGATTCTCCAGTTAAAAATCACACGACACCAGGTTATAGTCCAACAGGTTTAATTAGAAGCACGAGCTTTCTCCAGCAACTTTTGTTTTTGTTCAAGGCATCCGGATGTTTGTTCAGAAAGTAAACAGTGTAGAGAGAGTTTATTAACTGGATACACGGGCTTTGGGATGGAGGGAGTGGGTGGGGTGTTATCTCCACACAACCCCAAGTTAATGCAAAAGGAAACAGCACATTGACACCACCCGTAATAACTGCATTAATATGGGGTCATACTTGTTACACCGAGAATCGGCATTGAAACATTTACATTAATTCGAAAAGTTATAAAGTACCGGAATGAATTCTAAAGATCGTGCGAGGTCTGTAAGTGTGGATTTGAATATTATTTTATTTATTTCACTCTCTGTTGATGGAGTCTTAACCAGTTCGAAACCGGCTGTCAAGTTTTCTCGCCCACTCAGAAATCCATTACATTACAAAAAATAGCACAATGAATAGTGTGAGGTCAGTAACTTAGAAGCGCCAAAGCATTTCCAATGAGAATCTAACCATTGCCCCTCAATGTTCAATGGCATTATCATCGTTGAATTCCCCCCCCCCCCTCCCGTCACCATCAAGGGGCGGTGATTAGGATGTTTCTTATTGGAGATGGTCATTGCCTGGCATTTGTGTGGCTCGAATGTTACTTGCCAATTTTAATTTAAAAAAACGATATATTCAACCCAAACTTTGGGTTTGCTACATAGATGACACTTCTGTCATCACTAAACAAAACAAATTAAAAGAAACCTTCAAGACCATCAATAATACCCTTACTGGCATAAAATTCAGTAAAGAGGAGGAAAACAACAGCAAACTGCCATTCTCAGATGTCACAGTAGAGCGAACAGCCAATGGGGAACTTCAAACCAGCGTCTACAGGAAAACAACACATACAGACGAAATATTGAACTACAGAAGCAATCACCTCAACATCCACAAAGGAAGCTGCATCAGAACATTATTCCAACGAGCCACCACACACTGCAGCACAGAGGAACTACGCAGAGCAGAGGAAAATCACCTATTCAAAAAGTGTATCCAAAAAGAACCGGGACCCAATGAACACAGTCCGCCGATTTCTGAGCAACAAACACAAACAAGCAAACCCAAACAAAACATGTCCAGAAACCCTAGCCATTCTCCCCTATATCAAAGACATCTCGGAAATGACTGCCAGACTACTCAGACCCCTTGGCATCATGGTAGCCCACAAACCCACCAACACACTAAAACAGCAGCTAATAAACTTGAAAGGCCATATACAGACAACAAGCAAAACTAATGTCGTTAACAAAATACTGTGCAGGACTGTAACAAACACTACATTGGACAAACAGGCAGAAAACTAGCCACCAGGATACATGAACATCCACAAGCCACAAAACGACATGACCCACTCTCACTTGTATTCTTACATACAGATAAGGAAGGACACCACTTCGACTGGGACAACACATCTATCCTAGGACAAGCCAGAGACATGTATGAGAATTCCTAGAAGCATGGCATTCCAACCAGAACTCTATCAATAAACACATTGACTTGGACCCAATTTACCACCCCTGAGAAAAATAACCAGAAATGGCATCACCACAGGAAATGACTTCGCCACAGGAAATGACATTACTGACCCATAGAAACCCAAACATATAAATAGAAAGCAGCAATCATCAGCAGTGCTTCATCCGGAGGCTCACTGAAGATGTTTAAATGTTTTAGTAGGGTCAGAGGTGGGGGTAAAAGAGGGAGAGGTGTGGCATTGCTTGTCAAAGATAGTATTACAGCTGTGGAAAGGACGATGGATGAAGACTTGCCATCTGAGGTAGTTTGGGCTGAGGTTAGGAATAGGAAAGGTGAGCTCACCCTGTCAGGAGTTTTTTACAGGCCTCCTAATAGTCCTAGAAATGTAGAAGAAAGGATTGCGAGGATGATTCAAGAGGAGAGTGAAAGTAATAGGGTGGTTATGGGGGACTTTAACTTTCCTGATATTGATTGGGAAAGCTATTGCTCAAGTTCGTTAGATGGGTCGGTGTTTGTCCAATGTGTGCAGGAGGGTTTCCTGACACAAAATGTAGTTAGGCCAACAAGAGGTGAGGCCATACTGGATTTGGTTCTGGGTAACGAACCAGGCCAGGTGTTAGAATTAGAGGTAGGTGAGCACTTTGGGGACAGTGACCACAATTCGGTGACTTTTACTCTAGTGATGGAGAGGGATAAGTGTGCACTACAGGGCAAGAGTTATAGCTGGGGGCAGGGACATTATGATGCAGTGAGGCATGACTTAGGATGTGTGGCTTGGAAAAGTAAGCTTCAAGGCAAGGGTGTAATTGATATGTGGAGCTTGTTCAAGGAGCAACTATTGAGTGTCCTTGATAAGTATGTACCCGTCAGGCAGGGAGGAAAGGGTCGTGTGAGGGAGCCGTGGTTTAATAAGGAATTGGAATCCCTTGTTAAATGGAAGAGGGCGGCCTATGTAAAGATGAGGCGTGAAGGTTCAATTGGGGCGATTGAGAGTTATAAGGTAGCCAGGAAGGACCTGAAGAGAGAGCTAAGAGCAGCAAGGAGGGGACATGAAAGGTCCTTAGTTGGTAGGATTAGGGAAAACCCTAAGGCTTTCTATAGGTATGTCAGGAATAAAAGAATGACTAGGGTAGGAATAGGTCCAGTCAAGGATAGTAGTGGGAAGTTGCGTGTGGAGGCTGAAGAGATTGGGGAGACACTGAATGAATACTTTTCATCAGTATTCAATCAGGAACAGGACATTGTTGTCAATGTGAATACTGAGTCACAATTAAGTAGAATGGATGGCTTTGAGGTATGTAGAGAAGAGGTGTTGGAAATTCTGGAAAGGGTGAAAATAGATAAGTCCCCTGGGCCTGATGGCATTTATCCTAGGATTCTCTGGGAAGCAAGGGAGGAGATTGCAGAGCCATTGGCCTTGATTTTTCTGTCCTCGTTGTCTACAGGAGTAGTGCCAGAAGACTGGAGGCTAGCAAATGTGGTTCCCTTGTTCAAGAAGGGGAGTAGGGATAACCCTAGTAACTATAGGCCGGTGAGTCTCACTTCTATTGTGGGCAAAATCTTAGAGAGAATTGTAAGGGATAGGATTTATGAACATCTGGATAGGAATAATGTGATCAAGGATAGTCAGCATAGTTTTGTGAAGGGCAGGTCGTGCCTCACAAACCTTATTGAATTCTTTGAGAAGGTGACTAAGGAGGTGGACGAGGGGAAAGCGGTAGATGTGGTGTATATGGATTTTAGTAAGGCGTTTGATAAGGTTCCCCATGGTAGGCTACTGCAAAAAATACGGAGATATGGCATTGAGGGTGAGTTGGAGGTTTGGATTAGGATTTGGCTGGCCGGAAGAAGACAGAGGGTAGTAGTTGATGGCAAAGGTTCATCTTGGAGTGCCGTCACTAGTGGTGTTCCGCAAGGAACTGTTTTGGGACCATTGCTGTTTGTCATTTTTATAAATGACCTGGAGGAGGGGTTAGAAGGTTGGGTGAACAAGTTTGCGGATGATACGAAAGTCGGAGGAGTTGTAGACAGTGAGGAAGGACGTGGCAGGTTACAGCGGGATATAGATAAGCTGCAGAACTGGGCAGAAAGGTGGCAAATGGAGTTCAATGTAGCTAAGTGTGAGGTGATTCACTTTGGTAAGAGTAACAAAAAGATGGAGTACTGGGCTAATGGTCGGATACTTGGTAGTGTGGATGAGCAAAGGGATCTTGGTGTCCATGTACACAGATCTTTGAAAGTTGCCACCCAGATAAATAGTGCGGTGAAGAAGGCATATGGCGTACTGGCTTTTATTGGTAGAGGAATTGAGTTCCGGAGTACTGAGGTCATGTTGCAGTTGTATAAGACTCTGGTGCGGCCACATCTGGAGTATTGTGTGCAGTTTTGGTCGCCATACTATAGGAAGGATGTGGAGGCACTGGAACGGGTGCAGAGGGGGTTTACCAGGATGTTGCCTGGTATGGTAGAAAGATCGTATGAGGAAAGGCTGAGGCACTTGGGGTTGTTTTCATTGGAAAAAAGAAGGTTTAGGTGTGACTTGATAGAGGTGTACTAGATGATTAGGGGTTTAGATAGGGTCGAGAGTGAGAATCTTTTTCCACGTATGGAGTCAGCTATTACAAGGGGGCATAGCTTTAAATTAAGGGGGGGTAGGTATAGGACAGATGTAGGTTCTTTACTCAGCGAGTCGTGAGTTCATGGAATGCCCTGCCAGTGGTGGACTCTCCCTCATTATGGGCATTTAAGCGGGCATTGGATAGGCATATGGAGGATAGTGGGCTAGTGTAGGTTAGGTGGGCTTGGATCGGCACAACATCGAGGGCCGAAGGGCGCTGTATTCTTCTATGTTCTATGTTCTATGTTACTTAGTATGGTGATGAAACGTCTGAAAATGAACCTTCCAGCTCAGCGAGCAAACCTACATCCAGAACCTCAACCTGAGCTACAAATCTTCTCAAAACTTGCTAATCTGGATATTGTCTAGATCTTGTTACATTTAAGCATGGACTGCTTCAGGGTCTGAGGAGTTGCTAACGGTGCTGAACACTGTGTAATCATTGGTGAATATCCCCACTTCTGACCTTATGATGAAGGGAAAGCCATTGATAAAGCAGCTGAAGATGATTAGGCTGAGGACACTACCCTGAGGAACTCCCTCAGAGAGATATCCTGGAGCTGAGATGACTGACCTCCAACAACTACAACCATCTTCCTATGTGCCAAGTATGACTTCAATCATTGGAGAGTTTACCTCCAAGATCCATTGATTCCAGTTTTCCTAGGGCTCCTTGATGTCACACTCAGTCAAGGACTGTTGCTCTCACCTCACCTCTGGAATTCAGCTCATTTGTCCATGTTTGGTTCAAGGCTTGAATGTTACTTGCCAGTTTTCAGTACAAGCCTGGATATTCAACCCAAACTTTGGGTCTGCTACATGGATGACACTTTTGTCATCACTAAACAAAACAAATTAGAGGAAACCTTCAAGACCATCAATAATGTCCTTATTGACATAAAATTCAGTAAAGAGGAGGAAAACAACAACAAACTGTCATTCCTAGCTGTCACAGTAGAGTGAACAGCCAATGGGGAACTTCAAACCAGAGTCTACAGGAAAACAACACATACGGACCAAATATTGAACTACGGAAGCAATCATCCCAACACCCACAAATGAAGCTGAATCAGAAAATTATTCCAATGAGCCACCACACATTGCAGCACAGAGGAACTACGCAGAGCAGAGGAAAATCACCTATACAGTGTATTCAAAAAGAATAGGTTGTCCTAGGATTGATGTGTTGTACCAGTCAAAGTGGTGTCCTTCCTTATCTGTATGTAAGGATACTAGTGAGAGTGGGTCATGTCATTTTGTGGCTAATTGATGTTCATGTATCATGGTGGCTAGTTTTCTGCCTGTAGTCCAATGTAGTGTTTGTTACAGTCCTTGCACAGTATTTTGTAATGACGTCCTAAGCCGAGTAGCCCTGGCAGAACCCAAACTGGGTATCACTGAGCAGGTTATTGCTCAGCAGATGTTGATTGATGGCACAAATGATGACACTTTCCACCACATTACTGATGATTGAGAGTATACTGATGGGGTGGTAATTGGCTGGGATTGGATTTATCCTGCTTTTTAGATACATGATGTAAGTGGACGATTTTCCATATTGTCGGATAGATGCCACACTCAGTGCTTCCACTAAGTGTTGTTCAATATGGAGGAGTTTAATTCACATAAATGCGAGGTGCTGCATTTTGGGAAAGCAAATCTTAGCAGGACTTATACACTTAATGGTAAGGCCCAAGGGAGTGTTGCTGAACAAAGAGACCTTGGAGTGCAGGTTCGTAGCTCCTTGAAAGTGGAGTCGCAGGTAGATGGGATAGTGAAGGCGGCATTTGGAATGCTTTCCTTTATTGGTCAGAGTATTGAGTACAGGAGTTGGGAGGTCATGTTGTGGCTGTACAGGACATTGGTTAGGCCAGAGTTGGAATATTGCGTGCAATTCTGGTCTCCTTCCTATCGGAAAGATGTTGTGAAACTTGAAAGAGTTCAGAAAAGATTTACAAGGACGTTGCCAGGTTTGGAGAATTTGAGCTATAGGGAGAGGCTGAACAGGCTGGGGCTGTTTTCCGTGGAGCGTTAGAGGCTGAGGGGTGACCTTATAGAGGTTTACAAAATTATGAGGGGCATGGATAGGGTAAATAGGCAAAATCTTTTCCCTGGGGCCTGGGAGTCCAGAACTAGAGGGCATAGGTTTAGGGTGAGAGGGAAAAGATATAAAAGAGACCTAAGGGGCAACTTTTTCTCACAGAGGGTGGTACGGGTATGGAATGAGCTGCCAGAGGAAGTGGTGGAGGCTGGTAAAATTGCAACATTTTAGAGGCATTGGATGGGTATATGAATAGGAAGTTTGGAGGGATATGGGCCGGGTGCTGGCAGGTGGGACTAGATTGGGTTGGGATATCTGGTCGGCATGGATGAATTGGACCGAAGGGTCTGTTTCCATGCTGTACATGATTCTATGAGTATTGATTCATCAGCTGAGAGAGCATGGTATGTGGTAAACAGCACTCTTTGCTGAAGAAATCATCAAATCCATGTAAAAAATGTTGGTTTATAGCACAACTGGTGGGAAACAATATTTTGGAAAGACTGGTGTCTAGCATAACCAGTGACTTTAGAGGATTTACGTTTTTTAAAATTAGTTACTTGACAGTCGGATGTGGTAGATATTTTGACCCAATGCCGAATTGTGTTGCTGCTTAACATCCCTATAAAAGAGATTGTGTTTCTTTATGGGAGTTTGACCAAGTAATTTGGCCTGCTTTCCAAGTACTGCTGTCATAGTTTGTTTGATTAGTCTCCTGTGAAATGCCTTGGGAAGGGTTTTTATTATGCTAAAGGAACTATCTATATTCAAGTTTTTGTTGTTGACTGCCTTTTCTCAACATCTTGCAATCTGGGACAAAAAGCAATTTGGGTTAATTTAAAAGAATAAGTTGATGAGTGAGTTGCAGTTTAATGAACTATGACAGATCGTGAGCAACACTTTGAAATCTTCATCCAATATATTGAGTAAATTAGTTTGAGAAATTGAATGGAATGTTCTCTTTGTGCTTGTCTGTTGAATCATTGTAAATTGTGTTTCTGTTCCTTCACAGTTCTATGTGGCACTGCGGTGGATACAGTTTGTTATGGTGGTTTTGAGGTTGGTTTTTAAAAATAGTTTTTAACATTTTTACCCATCCAATCTTCTCCTCTCTTTCACGATAAGGTGTGATTTCTTTCCAGGTTTCTCTTCCACACAATAGCAATCTCTCACTTAACACTGTAAAAACAAGGATTTGGAGATGCCGGTCTTGGACTGGGGTGTACAAAGTTAAAAATCACACAACACCAGGTTATAGTCCAACAGGTTTAATCGGAAGCACACTACCTTTCGGAGCGAAGCTCCTGATGATTAGTCTCCTGTGAAATGCCTTGGGAAGGGTTTTTATTATGCTAAAGGTACTATCTATATTCAAGTTTTTGTTGTTGACTGCCTTTTCTCAGCATCTTGCAATCTGGGACAAAAAGCAATTTGGGTTAATTTAAAAGAATAAGTTGATGAGTGAGTTGCAGTTTAATGAAGTATGACAGAATCGTGATCAGGCTATCACCTGATGAAAGAGCGTCGCTCCGAAAGCAAGTATGCTTCCGATTAAACCTGTTGGACTATGTCAGGGCAGTGAGACTGGCTGAGTTCTTCTGCCATGGACATGATGAGACAAATGGCCACTTTATGTCTCTGGACAATTTGTAGACTATTCACCTCTAGAGAGCACTGAAAAGTGTTCAGAATATGGAATGTGGAAAATGCTTTCAGGATCAGTTCCTGCGGATTGGAGGGTGGCTAATGTTGTACCACTTTTTAAGAAAGGTGGGAGAGAGAAAGCAGGAAATTATAGACCAGTTAGTCTGACCTCAGTGGTGGGAAAGATGCTGGAGTCTATTATAAAGGATGAAATTACGACACATCTGGATAGTAGTAACAGGACAGGTCAGAGTTAGCATGGATTTATGAAGGGGAAATCATGCTTGACTAATCTTCTGGAATTTTTAGAGGATTTAACTCTGAAGATGGACGAGGGAGATCCAGTAGATGTAGTGTATCTGGACTTTCAGAAAGCTTTTGATAAAGTCTCACATAGGAGGTTAGTGAGCAAAATTAGGGCACATGGTATTGGGGGCAAAGTACTAACTTGGATTGAAAGTTGGTTGGCTGACAGGAAACAAAGAGTAATGATAAACAGCTCCATTTCGGAATGGCAGGCAGTGACCAGTGGGGTACCGCAGGGATCAGTGCTGGGACCGCAGCTTTTTACATTATATATTAATGATATAGAAGATTGTATTAGTAATAACATTAGCAAATGTGCTGATGATACTAAGCTGGATGGCAGGGTGAAATGTGAGGAGGATGTTAGGAGATTTCAGGGTGACCTGGACAGGTTAGGTGAGTGGCCACCTCCAAACAGACCCCACCACCAAGGATATATTTCCCTCCCCACCCCTATCAGCGTTCCGGAAAGACCACTCCTTCCGCGACTCCTTCGTCAGATCCACACCCCCACCAACCCAACCTCCACTCCCGGCACCTTCCCCTGCAACCGCAAGAAATGCTAAACTAGCCACACCTCCCCCCTCACTTCCCTCCAAGGCCCCAAGGGATCCTTCCATATCCGTCACAAATTCACCTGCACCTCCACACACATCATTTACTGCATCCGCTGCACCTAATGTGGCCTCCTATACATTGGGGAGACAGGCTGCCTACTTGCGGAACGCTTCAGAGAACACCTCTGGGACACCCATACCAACCAACCCAACCGCCCCGTGGCTGAACACCTTAACTCCCCCTCCCACTCCACCAAGGACATGCAGGTCCTTGGCCTCCTCCATCGCCAGACCATGGCCTGGAGGAAGAGCGCCTCATCTTCCGCCTAGGAACCCTCCAACCACAAGGGATGAATGCAGATTTCTCCAGCTTTCTCATTTCCCCTCCCCCCACCTTTTCTCAGTCCTAACCCTCAGACTCAGCACGGCCTTCTTGACCTGCAATCTTCTTCCCGACCTGTCCGCCCCCACCCCATCTCCGGCCTATCACCCTCACCTTAACCTCCTTCCACCTATTGTATTGCCAACGCCCCTCCCCCAAATCCCTCCTCCCTACCTTTTATCTTAGCCTGCTTGGCACACCCTCCTCATTCCTGAAGAAGGGCTTATGCCCAAAACGTCGATTCTCCTGTTCCTTTGATGCAGCCTGACCTGCTGCGCTTTTCCAGCAACACATTTTTAAGCTCTGTTCTTGTACACCAGTCAATAAAGGTAAGCATGCAGGTACAGCAGGTAGTGAAGAAGGCTAATAGCATGCTGGCCTTCATAACAAGAGGGATTGAGTATAGAAGCAAAGAGGTTCTTCTGCAGCTGTACAAGGCCCTGGTGAGATCGCACCTGGAGTATTGTGTGCAGTTCTGGTCTCCAATTTTGAGGAAAGACATTCTGGCTATTGAGGGAGTGCAGCGTAGGTTCACGAGGTCAATTCCTGGAATGGCGGGACTACCTTATGCTGAAAGACTGGAGCAACTGGGCTTGTATACCCTTGAGTTTAGAAGACTGAGAGGGGATCTGATTGAGACATATAAGGTTATTAAAGGATTGGATACTCAGGAGGCAGGAAACATGTTTCCGCTGATGGGTGAGTGCCGAACCAGAGGACACAGCTTAAAAATATGGGGTAGACCATTTAGGACAGAGATGAGGAGAAACTTCTTCACCCAGAGAGTGGTGGCTGTGTGGAATGCTCTGCCCCAAGGGGCAGTGGAGGCCCAGTCTCTGGATTCATTTAAGAAAGAGTTGGATAGAGCTCTCAAGGATAGTGGAATCAAGGGTTATGGAGATAAAGCAGGAACAGGATACTGATTAGGGATGATCAGCCATGATCATATTGAATGGTGGTGCAGGCTCGAAGGGTAGAATGGCCTACTCCTGCACCTATTGTCTATTGTCTATAACCTGGTGTTGTGTGATTTTTAACTTAAAAACCAGGAGATATTGATCTAAGGTCAATGATGAAAAAGAAAAGTGAAATGAGGATTTTTTTTTCTTTATTCAAATTGTGGTTAAGACCTGGAATGCATCACTTGAGAATGTGATAGAGGCAGATTAAAGTATGGCTTTCAAAACAACATTTGATAATTATTTGAAGAAAAATACAATATAGGGCTATGATGAAAAGTCAGGGCAGTGAGACTGGCTGAGTTCTTCTGCCATGGACATGATGAGACAAATGGCCACTTTATGTCTTTGGACAATCTGTAGACTATTCACCTCTAGAGAGCACTGAAAAGTGTTCAGAATATGGAATGTGGAAAATGCTTTTTCACTATTCCTAAACCATTGGCATTAAGATCAGACACAGTATTACAATTGCCGTGATGACCAGAAAGCATGGAAAAGTTATGATACGGAAAAAAACCAGTCAGTCCATTGTATCTAAGACTAGGTTAGGTTTTTACACAAATATGATCAAACCTGGATATTCCTGGTCTTTATCAGAATTTCATAATAGTCAGTGTTTTCTGACACTTAAACATTGGATGAAATTCCTAAATTAATGCTTTTTTGCTTTGAAGAATGTTGTACAGTGAATTACAGAATGGATCTACTTATTTTTCATTTTCTAATTACTTTTCTCTCTTTCAAGGAGGATCTTTGCTGTCTATAGTTCCATGGAAGACATGCATCCTTCATATCTTGCCCAAACAGCCACTATTCAACTATTACTTCTATTTAAGCATTAACAATACTGCATGTCTCATACTGGGAAGCAACTCAACCAAGTTTGACCTTACCTTGATGATTCAGACATTTCCAGTTGTCATCCCTAGATGCCAGTCACGAGCAATCAGCAGATATTCTGCCCAATAACTCGAGACAGCAACCCTCATCCCACCTCAGTGAGCATCAGTTAATTCAGGACAAATCAAGGAGGAAACTTTGTTTTACACGATGGAACTGTTCACTTGCTAACTTATCTGCATCATCAAGGGACGGGTACAGGAGGTTCTCATAGGGAAATTATTCTTTAATGTGTTCAGGCAATGTGAATGTTGCTGGCTAAGCAATTTCTAATTGCCAAGAAGGCTGGTAAGAGTCATTCACATTACTGTGGCTCTGAAGTTGCATAAAGACCAGAATGGATAAGGATATCAGATTTCATTGCCTAAAGGACATGAGTGAACCATATAAGCTTTTACAATAATGGTTATACATTTGTCATCTGGTGAGTTTTAATCCCAGATTTTTATTGAATTCAAATTTCACCATTTGCCATCGTGGGATTCAAACAAAAGTTCCAGAACCATAGTCTGAAATTCCAGATTACTAGTCCAAATTACCATGCCGCAGCCATCACTCAGCAAACATCCAGTGGTTCTTTTTAGAGATGAGGGACAGTGTGAATATATGTTTCTATAAATTTTGTCAAGTCAGAGTTTAGATGATCAAGGTTATAGCTTTGTTTGTGAATTGTATTTCCAATATTGCCAATCTTGTTTATATCTCTCTTTCTTCCTCTCACTGCCTTGTACAGTTTCACCATTGCTTTTTGGTTTTATACTATTGTAGATCCATTCTGTTCCTTTTTTTCCCACAATTAAGCTATCATGCTCTCTTCGCTTCTATCTATATTGTAAGGTGACCTCATTCCATGCCTCTTTCTCCATGGATTGATTTTTATGTTGTGTGTATGTTATCTCTCTCTCTCTCTCTCTCTCTCTCTCAGTATTGTCGGTTCAGGCTCCATCATTGGATATGCAGCATTGCAGCAGTTGGTGAGGCATGCAGAGGTAAGGGAGCATTTCAGATTTGCTCAAGTATATTCAATTCCTAAGTAGCTTGCCTATTGTATGGCAATGACAGCAAATTTTCTCTTGCAACCACTGTGCCACACAATTAGTCCTTTCCCAAAAGAGAGAAATCATTCTGGCATTATCCCAGGGGTAAAGGCCAGCCTGCAGCATCTGTCCGAAATAGCCATTGTTAGTCTATTCAAACAGGGTGGGTGTGTAAAAACCAAGCTAGATCATGCTCACAAAATGTGCACTTACGTTGGGGTCAGTAATAAGAATTAGGAGCAGTCTCCTATCTAGTATTCTAAATTTCTGACCCATAATTGTTTAGAAGTTGGAATGGTATTACCCAAATTCAGAACATCTAATATGACTAGTCTAGATTACTGTTTTACACTCATGAATAACTTTCACTCCTGACCTAACATTGGAATCTCCAACAGCTTCCATTCAACAATTCCAAATTTGAAATATATAACACTTTTTCAGGATGTCAAAGTTAGTAGCAATTTTGACTGTTTGAGCAGAGAGACTACCATTAGTTTTGGTGTCTTCATGTAATCTCTACTGTACGAATATTTGTTTTAATAATCCTTCTGTTAATTTTGTATTCAACAAAATGAGAAATATTTAATAACAGAAAGGAAGAAAAGAGAAAGACTTGCATTTAAATAGTGCCTCTCATGACCACTGGGTATCTTAAAGCACTTTACAGTTAAAAAAAACTTTGCAAATGCAGTAACTGTAATGCAGAAAATCCAGTGGCCAATCTGCACACTAAAATCTAACAGAATTATGTTCAATTTAACGAAACACAATAAAGACTAGACAACCTTTTTTTTCCTGATTTGACTGAGAGATACTAGGGCTGGAACATGAGAGATTCCTCCCCTACAGAAATAGTGGCACAGAATCGTTTACATCCACCTGAGTAAACAGGTAGGGCCACAGTTCAAAATCTCGTCTGAAAGACAACACCTCCAAGTAGTGCAGACTTGCCTCAGTGCTGTGCTGGTGTGTTAACCCTGACGGTTGTGCTCCGCCCACAACTTTGTGACCCAGAGGCAAAAGTGCCACCAATTGAGCCTCAGCAGGCAATGATGTTGGGCAATTTCTATGTCAGGTACCCAAATCAGTGTGCCAGTTATAAGGGAAAAGAATCAAAGCACACAGTTGGAAATTATGCCAGCAATGTCAAGAGAACCCTTATGTATTCTAACTCGCCAACTTTATCAGTGATTTGCAGAGTGATCAACTAACGCCTGCACTCAAAAAATCAGAGGGGTCAAAAAGAGCCTACCACATTAGAGGAGGATTTATCAAGAGCAGCTATTGTTTTGTTTTGATCAGCAAACTATGGGATGCTGATTCTGACTTCTTGGTTTTTCAGATTCGCCCGTTATTCTACCTGAGTTTGTCTGACCTGATGCTGGGTGTTTGTTGGCTGATTGGTGTTTTACTCTACAGGGGGTCTCTCAATGATGGGAGCATTACCTGCTACAACCTCCAAGTGATAGGACAGGTAAGCAGTCACAAGGATGCGAGAGGAGCGACAGAGAGTGATGTAGTGTATCCAAGGCTGAGGGAGATAGATTTTTGATCAGTAAGGGAATCAATGGTTATGGCGAAAAGACAGGAAAGCAAAGTTAAGGATTATCAGATCAGTCATGATCTCATTGAATCATAGAGCACTTTTGATGGGCTGAATGGCCAACCTTTACTTCTATGTCTTAAATGAGGGAAGAAGATTATGAAAGGGGTGTTGAAATTCCCCATAAAATGTGTCAGGGAGAATTTAAATCCCCATTAAAGAATTTTAATCATTTCATTTGTCATCCTTTTCTAATGTTCTTCAATTCCTTGCATATTTCCCCACTCCAGATTCTTTATGGAATTTTGTCCATAAGTCACTCTGTAGTACATTAATCAAGTTGCTGTTCTTGTGTAAACTTGAACAACTGAATGCCCACAGGATATATGACATGGAGGTGCCGGTGTTGGATTGGGGTGGGCAGAGTTAAAAATCACACAACACCAGGTTATAGTCCAACAGGTTTATGATGAATTACAAGTTTTCAGGGCTAGCTACCTGACAAAGGAGCAACGCTCCAAAAGCTTGTACTTCCAAATAAACCTGTTGGACTATAACCTGGTGTTGTGTGATTTTTTAACTTTGTCCACAGGATATATGACAGTCATTACATTTCAGCTCAGCCAAATCCATCCATCCCCAATGATCAAATTGACGATTCCCAATGAGAGTTGCTGCATAATGATCAGGAGGAAGAATTCCAGATGATGTTTCCCCCTCTGTTGCCATGTATTGATTGTACTGTCACACTGTGACCTCACTCTGTTATTAAGTAGAGATTGAGTGAGCTTCAACAGCTTCCGAAGGGATCAGTGAGATGTTGGTTCATAAGTGCACTTCCTTGCATTTTGTGGTCTTGATGACATCCTTCCAGATTGGAGAAAGTGAGGACTGCAGATGCTAGAGATTAGAGTCGAGAGTGTAGTGCTGAAAAAGCATAGTAGGTCAGGCAGCATCCGAGGAGCAGGAAAGTTGATGTTTCGGGCAAAAACCCTTCATCAGGAATGAGGCTGTGAGCTGAGGGGGTGGTGAGATAAATGGGATAAATCTCACTATCCCGTCAGCTCACAGCCTCATTCCTGATGAAGGGCTTTTACCCGAAATGTCAACTCTCCTGCTCCTTGGATGCTGCCTGACCTGCTGTACTTTTCCAGCACTACACTCTTATCCCTTAGTAGAAGGAGTATTGTACACCTCAAAGAATAAAAATCGTGGAAGATTGGGACTAACCTGGGAAATGTTCAGTACATCAGTTCTGCAAGCAAACAAACCTCCGTTTGTGGGCATTTGTTCTCCATAGAAAAATGTGTAAATAAAGTATAAATTAGAATGGAAGATGATTTGTACACTCATATATACAGTAATTAGGGACAGGAGTAGATGCCAATGTAAATCTCTCAGCAATGGATATTGGATTGAATCCCAGTTTTTTTTCTTTTTGGCACATATTATCACTGAAAGATTGGGTTTGGGATAATTACGTCCAACAAGAGTTAAAAACCTTCCTTTAACTTTTTCCCCCAGTTCGCACCCCTGTTTCCTGAAGCACCCATTAACCTTGAGGTATAGTTCACAGATACCAGCAATATTCCCAGAAATGCCAAGATCGGGTGTCAAATGGGTCAACTCTTTGAAACAGTGGGGCAAGGGATACGAGATGCTGTCACACCCAATGGGTAAATGCCTCTGGCCAAGTTGTTAATTGGAGCCCAAGTTGTTCCCAATCCAAGGGAGTGATTTGAAGAATCTCTTCTTGCTGAACTAACTCTTATAAATGCAATTGCCTTGAATGTACAGCACTGTCATAGGAGATCAGTCTCACAGGTCCTGGCTGGTGTTTCCACTCCATATTAGTGAGTACGGTGGGTTCTTTCTTGATTATATGTTTTTGGAGATATGTCTCTTGATTAAACTTAAAATATAAGCCATAGCTCTTAATTTAACTGGTAGGGTGTTGTGTAGAGGAATAAGACGGTGTTATTTTCTGGGTCTGTAGATTGTGAAGGAGCAAAAATGGCCTTTGCAGTGACATTTACTTCTTGTCAGATGTGGGAGTTTAAAGAGAGTTTAAGGGTTACTGCGGATTATATCTGCCATAAATGCTGTTGGATGCAAATCTTATCGGATCGAGTGGATTGGTTGGAGAGACAGATAGAAGCAATGAGGAATTTGCAACAGCAACAGTATGTGATGGATGGCAGTTATAGGAAGGGGGGAAAATCTCAGATACAGTCACATAGATGGGTTAACTCCAGGAAGGGTAAGAGAAGTAGGCACCCAGGGCAGGAGTCTTTTGTGGATATACCCATTTCAAACAGGTATGCTGTTTAGGAAAATGTAGGGGGTGATGGATTCTCAGGGGAACAAA
Source organism: Chiloscyllium plagiosum (assembly GCF_037043375.1). Taxonomy (NCBI): domain Eukaryota; kingdom Metazoa; phylum Chordata; class Chondrichthyes; order Orectolobiformes; family Hemiscylliidae; genus Chiloscyllium; species Chiloscyllium plagiosum. The sequence continues at coordinate 19,235,664 of NW_028270162.1, read as the reverse complement.
GCACAAACAGCCAAGTTTCTGATATTGAGACTGGCTCTAATGCAACGAAGGGTACGTCGGCTTCAAAGAGGTCAATTGTGTTAGGGGATTCTGTAGTCCGAGGTATAGGCAGACGTTTCTGTTGCCAGCAGAGAAAAAGCAGAATGGTGTGTTGTTTCCCTGGTGCCAGGATCAAGGATGTCTCAGAGAGGGTGCAGAATGTTGTCACGGGGGAGAGGGGCCTGCAAGAGGTCATTGTCCACATTGGAACCAACAACATTGGAAGGGAAAAGGTTGAGATTCTGAAGGGTGATTACAGAGAGTTAGGCAGAAATTTAAAAAGGAGGTCCTCAAGGGTAGTAATATCTGGATTACTCCCAGTGCTACGAGCTAGTGAGGGCAGGAATAGGAGGATAGAGCAGATGAATGCATGGCTGAGGAGCTGGTGTATGGGAGAAGGATTCACATTTTTGGATCATTGGAATCTCTTTTGGGGTATAAGTGACCTGTACAAGAAGGACGGATTGCACCTAAATTGGAAGGGGACTAATATACTGGCAGGAAAATTTGCTATAACTGCTTGGGAGGATTTAAACTAGTAAGGTGGGGGGGAACCCAGGGAGATAGTGAGAGAAGAGATCATTCTGAGACTGGTGCAGTTCAGAACAGAAGTGAGTCAAACAGTCAGGGCAGGCTGGGACAAGGTAGGACTGATCAATTAAACTGCATTTATTTTAATGCAAGGGGCCTAACAGGGAAGGCAGATGACCTTAGGACATGGTTAGGAACATGGGACTGGGATATCATAGCAATTACAGAAACAGGGCTCAGGGATGGGCAGGACTGGCAGCTTAATGTTCCAGGATACAAATGCTACAGGAAGGATAGAAAGGGAGGCAAGAGAGGAGGGGGGTGGCGTTTTTGATAAGGAATAGCATTACAGCTGTGCTGAGGGAGGATATTCCTGGAAATACATCCAGGCAAGTTATTTGGGTGGAACTGAGAAATAAGAAAGGGATGATCACCTTACTGGGATTGTATTATAGACCCCCTATAGTCAGAGGGAAATTGAGGAACAAACTTGTAAGGAGATCTCAGTCAGCTGTAAGAATAATAGGGTCGTTATAGTAGGGGATTTTAATTTTCCAAACATCAACTGGGACTGCCATAGTGTTAAAGGTTTAGATGGAGAGGAATTTCTTAAGTGCGTACAAGACAATTTTCTGATTCAGTATGTGGATGTACCTACTAGAGAAGGTGCAAACCTTGACCTACTCTTGGGAAATAAGGCAGGGCAGGTGACTGAGGTGTCAGTGGGGGAGCACTTTGGGGCCAGCAACCATAATTCTATTCGTTTTAAAATCGTGATGGAAAAGGATACTCCAGATCTAAAAGTTGAAGTTCTAAGTTGGAGAAAGGCCAATTTTCACGGTATTAGGCAAGAACTGTGGGTGGCATGGTGGCACAGTGGTTAGCACTGCTGCCTTACAGCACCAGAGACCCGGGTTCAATTCCCGCCTCAGGCGACTGACTGTGTGCAGTTTGCACATTCTCCCCGTGTCTGCGTGGGTTTCCTCCCACAGACCAAAAATGTGCAGGTTAGGTGAATTGGCCACGCTAAATTGCCCGTAGTGTTAGGTGAAGGGATAAATGTAGGGGAATGGGTCTGGGTGGGTTGCGCTTCGGCGGGTCGGTGTCGGTATTGCTGAACAAAGAGACCTTGGAGTGCAGGTTCATAGCTCCTTGAAAGTGGAGTCGCAGGTAGATAGGATAGTGAAGAAGGCGTTTGGTATGCTTTCCTTTATTGGTCAGAGTATTGAGTATAGGAGTTGGGAAGTCATGTTGCGTCTGTACAAGACATTGGTTAGGCCATTGTTGGAATATTGAGTGCAATTCTGTTCTCCTTCCTATCGGAAAGATGTTGTGAAACTTGAAAGAGTTCAGAAAAGATTTACAAGGATGTTGGGCCGAAGGGCCTGTTTCCACACTGTAAGTAATCTAATCTAAAAAAACTTTTGAAAGCTGATTGGAGGCAGATGTTCGCAGGTAAAGGGACGGCTGGAAAATGGGAAGCCTTCAGAAATGAGATAACAAGAATCCAGAGAAAGTATATTCCTGTCAGGGTGAAAGGGAAGGCTGATAGGTATAGGGAATGCTGGATGACTAAAGAAATTGAGAGTTTGGTTAAGAAAAAGAAGGAAGCATATGTCAGGTGTAGACAGGATAGATCGAGTGAATCCTTAGAAGAGTATAAAGAAAGTAGTGTATACTTAAGAGGGAAATCAGGAGGGCAAAACGGGGACATGAGATAGCGTTAGCAAATAGAATTAAGGAGAATCTAAAGGGTTTTTACAAATATATTAAGGACAAAAGGGTAACTAGGGAGAGAATAGGGCCCCTCAAAGTTCAGCAAGGCAGCCTTTGTGTGGAGCCACAAAAAATGGGGGAGATACTAAATGAATACTTTGCATCAGTATTTACTGTGGAAAAGGATATGGAAGATATAGACTGTACGGAAATAGATGGTGACATCTTGCAAAATGTCCAAATTACAGAGGAGGAAGTGCTGGATATCTTGAAACGGTTAAAGGTGGATAAATCCCCAGGACCTGATCAGGTGTACCCGAGAACTCTGTGGGAAGCTAGAGAAGTGATTGCTGGGCCTCTTGCTGAGATATTTGCATCATTGATAGTCACAGGTGAGGTGCCGGAAGACTGGAGGTTGGCAAACGTGGTGCCACTGTTTAAGAAGGGCAGTAAGGACAAGCCAGGGAACTATAGATCAGTGAGCCTGACCTCGGTGGTGGGCAGGTGGTGGGACAGGATGTACATGTATTTGGAAAGGCAAGGACTGATTAGTGATAGTCAACATGCTTTGTGGGTGGGAAATCATCTCTCACAAACTTGATAGAGTTTTTTGAAGAAGTAACAAAGAAGATTGATGAGGGCAGAGCAGTAGATGTGATTTAAATGGACTTCAGTAAGGCATTCGACAAGATTCCCCATGGGAGACTGGTTAGCAAGCTTAGATCTCATGGAATAAAGGGAGAACTAGCCATTTGGATACAGAACTGGCTCAAAGGTAGAAGACAGAGGGTGGTGGTGGAGGGTTGTTTTTCAGACCGGAGGCCTGTGACCAGCGGAGTGCTGGGTCCTCTACTTTTTGTCATTTACATAAATGATTTGGATGCAAGCATAAGAGGCACAGTTAGTAAGTCTGCAGATGACACCAAAATTGTAGGTGTAGTGGACAGCGAAGAGGGTTACCTCAGATTACAACAGGATCTTGACCAGATGGGTCAATGGGCTGAGAAGAGTGACAGATGGATTTTAATTCAGATAGATGCAAGGTGTTGCATTTTGGGAAAGCAAACCTTAGCAGGACTTATACACTTAATGGTAAGGTCCTTGGTAGTATTGCTGAACAAAGAGACCTTGGAGTGCAGGTTCATAGCTCCTTGAAAGTGGAGTCGCAGGTAGATAGGATAGTGAAGAAGGCGTTTGGTATGCTTTCCTTTATTGGTCAGAGTATTGAGTATAGGAGTTGGGAAGTCATGTTGCGTCTGTACAAGACATTGGTTAGGCCATTGTTGGAATATTGAGTGCAATTCTGTTCTCCTTCCTATCGGAAAGATGTTGTGAAACTTGAAAGAGTTCAGAAAAGATTTACAAGGATGTTGCTAGGGTTGGAGGATTTGAGCTATAGGGAGAGGCTGAATAGGCTGGGGCTGTTTTCCCTGGAGCATCGGAGGCTGAGGGGTGACCTTATAGAGGTTTACAAAATTATGAGGGGCATGGATAGGATAAATAGACAAAGTCTCTTTCCTGGGATCGGGGAGTCCAGAACTAGAGGGCATAGGTTTAGGGTGAGAGGGGAAAGATATAAAAGAGACCTAAGGGGAAACTTTTTCATGCAGAGGGTGGTACGTGTATTGAATGAGCTGCCAGAGGAAGTGGTGGAGGCTGGTACAATTACAACATTTAAGAGGCATTTGGATGGGTATATGAATAGGAAGGGTTTGGAGGGATATGGGCTGGGTGCCGGCAGGTGGGACTAGATTGGGTTGGGATATGTGGTCGGCATGGACAGGTTGGACCGAAGGGTCTGTTTCCATGCTGTACATCTCTATGACTTTATGATTCTATATGAGCATCCTCCCACTCCACCACTCACAACCACATCTATGAAGTCTATTTATTTCTCCCTTATTTGCTTATCTAGTTTCTAGTTGCTCCTTGGGTTAAAGAGTTTCTCTTCAATTCCCTCTTAGAATAATTAGTGACTACCTGATACTTATGGTAGTTAGTTTTTGTCTTCCCCCACAAATGGAAACATCTATATCAGAACTTGCAGTACCAAAACAGCAACTAGGTGATGAGGCAATAAATAATTTCCTGTTGTAATGCTGCATACTCTGTATTACAGGTGCTATATATCTCATCTTTTTGCTACACCTTGAACTATACCTGGTGCCTGTACAGGGATCTTAAGTCAAGAATCCATGCAGTGATGAACAACACATCTCGCCTGGTGAGTGATTCTCAAAATTACTGCCAGGGAGAATAGGAGAATCCCTACAGTGAGGAAACAGAATATTTGGCCCAACAAGTCCACACTGACACTCCGAAGAGTATCCCACTGAGACCTATTACCCTACATTTCCCCGACTAATACACCTAGCTTATACATCCATGAACACTATGGACAATTTAACATGGCCATTTCACCTCTTTGGACTGTGGGAGGAAACCAGAGCACCCAGAGGAAACCCACGCAGATACAGGGAGAACGTGCAAACTCCACATAGACAGTCACCCGAGGCTGGAATCGAACCTGGGTCCCTGGTGTTGTGAGGCAGCAGTACTAACCACTGAACCACTATGCTGCCCCCTGACTCCAATGGTACCCAAACCATGTCCTATTCTGATCCCATTTTGAGACAAGTAAACGTCACAAACCAAAAGTGCGATTTGTGGGGAGATCTTTAAGAGTTGGGGGGAATTCTGTGTAAGTGGGGGCTTGTCTGATAGTGTAGGATATGGTTGTTATAACTCAAGTCAAGCTCCCTGGTGACCATTGCTGCCTTGGAACTAATGTCTGAGTTTGCAACCTCGCTTGTAACTCCCACTTGGGAAGCCCTCCTCCATTCAAATTGTATCATTGTGTTTGAAACATTAATTCTATTTTATGAAGGTGAACTTTTACAGGTGGGATTTAAACTATTAATTCCCCTCTGCTCTCTAAAAACACTGGCTTACACCAGATGGAAACTCACCCTGGGTGATCATTATTTGTGTGTGAGCCTAGCTCTTGCTATTCAACTGTGGGAGCATCAGCTCAAGCAGACTCACATATGTGCACTACCCAACAATGATCGCAAGCATAATTCAGTTCCAGGGGCCACTTGTAACTTGCCTATTGAAAGCCAGATTGAGCCAGACCAGCTAACATCATAAACCAGGGATCAAATCTGAAAATCTCATTGTCCACAGGGTTCAGTCCACTCTGTCTTTGGCATATTCAATATCTGATCACTTGGCAAGTGAGAATTCCCTTCCAGATCATTTTATTTTTATTGCCATCTGGGGTGAAATTTTGGGCAGCTGTGTCTTTAGCTCTCCCTCTGAAACAGAAGCACAATTCCTCCCTCATCATGGGAGGAACGATAAACAGAGTTCTTATCTGTTTTAAGTCTGGTATCTGGAAAGATATGTCAGAGAAAATAATTAAAATCTAATCTTATATCCAATTCAGTACTCGTGTTCCTCTGCATAAATGTATTTTAAAAACATTTTACCAGCATCAGTTCAATGTCAGGAAAATCAGTCTAAAACTTAAGTCGTCCTAATGTTGGGATGGGATTCTGGCAGTAAATTCCTAATGAAGCATTTGCACCTGTACTGTAAGATGGCTGAGCAACCTCTTATGAAACTATACGTTTTATAATTTCACATCCATGCTATTAGTGTATCTTAGTAACATTTAATGCTGAAATGACAGGTGAGATTGGAACAGTTTGTACAGTTAAACAGCAAGGGATATTTCTCGTTACTTCCCTGCTCTCCTCTCCTAAAGCTACTGATTTCGTTTCGTGGCGAACCTGCCCCATCTCTGGCACCACTCCCAGATGAACACCCAATGAATGTATCTGGTAGGCTATTTAACTGAGAAAACAATTGTGATCCTGTTATAATCAGATGCCAACAATCATGCTCTTTTCCAGCACTGGTGATGAGGCGTGAGAACCCCTGATAAATTTCTCCTCTTTTAGTGGGATTTTAAAAAATTATTGTAGTTCCCCATCTACCAGCTGGCTGAAATGAACTAATGCAGCACAAGCTGGAATCAAATGCATTTTCCTAGTCAGAGTGGCACAATGCCGAAAAAATTGAAGTAGGCTGTTTGGCCTTTCAATTTGCTGTACTGTTCAATAACAACATATTCTACCACAACAGGCACTGTCCAATCAAGAGAAGCTAATTCTGTTTTGCTTGCAGCTGCCTGGATAATATAATGAACCATTGCTGTTCATAATTTTATGCTTTTATTTTGAAATTTTATCACATTTCTTGCATTGTAAGATTTCAAAAGTTATAGCTTTTTGAAAAACTTCACAATTGTCTTGGTTGATGTTATGGCTTGTGATCCCTTATTTTTATTCTATTTCGAGAAGCCAACTGAAAGCAGTAGCAGACTGAGCAGGATCGTATTAATCTTGTCCAGGTAACGTGTACATTCGTTGTTTTTGCCAGTCGCCCTCATCTTTGACCATGCTGACTCTCTACTGGGATCCATGGGTTTTAGTCACCTCTCTAAAGCATCTGTGCCCCATGTGTGAACTCACCGATATTTACTTATTAAGGACAGTGCAGACACTCCCCAGTCTTGTTCTCACCAGGTGCCCTTTACACTTTTCTCCAGAAGTCACTGCCTTATGTTTCTCCTGAGAGAAAGTGATTAATAAAACCTCAGACATCTTGGATGTTATAAACAGGGGCACAGAGTACACAAGCAAGGAAGTTATGATAAAACATAAATTCAAGTTCAACTGAAGTACTGTGTCACATGCTGGGCACCAGTCTTTTGGACAAATGTGAAGGCATTGGGTATAGAAAATAATTACAAGAATACTTCCAGGGTTGAGAGTCTTCACTTGTGTGTTTAGATTGGAGAAGCTTGTGTCGTTCTCTAAATGTATGGCTGAGAGGTGATCAAAATCATGAAGGGGATTGGATAGAGGAGTTAGGGAGAAACTGTTCCCATTGGTGGAAAGGTTAAAAACCAGATGACACAGATTCAGGGTGAATTGTAAAAGAATTAGACATGTCGCAAGAAAAATGATATTTTTAATGCAGTGATTCAAAAGGATCAGGCATGCACTGAGATTGTGGTGGAAGTAGATCGAGTTGTTGGTTTCCAAAGAAAATTGAATAATTATCTGAGGAGAGAACACCTGCAGGGTGCTGGAGAAAACTGAATCACAAGGCAAGCCGAGTTGGTCTCACAGACCAAAAGCCATCTGAGATATCTATGTTCCTCTAATTCTGGCCTCTTACAAGCCTGCTATTGCGTATTCCAGAATTGGTGGGTGTACCTTTAACTGCTCAGAATCTAGTCCTGGAATTCTTTTCAAAAAACTCTCTGCCTTTCTACTTCTGTGTCATTTTTTAAGTCACTCCATAAATCCAAGCTTTTGTTCACCTCTTCTGATATATTTTAAATGGATTGGTGTAAAATGTTTTAGGAAATACCTTGGGGCATTTTATGTTTAACATTTTCAAACTTGGAGCCACCAGAGGGAGCTGTAGGTTAACTGTTACAGAATTCTAGATGAAGCTCTCTCCACACCTAAACAGTGTGCTTCATAGAGTCATAGAGATGTACTGCATGGAAACACACCCTTCAGTCCAACTCATCATGCTGACCAGACATCCAAAATTAATCTTGGCCCATATCCCTCTCAACCCTTCCTACTCATGTACCCATTTGTTTGCCTTTTTTTAATGTTGTAATCGTACCAGCATCCACCATTTCCTCTGGCAGCCCTCCATGTCCCTCAAGATTTTATAAACCTCTATAAGGTCACCCCTCAGCCTCCGATGCTCCAGGGAAAACACCCCCAGGCTATTCAGCCTCTCCCTATAGCTCAAACCGTCCAATCCTGGCAACATGCTTGTAAATCTTTTCCGAACCCTTTCAAATTTCACAACATCCTATAGGAGAGAAACCAGAATTGCAAAAAATATTCTAGAAGTGGCCTAACCAATATCCTGTAAAGCCTCAACATGGCCTCTGAACTCCTATAACCAATGCATTGATCAATAAAGGAAAACATACTAAATGCCTTCTTCACTATCCTATGTACCTGCGTCTCTACTTTCAAGGCACTATGAACCTGCACTTCAAGGTCCCTTTGTTCAGCAACACTCCCCAGGACCTTACAATTTGCGTATAAGTTCTGCTAAGATTTGCTTTTCCAAAATGCAGCACCTCACATTTATCTAAATTAAACTACATCTGCCACTCTTTGGCCCATTGGCCCATCTGATCAGAATCCTGTTGTGCTCTGAGGTAACCTTCTTTGCTGTCCACTACACTTTCAATTTTGGTGTCATCTGCAAACTTAATAACTATACCTCTTATGTTCACATTCAAATCATTTATGTAAATGACAAAAAGCAGTGGACCCAGCACCTATTCTTCTGACATGCCGCTAGTCACAGGCCTTCAGTCTGAAAATCAACCCTCCACCACCACCCTCTGTCTCCTATCTTTGAGCTAGTTCTCTATCCAAATGGATAATTCTCCCTGTATTCCATGAGATCTAACCTTGCTAACCAGTCAACCATGCAGAACCTTGTCGAAGGCCTTACTGAAATCCATATAGATTATGTCCACTGTTCTGCCCTCATCAATCCTCTTCATTACTTCTTCAAAAAACTCAATCAAGTTAGTGAGACATGATTTCCCATGCACAAAACCATGTTGACTATCCCTAATCAGTCCTTGCCTTTCCAAATACATGTTAGTCCTGTCCCTCAGGATTCCCTCCAGGTTCACAGGTCAGAAGTTCCTGGTTATTCCTTACCATCTTTCTTAAAGAGTGGCATCACGTTAGCCAACCTCCAGTCTTCTGGCACCTCACCTGTGACGATCGATGATCCAAATATCTCAGCAAGGGGCCCAGCAATCATCTCCCTATCTTCCCACAGAATTCTTAATTGTAGAAATTGTAATATCATTGGAATTTCACCTGCTGTTGTTACAGCAGCAGATGCAACCCTGCTTCAGGCAGAACCTGCTGCAATGAGTAACATGAATCTAGTTTCTGAGTAAGATGGAAATTTGAATGAGACATACCAGATGTCTACTTGTTGCTTCCGAAATAGAAATTCATTTTTCCCACATACATTTGTTTCTCTTGATCTGCTGTTGAAGATTATTAAAGGCACCAAGAATAATATCAAGTCACTAACTGTAATTATCTTCCCAATACAGAGGAACCTCGATTATCCAAAGGACACAGGCGGGGAGTATTTCGTTCGGGTAATCGAATTCAGGATAATTGAATGCCAGATAACATAGTTTAGCCAACCATCAGGACCTTGCCATCTTGCCAGATAATTTGATATTTGGATAATCGAATGCTGAATAATCAAGGTTCCCTGTACCTCTTTCCCATTTACTATCAGTTTCTTACTTGAGGTTAGACAGCTGACTCAATTGGGAGCATGTGTAGTTTGTGCTGGTTTTTATGGAGGCTGTTAACTTTCAAGAGGAAGCAGATTGAAGCCGCCTGAAAGTTACTTTGGTTAGGATCCTTATAGCTAGTTGAAGAATGGCTTTCACTTATTGACATTGTTGAGATTTTCTCTTGCAGTTTGATTCCTCTCCTCCTGATGGTGCCTGTGTTTTGTGTTGGAAATGGATATACCTGTTATGCTAACCTCAGTAATTTGTAAGTAACGTAAACCTCAATGTTGTTGCCTTGTGGTGTTATTAATAACTTGCAACGTTTTGATGCCCATCCATATCATCTTTATTATCACAACTGGCAACATCTACCTCTACCATGTAGTTTTGTCTTCTTTCCCTGTGATTTAAATTGTTCCAACATTGTGGTCATGTCTATACTTGCCTGGACCCTAAAATGTTGAATTCCCTCCCTAGATCTATCTCTCTCTCTCTCCTCCTTTAAGGTGCTCCTTAAATTCTACCCCTTGACTAGAATCATAGAATCCCTACAGTGTGGAAACACGCCCTTCGGCCCATCAAGTCAACACCGACCCTCCAAAGAGTAATCCACCCAGACCCATTCCCCAAACCTATTACTCTACATTTACCCCAAGCTAATGCACCTAACTTACACATTCCTGAACACCATGGGCAATTCACCAAACCTGCACATCTTTGGATTATGGAAGGAAACCAGAGCACCCGGAGGAAACCCACACAGACACGGGGAGAATGTGCAACTCCACACAGACTAAACTTTTCTTACCTGCACATCTTTGGATTATGGAAGGAAACCAGAGCACCCGGAGGAAACCCACACAGACACGGGGAGAATGTGCAACTCCACACAGACTAAACTTTTCTTACCTGAGTGAATATTGTCTTATGTGGCTAGATGTAAATTTTTGTTTGACAATTACTTCTGTAAAATACCTTGGGACATTTAACTATGTTAAGTGTGCTACATAGATGAATGTTTATGTTGTTGCAATTGGTGCATTTTCAGCAACACAAGCAGATGATTTGACTTCTGAATAGGTAGCTAATTCCTTCCTGGGAAGGCTCTGGCTCCCGAGTAAGGAGCCAAATCCAGGTAAGGACTTGACACCCAGGCTGGTTGCTGACTTCAGGTTATATTTCTGATCACTAGAAGCTGTCATGCTATCTCCAGGCCACCATTGAACAACTACAAACTATGGGTTGATCCTCAGAGTTGAATCCCCCATGTAAGAGGAGTAACATACACAAACCACACAAGGCAGATGTTTTCCCTGGTTGGAGTGTCTAGAACCAGGGGATACAGTTTCGGGATAGACCATAGGCCTGAGATGAGGAAACATTACTTCACTCAAAGCGTAATGAAGCTGTGGAATTTCCTACTACAGAGGGCAGTGGAGGCTTCTGAACATATTTAAGAAAAAGATGTGTAAAGTTTTAGATTGTAAAAACATCAAAGAGCATGAGAAGAAAGCAGGAGTATGGCATTGAAATAAGTGATCAGCCATGATTATATTGAATGGCTGAGGGCTTGTAGGCCTTAATAGCCTATTCTTGTTCCTTGTCTCTCTGTCTCTAAACCCACCCCCAGCAATCTGCACGATATGTTTTAAAGAATGACTCACAGAAGTAACTGGATAAACTAAATTGCATGTGGATTATTGAGCATTAATGTCACAGTTTCAATCTTTCAACTTTATTCAATTAGCTGATTTGAATCCAGCTGACTCATCATTGCACCAGGTGATTGGTGTGACCTGAAGTCATCAAGTTGTTAATTCACTCATTGAAAAATTGCCTTTGCAATTATATTGCTCTCTGCTTATCTCTGTATTCTATTCTAGGTCAGGGTCAAAGGTTAGAGGGGCAGAGGTTGATGTTTCTCTTCTCTGTTCCATCACAGGTGCCTCCTCCTTCACACTGGAGTGCTGAAACCAAACAGTAGTTATGTTAATGCCCATGAGAATGCATGTTATAGTGTGTACCTGTACAGAACCATCATCCTCCTCATTACCTTCTGTTTTACATTACTTGGACTTGTGGTAAGGTTACAGATTTACTTTATGTTGAGATGCCCCTCCTCCATTTTAGATTTTCCTCCCCTGTTAATTAGCTGATGTAACTGGCGGTAGATACCTCTTCCTCACGAGCCACCCAAAGTGACTTGATAGCTTCATGCTGTGATTCTCCCTTTATTCTGCATACATGGGCATGACTACTCAGCCCAACAAAAAAAGGGTCAAAGTTCATTTTCAGATCAGCAAGTAGACTAAATACTATTTATGTGTCCACTTCCCAGGTCATAATTTTTCTTTTCCTTTGACCACCTGTCCCATCCAGTCTTAAACAGTGACATAGTTCCTCTCTCAAACATGAAGAAAGTCCATAACCTCACATCTTGATCAATATCCACCCTATGTTACAGAACCCAACGTGGCACAGAAGTTTTGTTTGTGCTCAGCATCACTTCTCAGTAATTATACTCAATCTTCTTCTGATAAGACTTTGACTTTCATGGGTTTTTTTTTTCAAACTCATTAACCTGTGGTATTGCCTTCAAGGTTCTGTGAACCTTTCCACCAAATTAAAAAAACAAAGAATGCTGGAAATCAGAAACAAAATAGAAAAGAAGTTTAACAACTTCAAGTTGTTCTGAAGTAGGGTCATTGGACCCAAAACATTGGATCTGCTTTCTCTCCGCAGATATTGCCAAACCTACTATGTTTTTCCAGCAATTTCTGATTTTATTTCATCCACTAAATTTATTTGGTTTTTCATAACACTAAAATTACAGTCTTGCAATATGAGAATGACAACAAAATTCCATTAATTTTTATTGTTGCACACTTAACATCACTGAAACCCATTGCCACATCATAGTTCACTCCTCCTCTTTGTCAGCATACATTTGCTTTTATTAGTCTTTTAGTGAATTCAACATCCTTCCTATTTCGGTATAACCTGCAATTTCAACATTATTCCCTGTCGGCCTACATTTGAATTGTTAATTTATGCAGTGGCCTCCGAACTGAGTTTTTGTGGGACAGCAGTATTCTCTTCCAACCTCCTCCTGTGTAAACAGTTTTTAATTAAATTTTCTCTTCCTTACCTTGACTCCACTCTCTATTTTCTGTATTAATTGCCATGTGGTATCTTGTCAAAGGTCTATCATCTGTCTAAAATAACATTATTCCCAGTAACCTCCTCAAAGAATTCTACAAGGCTGGCCATCAACCTATTGATATCCACGCTAACTGCCCCTAAGTAATTTATCTAGATATATAGTAACTTCAGAATGAACTAAAGGCTTAATTCTTTTTTCATAACACCGACATTAAACAGACTTACCTGTAAATACCTTGATTGCCTCTGTCTGCTTTCGGTACAATGACCACTGTCCAATCCTCCAGCACATCCACATAAAATAGGACTGTGAAATATAAAGCATGCAAAGTATTTTATTATTGCACTAGAATAACTGTTTAGATGAAGCTGATTATTTTTGGAGTGGAATTTGAACCCAAGATCTCCTGACTCAGCTGCTGATTCAACACTAACATCACACAACCTCACCACTTCATGCTGGAAAATAGACCAGCTTTAACCAGCCTTCCTCCACTTCATTTCCTTGAAAGGGATTTTTTTAATTGACTAAATTTAAACATTTTGCAACCTGTGGTGGTTAAAAGTAGGTGGGGTAAAGAATGAGTGTGGATGCAAATGTAGTTTGGATGTATAATTTTAAAAGAATGCTTAGCTCCTTTTTTCTAAATACAGAAAATAATAGGGTTAAATTTATAATGTTGAGATGTCGTAAGTTGTACTGGTTAGTGATTGTACTGCTATGTTTACTTTGATTTGTTTTTAGCTAATTTTCACATTCAGTTCCACTTTTGCATTTCACCCAGTTGACCATATGTGATGCTTGATGCTGAATGATTGTGGGATACTTGACGACTAAGGTATCACAAATCAGCTTGACCCATGCTTCTAGAGAAAACACTGGGCAAAGGATCAATCTGTTGGATTCTTTACCTCCTTTTGATGAAGGCTACTGAGGCTAATTGCAGCATTACCAGTGCTGCTATGGTTGACAAAAGCAAAGGCAACATTGACTGGGACTAAATTCATCCTGATTATCCTATTCCACCATGCTTTCAGTTGCCTCATCTGGAAGTTCTAGAATTTTTCCTTTAACTGCTACATTTGGAGAAGCCGGTGTTGGACTGGGGTGGACAAAATTAAAAATCGCACAACGCGAGCTGATAGTCCAACAGGTTTATTTGGAAGCACAAGCTTTCAAAGCGCTGCTTCTTCATCAGGTGGTCCTGCTTCATAACCACCTGATGAAGGAGCAGCACTCTGAAAACTAGTGCTTCCACATAACCCTGTTGGACTATAACCTGGCATTGTGCGATTTTTAATTTTCTCCACTTTTTAAGTTGCTCCTTTAAAACATAATTCTTTGACTGAACTTTTGGTGACATGTTCTGCTATTCCTTTAGTCAAATAACTTTTTCTTGTTTGCATATTTGGTACTGATGAAAGGAAGATTTGCCATTGGGCTCATTATAAATTTCTTGACTTAAAGGTAAATATTACTATCAGTATAAACAATGAATATAAATAATACTAACACAATATTTATCTAAGCCCAGACCACAAAACTAATTGGACTTCTTCCAGTCAATGGCATTGATATTGTTAAATTGCCCTGAGAGCTTTGCCTGACTGGCATTCTTGACTTTTCAGTCTTTGGCTTTCATGCAGACCTTGCTTGAGTACCCACAATGTCTGGTTTGTTATTCATAGTATATACCTAAAGTAGAGATGTTTCTCATTATTTCTGTCAGGAATTGTGCATGCACTGGATCCAGAGGTTGATCATTCTCAACTTGCAGAACAACAGGTCCTTAAAAATAAGAGGCTGTTTTTACATGCTGTATTAATTAGATTAAACAGGCTTTGAGATCGTTGAAGGCAGAGTGATGGATGTGATCTATATGGACTTCAGTAAGGTACTCAACAAGGTTCTGCATGATAGACTGGTTAGCAAGGTTAGATCAAGTGGAATACAGAGAGAACTAGCCATTTGGATACAGAACTGGCTCAAAGGTAGGAGACAGAAGGTGGTGGTGGAGGGTTGTTTTTCAGACTGGAGGCCTGTGACCAGTGGTGTGCCACAAGAATCGGTGCTGGGTGCACTACCTTTTGTCACTTATATAAATGATTTGCACGTAAACATAATAGGGATGGATTTTAAGTTTTCAGATGACACCAAGAAGGTTACCTCAAAGTATAATGGGACCTTGATCAGTTGGGCCAGTGGGCTGAGGGGTGGCAGATGAAGTTTAATTCAGATAAATGTAAGGTGTTGCATTCTGGTAAGGCAAATCAGGATAGGACTTTTATACTTAATGGTAAGGTCGTGGGGAGTGTTGCTGAACAAAGACCTTGGAATGCAGGTTCATAGTTCCTTAAGAGTAGAGTCATAGGTAGATAGGATAGTGAAGAAGAAGTTTGGTATGCATGCCTTTATTGGTCAGTACATTGAGTATAGGAGTTGAGAGGTCATCTTGCGGTTGTACAGGACATTGGTTAAGCCACTATTGGAGTACTGCATTCAATTCTGGTCTCCCTGCTGTAGGAAGGATGTTATGAAACCTGAGAGGGTTCAAAAAGGATTTACAAGAATATCGCAAAGATTGGAGGGTTTGAGCTAGAGGGAGAGGCTGAGTAGGGTATGGCTATTTTCCCTGGAGCGTTGGAGGCTGAGAGTCCTGAAGAAGGGTTATACCTGAAATGTTGACCTCTCCATTTCCTGATGCTGCCTGGCTTGCTGTGCACTTCCAGCCTCCTGCTTGTTCACCACAGATTCCAGCATCTGCAGTTTTTTTGTCTCTAACTAAGGGTGACCTTGATTGGCATAGATAGGGTGAATAGCCAAGGTATGTTTCCCAGGGTAAGGGAATCCAGAACTAGAGGGCAACGGTTTAAGGTGAGAGTGGAAAGATTTAAAAGGGACTTAAGAGGCAACCCTTTCATGGAGGTGGTGGTGCATGTGTGGAATGAGCTGCCAAAGGAAATGGTAGAAGTTGGTACAATTACAGCATTTA
This sequence comes from Chiloscyllium plagiosum, assembly GCF_037043375.1. Lineage (NCBI taxonomy): Eukaryota > Metazoa > Chordata > Chondrichthyes > Orectolobiformes > Hemiscylliidae > Chiloscyllium > Chiloscyllium plagiosum. The sequence continues at coordinate 19,219,836 of NW_028270162.1, read as the reverse complement.
AAAGGCACCTGGATGGGTACATGAACAGGAAGGGTTTAAAGGGATATGGGCCAAATGCTGGCAAATGGGATTAGCTTAATTTAGGATATCTGGTCAATATGGACCGAAGGGTCTGTTTCTCTACTGTACAATTCTATAACTTTATAATAATAGGCCATTGTTTGACTAAAATGTTATAACACTTTTAAACGTTTGTCAGAATCATGGTGACTAATCATCTAAAGACTAATTAACTTGGCAGTTCTTAATTTTTTCCATTCATCTCTGCAGATTCTTCTAATTAAAACCCGGATCCTCTATAAGAAACTAGTAACTTTGACTGGATTTCTCGGAGACCAGCAATGGGCAAAGATCAGCATGATTGAGAGGAGAATCTTCCTCTATCCCACAGCTTTTCTGTTCTGTTGGGGACCAGGTTAGTAGAGTCTAACCACACTCTAACCAGGTGCTCTGTGTGACTCTGTGGATGTGATAATGAACCAAAGTAGAGGGTGGTGGGCACATTGCTCAATTCATTGAATCCCCGCTGTTGGAAGCAGGCAATCTGGGTCCACACGGACCCTCTGAAGAGCATCTCTCCCAAATACACCCTCCTACCCTATCCCTGTAATTTCCCATGACTGACCCATAAGCATGCACACTATGGGTAATTTAGCTCGGCTAATCCGCCTATCCAGCACATCTTTGGACCATGGGAGGAAACCGGAGCACCTGGAGGAAACCCACGCGGAAACAGGGAGAGTGTGCAAACTCCACATGGATAGTTGCCCGAGGCTGAAAAATACCTGGGTGCCTGGTGCTGTCACAGTTATTCAACTATTTAAATTGCACCAAATGATACCACATGAATCGTGTGTTTTAGCCTGCCTAAGACTCTGGAAAAGTTCCAGAGGATTAGTAAACCGTCGCTAATCCCTACAGATAACTAGGACAGGATATATTATAAAGGATGTAATAGTAGAGCATTTAGAAACCTATTAGAGTCAAATAGAATCAGCATGGGCTCATGAAGGGGAAGTCAATACTGACAAATTTATTGTACTTCTTTAAGGAGGGAACAGGCAGGATACATAAAGGAAAAGCTGTGGATTTAATATATTTGGATTTCCAAAAGGCATTTGATAAAGTACTGAACATAAGCTAATTCAAAAGCACCTACGGTTTTGGAGGTATTAGCACAGATAGAGGATTAGCCAACTAACAGAAGATAGGTGGGAATAAGGAGACATTTTTATGATGGCAACCCATAACTAGTGGAGCATCAGAGAGATCAGTGCTGGAGCCACTAATATTTGCAAAGTATATTAATGACTTGGATGACAGAAGAAAATATGTTGCCAAGTTTGGGTTGACACAAAAATAGGTGGGAGGCAAGTGGTGAAGCTGGCATAAGGAAACTACAAAGGGATACAGACAAATTAAGTGACGGGGGTAACAATTTGGCAAATGGAATATAATGTGGGAAAATTTGAGGTTATGCACTTTGTCAAGAAGAATAGAGGAGCTGAATATTATTTAAATGAACAAAGACTGCAGAAAGCTACAAAAAAGGAACATTTGGGTCACCTAGTGTATAAACCAAAAAAGCTAGCATCCAGGTTCAACAAGTAATTTGGTCCCTTTCTTTAAATGAAAGATATATAGAGGAACCTCAATTATCCAAATCTTGATTATCTGAACTTTGGATTATCCGAAGAAGATCTCAAGGTCCTGATAGAAACATTACAGTTTCCAACAGTGTTTCCAACACTGATCACGTCTTTTGTTTGCAATGATTAAAAAATGAACTTGGCTTACTGAAATGCTGCTGAGAACAGTCTTGGACATTGATGGGAGCCCAGACACCGTCTCCAAATGACTGACCTCCCACCCCCTCTCTCTGCCCCCCCACTCCCACCACTTACCCTGGAGTTCTACACAGGAATGAACCCTACACTCCTCCTCCCCAGAAAATCTCTCCAACATTGCCCTGTACATATTGGACGGGGTGGTGTTGCACAGGGCAGCAGGGTCAGACGGTAGGTGGGGGCAGATGGGGTGGGGGGGGGGCTCAGGTGCAGCGTGCTGCTGTCTAGTCTTCTGAACAGGGAGTGGACTTAGCAAGTGCTTGCTGTTTCAATTCCATTGAACTGATGCGGGTGAGGGGGATGGGGCGATGCTTCAGCAAAGCTGCAGGTCCCTTACAAGTGTGTGTCTGCTCAGAAACAAACCCTGAGTCAGAGAGAGGGAGCAAGGCAGGCAGAGCGAGGAAAAAGGAAACTTCAAAAAACTCCAAGCCTCAGAGAAGAGGCATTGAATCAATTAACCGAATAATCAATTATCCGAACGAAATAGTACCCGCCCTTCTCATTCCAATAATCGAGGTTCCTCTGTACTGCCATATGAGGCAGTCCAATAAAGATTCACTAAATTGATATCAGGTACAGAGGAACTTTCCAATGAAGGAAGATTGAGTAGGGTGGGCCTATATTCACTGGAGTTTAAATGAATGAGAGACCTTATTGAAACATACAAGATTCTTAGGGGTCTTGACAGGATAGGTGTGGAGAGATTGCTTCTCCTTATAAGAAATCTGGAACCAAAGGGAATAATCTCAAAGGAAGGAGTCACCCATTTAGACAGAGATGAGGAAGGATTTTCTTTCTCTTAGCGTGGTGAATCTGTGGAATTCTTTACCGCAGAGGGTTGTTGAAGTTGGTTCATTAAGTATACTCAAGGATGAAATTGACAGATTGTTAATCAGTAAAGGGATTGAGGGATATGGGGAAAAGTGAAGTGCAGAATTATCAGATGATCTCATTGACTGGTAGAATGGACTGGTTGGGTCCAATGGCCCACTACTTCTGCAAATGATAGTCTTAAACTAAATGTGCTAGAGCAGAGAATTGCCAGGGGGGCAAATGTGTGTTAAATAGACTTCAATATAGCTCAGATGGCTCCATTAATAATCCTTCATGAAATATACATGAAATCAAAAACATTGTTTGCACAGTATGCTATTGAGGTTATATTCTCTTTTTCATTAAATATCTAGGTCTTTAAGGCAGTGCACCACCAAAGTTAGTAAGAGTGAATGACAGCACAGGGTAAATCAGAAAATAGTGATATGGTGACCACACACTTGTGTTTTAAGGTCCTGAAGTTTCAGATTAAGGGAAGCCCAAGAGCGCAGAGTATGGAGGAACTGTTCATGTATTGTCAGTGGGTCAAAGTCCTAGAACTCCCTTCCTAACAGCACTGTGGGTGTAGCTACATCCCGTGCACTGGAAAGGTTCACAAAGGTTGTGAGGAACGTCCTTCTCAAGGCAATTAGCGAAGGACAATAAATGTTGGTCCACAGAGTGATCCCATGAAGAATTTTTTTTTTTACAAAGATTGCTCTTAGAAGCAAAGACAGTAAGTTTAGCCAGATTATATTCGGTACACTATAACTCCTAGTCATTCTGACAGAGAGAAAACTTGAGAGAGAAAGAGTGAGGCTAGGATTAAGGTGCAGAACTTCTTTCCATGGTTACCACCATTCCAAACCAGAGGGAAGTTCCGCAGGTTTGAGAACCTGGAAAATAATTTTAAAAGGAAAAATTGATGCGGGTAATGATGGCAGTGTAGAAGAATCATATAGCCCCTACAGTGTGGAAACAGGCCCTTCAGCCCAAAAGGTCCACACTGACCCTCCGAACAGTAATCCACCCAGACCCATTCCCCTACCCTTTTATTCTATATTTACCCCTGACTAATTCACCTAACCTGTGCATCTTTGGATTGTGGGAGGAAGCCCACACAGACATGGGGAGAATGTGCATACTCCACACAGACAGTTGTCTGAGGCTGGAATTGAACCCAGGTACCTGGCACTGTGAGGCAGCAGTGCTAACCACTCAGCCATCATGCCACCCCCTAGAAGGATGAATATAAAATATTACAATTATAGAATCATGAGATAAGGATTGACAGGTTCGAAAATATCATCAATAAATGAGGAAAGCAAGGTGGTGCCAGATATTCTACAGGTGATAATTATTTATCTTTTTTTGTTTTTAAATGATTTTATTTATGGTTTTTTTCGCTTTAGCAACCATTCTGGCCATGGTTAAGCTGTTGAACTCGATGGACACGCCTCCTCTTTATGCTGTACTCTACATCTTACAGGTAAACTTTTCAAAACAATATTTAGTGGTGGTGGTGGTGGGGTGGGGGTTGCAATACATCTTTCTCTCATAAGTTTTCTCACTGTCAGAATGACTAGCTGCGGTAGAATGACTCTAATATAATCTGGCTAGGCTAATTCCCTTCCCTCCTTTGAAGAATATTTAAAACAATTATTTTTGTTAGTGCCATTACCTGGGCCAGCATTTATTGCCCATTCCTAATTGCCTCGAGAAGGGGATGGTGAGTCATCTTCTTTAATCTTTGTAGTCCATGGGATGTAGTTGCACCCACGGTGCTGTTAGGAAAGGAGATCTAGGAGTTGGACCCAGTTTCAATAAAGGAACAGTGATATAGTTCCAGGTCAGAACATTGTGTGGCTTGTAGAGAAATTTGCAGGTGGTGGTGCTTCCGTACATCTGTTGCTCTTGTTCTTTGAGGTGATAGAGTTTGCAGTTTTGGAAGGTGCTGTTGAAGGAGTCTTGGTTAGTTGCTGCAGTGCACCTTCTGGATCAGAGTTGGCCAACTCTGAATGGAAAAAAGTCCCATGTAAATGAGGGAGGAGGGTGTTGGCAGTGAGCAAATGTTAGTAAGATAATGTTTGCTACAACATCAAAACATCAATTTCAGGCAAAAAAACAAAATCAAAGCAATAAATTGATATTTTTTAAATTAGCACGAAAAACTATTTAAAAGTGCCAAACCCTTGAGCTAACTAATGCAGAGCGTAAATATGCCCAGATAGAGAGGGAAGGTTTAGCTGTCATATTTGGAGCCAGGAAGTCCCACCAATATCTTTATGGATGTAAATTTGTAAAAATTGAGGACCACAAACCTCTGCTAGGGCTACTAAAGAGGACAAGGCAGTGCCGTCCATGGCTTCAGGCCAAATTCAGTGATGGGCTCTAACACAAAGTACATATAGTTACAAGATGGAACACTATTTGGGAGGCCAAGTAGCATTGAGCCGCCTCTTCCTGGCAGGTACACCACCGCCGCGGGATGAGTCCATAATGGTTTTAAATTTTCTGGACACACTTCCAGTCACAGCTGACTATATCAGACTTTGAAGATTCAGGAAGATCCAATCCTGGATAAACTGAAACAGCTGGTGGTGATGGGGGAACTCAAAGGACTGTCACAACGAGAATTCAAATGTCTTTGGACTCGGAGAGACCATATCACAGAAGAGGACAGCATATCATCATGGGGAGCAAGAGTGATTGTCCCAAGCAAAGGTCGCCATTGGATATTGTTCAAACTCCACCAGGATCATCCAGAGTTTCAAAAATGAAGATGTTGCTGAGAAGGTATATCTGGGGACCAGGACTGGATGCCGACATAGCCACATCGGTAGGACAGTGCTCCAGAGTGCCAGCAAGGACAGAAATTATCACTGACAGCTTCCCCCACATTTGTGGGAATGGCCAAGTAAACCCTGGACTCAGTTACACGTCAACTATGCAGCTCCTTTCTTGGGCTCAATGTTGTTAGACATCATGGATACCCACCCAAAGAGGCTGGATATGCAGTGAGTTCATTCAGCAAACATGGGGACAATGATAGAAAAACTGCAGGCATCTTTTGGATGAGGGACCAGTTATAATATTTCTAAGTCAACGGTTGATACAAACCCTGGTGGGAATACACTTGTAAGGAGGATGCAAAGAAGCTTCAAGGGAATTTAGACAGGGTTACATGAGTGGGCAAGAACATGGAAAATGGAATGTAATGTTCATAAGCGTGAGGTTATTTACATTGGTAGAAGGCATGAAGATGCCAAGTATTTTTTCAATGGGGAGAGATTTGAAAATGTTGATGTCCAAGGGGGGACTTACGTGTGCTTGCTCATAACTCACTAGAAGCTAGCAAGCAGGTTTAACAAGCAGTTTGGAAAGTTTAACAAGCAGTGTTAGCCTTTATTGCCAGAGGATTTGAGTCAGAAGTAAGGAATTCCTGCCTCAGTTGTGTAGAACACTGGCGAGATTACACCTGGAGAATTGTGTTCTGTTCAGGTCCTCTTGTGAAGGAAAGAATGTAGTTAGGGGTATAAAGGGAGTGCAGTGGAGGTTCACCAGACTGATTCCTGGGATGTGGGACTGTCCTATGAGGAGAGATTGAGGAGACTGGGCCTTGTATTCTTTGGAGTTTAGAAGAATAAAAGGCAACCTCATAGAAATTTACAAAAATTGAAGATACAGAAAGGATGTTTCCCCAGGCTGTCGGGTCTAGAACTAGGGGACCTACTCTCAGAATAAAAGATTCAGACTGAAAATGAGGAGGAACCGCATCAGTCACAGGGTGGTAACATTTTAGAATTCTATCCCCCAGAGGACTGTGGGAGTTCAATCATTAAGTTCAAGACAGAGATTGATTGATAGATATCTAATTACTAATGAACATCACGGGATATAAGGATAGTGTGGGAACACAAGGTTGAGGTAGATGATCAGCTATAACCTAAAAGTTCAAGAGCCTATTGTTACTGCTATGTTCCTAAGTTCCAATCTTGGTCAAGACCAGTTTTAAAACAAATTGAAATCTGAAATCCCAGTCATTTACTAAATGAAACTACAAGACCATAAGAAATAGTAACAGGAGTAGACCGTTCAGCCCCTCGAGTCAGCTTCGCCATTCAAAAGGGTTATGGCTGATCCAGCATTCCTCACACCCTCTCTCCCGCCTTTTCCCTGTTACCCTTGATTTCCCTACTGATCAAGAATATCTCTCTCTCATTCTTAATTATACACAAGGACTCTGCCTGATAGCTGTCTGTGGCAAGGAATTCCAAAGATTATCAACCCTCTGAAAGAAGAAATTCCTCATTTCTGTTAAATTGGCACATTTTATTCTGAGACTGTGCCCTGTGGTTCTATACTGTCCCAGAAGGGGAAACATCCTCTCAGCTTTTAGCCTGTCAAGAGCCTTAAGAATCTATATGGCTCAATGAGATCACCCCTCATTCTTTAAGACTCCAGTGAGTAAATTCCTAACTTATTTAGTCTTTGCTCATAAAACAATACTTCCATAGTGGAGATCATCCTAGTGAACCTTCCCTGAACTGCCTTCAAATGAAATAATTCCCTAAAAAAGGGGACCAAACTGCTCACAGTACTTCAGATGTGGTCTGATCAGCACCTTGTACAGCTCCAGTAAAACGTCGCTACTGTTTTACTTCAACCCCTTTGAAATAAGGGATAATATTCTATAAGTGGAATTAAGAATCTAGCGATGACCATGAGTCCACTGTCAGAATACCCCATCTGGATCACTATTGTCCTTTAGTGAAGGAGACTGCCATCCTTACCTGGTCTGGCCTACATGGGACTCCAGCAATGTGGTTGACTCTTAACTGCCCTCTGGCAATAAATGCTGGCCCAGCCAGCAATGCCCTCATCCTGTGAATGAATAAAGAAAAAAAAATGCAAGGGTGCAGAAAAGACTTACAAGAATTTTACTGGCATTGGAGGGTTTGAGTTATAGGGGATAGGCTTGATAGGCTGGGACCTTTGTCCCTATTGTGTTGGATCTAAGGGGTGATCTTACAGAGGTTTAAAAGATCATGAGGGGCATAGATAAGGTGAATAGCAAAGGTAGTGGGAGTTCAAATCTCGAGTGTATAGGTCTAAGATGAGAGGGTAAAGAGTCAAAGGGAAGCATCCGTTTCAGGGAAAAAGAAACTAGCAATAGAAACAGATCTAAATAAAAATATGCTTTATCCATCTCATACATAACTAGGTCAGGAAAGGCTCTTGGTCTAACTGTCGTTGTTCTTGTGTAGGAAAGTGCTATAGCCAATCGACTCCTGGAGAACCCACAAACATAAGGAGATAATGACCTTTTTCTTCGTTGAAAAGTGATGTTGATTGAGAGATGATAGATCAGGAATTTAGGAAGAACTCACTTGCTCTGTATCAAATAGTGTTGTAGAATCTGATCTGGGATTGTGTAGTGATTTTCTTGTACCTAACTCGATGATCTATCTTGGCAATACTAGATGCTTAAAATAGAAAACTTCTCAAACAATAGCCCATATCCTAATGAACACAATGCTATGTTAGAAAGTATACGTGTTACTTTCAAATGAAAGCATTATCAGTATGTTTCATAAGACATCTACTGAAAACAGGACATTCATTAAAAGGAAATTCTTTATATTCCAAGTGTTTCAGAAATTAGCAACACCCTACAGGCTCAATCCTATCCATTTTGCTCAGTATCCATTGTGTGACTTCACATAGGTTCTAGATAAATGTTCTCCAACTGAAGGAAGGAAAATCAGATAGTGCTCTTTTTGCAGAATGACTGCTGTACACCTCCTGAGGTTGAAGAGTGGTATTTCCAGGTCAGGGAACCAGTTTTGTTGCGTTGCCATAGTCTTACCAGACCACAGAAGCTGCTCTCTCATTCGAGAGAGAAGCAACTGGTGGTGATTTAACCTGAGGGCCATCAAACCTCAGGCGAGGGAAAAAGTTGAGAAAGAGAGCCCTTCATGGTAACCTCAAACCAGTGATGGGAATTGAACCCATGCTATTGGCGTCACACTACTTTGTAAACCAACAAACCAGCCAACTGAGCTAAACCGATTGCAGGACAAATGCAGGACCTCGCAGATGCTACAAACAGGTTTGGGAGGAGAGATACTGCAAAAAGGGCCATGGGGAAGGAAAGAGATTGAGGGACAACTGTGTGACAATAAAAAAGAAAACAAAAACATGTTAATTTTAACATATCTTGCTGCTTTATTTTTGCTCCAGGCATTCACTGCTGCATCTCAGGGACTGCTGAACTGCATTGTGTATGGTTGGACACAGAGAACGCTCCGTTACATGAGACAAAAGGCTCGTCGTGACATTGATACACAGACTCCACTCCTCCGTTCTCAAAAGCAATCATATTCTAGCATGCACAATTCCAAAGTGATGAATGAGTAGATCATTACTCCTACTCTCTAAGGGACCTGTTGAGGGATTATAGCCAGAACTGCAATCTTGTCAGTGTCAGAGGAAACATATTTGTTAACATACAGCATTCATTCAGGAAGTCTGCATCAACCTTAATGCACTGGACAGCAGAACAAAGGAAAGGAAACAATGGTAAAGGATGTGTTGTTGCCCAAATTGTGTATTGTTGAAATCTAGGCCAGAGGCAGAATATCTGACCCTACATCTGCTCTGCAAGACTGTGTAATACAGTAGGATCTCTTTTCACCTTAGATTCGAAATTCAATCCAGACAAGGGCTTGAGTGCACCAATGGTTTAGTACCAATTTTCCCCATAGTTAGTGGTGATACTCTCCTAATTTCCATTTCAGCATTGAAATGGGGAAACCCAGTGATGTGAAACCTTGGGCATAAATCAAGATTTTGAAACTCTGATCCTGCACATCAGAATCAGCTGAAGTAGATTAGATTACTAGATTACATTAGATTACAGTGTGGAAACAGGCCATTCGGCCCAACAAGTCCACACCGACCCGCCAAATCGCAACCCACCCATACCCCTACATTTACCCCTTACCTAACACTACGGGCAATTTAGTATGGCCAATTCACCTGACCTGCACATCTTTGGACTGTGGGAGGAAACCGGAGCACCCGGAGGAAACCCACGCAGACACGGGGAGAACGTGCAAACTCCACACAGTCAGTCGCCTGAGGCGGGAATTGAAGCCGGGTCTCCGGCGCTGTGAGGCAGCAGTGCTAACCACTGTGCCACCCACAGACTTGTAGTCTTGAGTCTGCAGGAGCAATGCCTACAGAGTGCCTCTCCCCCACCCTGTACCCCTGCATAGCTTCCCTTTCAGGATTGATTCCCTTTGTGAATGCCACAATTGCCCCTCCATAAACACACTGACTGTGCACTCCACAACCTAAACATTTGCTGAGTAACTGTGCCCGCTGGTTCTTAATCACATCAGTGTGAAGTTTTTACCTATCCACTCTGCCCGAATCCTTCATCATTTTGAACAATTCTATTAAATTTCTTAATTTCTTCAAGAGTAGTCCCACTGTTCTAACATAACTGAAGCTCTTTATTCCTTCACATTCTTCTTAAAATGTGATGCCAAGTATACCATGCCTTTAACAATTCTATGTGGTGTGTGTGTACAATGCCCAACATGCAGATGCAAACTTAAAATCATTGCTGTAAATGAACAGGTACAAGTCTCAAGAGGTACAGAAGCAGTGAGATTGGGGTGCGTATGGATTATTAAAAATTGAGAGAGCAGTTAAAGATTGCAGTAATGTGGGCTTTATTACTGGGGCATAAAACACAAGAGGAATGAAGCGATGTTGAGCTTGTTACAAGACACTAGTTAGTCCTCAGCAGGAATATTGTCTAAAATTATAGGAATTCAGCACATTCTCAGAAGGATGTGACTGTGTTGATTCCATGGATGAGGAATTTCAGGTTTGAGGATACAGTAGATTGAAAAAGTTGGGGCTGTTCTTTTTGGAGCAAAGGCATCGGAGATCTGATAGACTGGGTTGGATAGAGTAGATATGGAGAAACCATAAAAGTACGCAAATGAGCAGGCATAGGCTTAAAAGTGACTTACAAAGAAAAAGCAAATGTGATATGATGTGAGAAGAAAACATTTTATGCAATGCTGGAAGTAGATTCAATGAAGACATTCAAGCAGACTTTGGATCATTATTTGGACAGAAGTAACAAGATCATAAGACACAGGAGCAGAAATTAGGCCATTCAGCCCATTGAGTCTGCTCTATGATTCAATCATGGCTGACAAGTTTCTCATCCCCATTCTCCTGCCTTCTCCCCATAAACCTTGATCCCCTTGACAATCAAGAACCTATCTATCTCAGTCTTAAATATACTCAATGACCTGACCTCCATAGCCTTCCGTGGCAGTGAATTCCATAGATTTACCACTCTCTAGTTGAAGACGTTTCTCCTTATCCCCGTTCTAAAAGGTCTTCCCTTTACTCTAAGGTTGTGCCCTCAGTTCCTAGTCTCTTCTACCAATAGAAGGCTATGGGGGAAGAGGTAATAGCTTGACAGTTAAGTAATGCTGCTCACACAAAGAGCTGATGCAGAGAAGGCCAAATGCAACTAAACTTCAATGGACTCTCATTGCCAGTATTTAATTTGATAGCTGTCACTTTAAGTGACAATGCTTCTTTCTCAGAGGACTAGTGTTCAGAGTTCCTGATTGGTCTTCCACATTGGTCTTCCCTCTGCAAACTTGAGGTCATCCAAAATTCCTTAGCGCATGTCTCAACTCCTTTAAAAGGAATACCATGACTTTGAGCTTCAAGGCCAGAACACAGCTTTGGTTCTTACACAATCTTTTTAATCAAGTGACTTGTTAGTCTGAATATACTGTGCTACATCAGAGATTGCTATACACTTTGTGCATCTAGCTAAGAGACTGGAATGATACTGACAAATATTTAGACAGGAATTACAATGTATGTTGCAAGTTAATAAATCTTAATTTTAAAATTTAAGTTAAAATGCTGTTTTGGAACTTAATGCTTTGTGTTTCAGAAATCTAAAATTAAACACCAAGGCCTTGTTAAAGGCCAAGAGTTCTGGATTTCACTCCTTGGTCAGGGTTTAAGTTGTTTAGTTTAGAAAGAGATGGGGAAAGGGATAAACAAAGTTATCTCCATTTTCATTATCGTGATTTCATAAAACAGGACATGCAGGGGAACTTTACAAATTCAGACAGGAAAGAATTCAGGGAGAAGCAACAAAATACTCAGAAGGATGATTTTGATCTTCAGCTCATTATTTTAAAGCACTTTCTGTAAAAATAAGAGTGTAGAAAGACCAAGGACCATAGAGTCATAGAGATGTACAACACGGAAACAGACCCTTCGGTCCAACTCGTCCATGCTGACCAGACATCCCAACCCAATCTAGTCACACCTACCAGCCCGCAGCCCATATCCCTCCAAACCCTTCCTATTCATATATACATCCAGATGCCTTTTAAATGTTGCAATTGTACTGGCCTCCACCACTTCCTCTGGCTGCTCATTCCACACACGCACCACCCTGTGTGTGAAAAAGTTGCCCTTAAATCTCTTTTATATCTTTCCCCTCTCACCCTAAACCTATGCCCTCTACTTCTGGAATCCCCTCATCCGAGGGAAAAGACCTTGTCTATTTACCCTATCCATTCCCCTCATGATTTTATAAACCTTTATAAGGCCACACCTCAGCCTCCAGCACTCCAGTTATTCAACTTCTCCCAATAGCTCAAATCCTCCAACCGTGGCAACATCCTTGAAAGGGTTCAGAAAAAATTTACAAGTTTGACAAATTCAAAATGAGAAAATATAAAGAATATTTCAGAGTGCAGAAACTCTTATTGATCTAATTTTCTCCATAGACAAGTCAAAACGATTTTGCATTTACACAACCAAAAGAGGAGGGGAATGAATTGCATATAATGAATCTGCATCAGGTCTCTGAAACTTTGTGTATCTTGAGAATTTCATCCCACCCAAAACCATGTGAAATGAAGACGAAATAAGATAGATAAATACTCAGGCCAATGTGAAGGAAAATAATTTGGGAAACTCCTTTCTAATTCATCTAGGCTACAAAACTAAATGAAGAATCCATGTTCTGTTTACTACTGTGGGTAAAAGGTAGCTGTCGCCAAGATGGTTCAGGCTCAAGAGAACACTGAACTTTTGTTTTTAAATTCTTTATTTAAATAAAAACCTTTTTTACATTTATCAAAGAATACTCCCAGTACATTGTAAAAACAGCAGGCACTAATGTTAGGAATCCTGTGAATTTGTTTGTTCTTCAATGACCTGTTTGACCATTTCTGCAAGTTTCAGGCGATCGACTTTATCATTGAACCGCCGCCCTGAAATGACAAAGAAACATGTTGTTAAACGCACAATCTGCAAAGAGGGAGATGCAGGGGTGTTGTCCTGCTCATTAGCTGCAGCATTACCAGGTAACTGGTTGTGTTTTGCTGAGAAGACAAATTAAGGAGTCATGTTGGAGATTTGTGTACACTCGTGTTTTAAAGGGAAGTAAATTGAGTTGGTCCTCTACATTGTGTCTGGGAAATTAATGGAAAATAAGGAAATAGCAGATAAATTGAACCTTACAACCATCTTTGCTAGTGGATGCGAGTAACATCCAATGAATAATTGTGAACCAGGAAGCCAAAGAGAGGAACTTGAAATGACTACAATCACTAAGGATCACGGAGAAAATTATTAGAACTAAAAACTGGAAGTTCATAAGTCCTGGGGGACCACATCCTAAAAGGAGTGAATACTGAAATAAATACCAAAAAAAAACAAAACAACTGAAGAGTCTGGAAATCAGAAACAAAAAAAAAGAGAAATTGCTGAAAAAACTCAGCAGGTCTGGCAGCATCTGTGGAGAGAAAAGTAGAATTCAAGTTGAGTCCAGTTACCATTCTTCAGAATTGAAGAAATGTTCTGAAGGGTCACTGGTCTGAAATGTTATGAGGATTTAAAGTCTCCACAAAAAGATATGGATGGGTTATTTGAGTGTGGGCAAATTTGAATCAGTCCATTTTGGCAGAAAGATTAGAAGAGCAATGTGATTAGAAAGGTAAATAAATGTTGTTCATATTTATGCTTATATTCCATTCTCCTCGCAATAAAAGGTTATTTTGCTACAATTACACTGCATGTTGGTGAGTCCACATCTGGAGCACCATGTACAATTTTGGTCTCCTTATTCAAAGAAAGGATACGAGTACACTAGAATTGGTTCAAAGAAAGTTCACTTGACTGATGATACCTTATTAGATAATGCCCCATCCCAGGTAAGGTTAAACAGACTGGACCTCTTTTCATGGAGATTAAGAAAAAACTTTATTGAGACATACAAGACCCTGAGAGACTTAACTGAGTGAAAGCTAAAAGGGTGTTACCACTTGGGGCAGAGACTAAAACCAGGACACATTTTAGAAATAAATATGTCTTTCATTAAAGATGGACCACAGGAGAAATATGTTGCATGGAGGTAAAATGCCTTTCGAACATGCTTTCTCAGATAGCAATGGAAACAGCCATTGAACATTTTTAAGTTACAGATAGATAGATTATTGATTAATAAGGAAAGTAGAGGTTATCAGGGTTAGGTAGGAATGTGAAGTTGAGGTATCAATCAGATCATCATGCTGAAGGAGTCAAAATTGCCTTCTGCTGCTAATTTGTATGCTGATATTGTTTGTAAAACAGAGTTTGATAATTAATAGAATGTTAAATTTCTTTGAATTTATTAGTATAATTTTCTGCTGTTAAATACAATTTCAGCAAAATGTGCCTCTGTTCCATATCTCAGAAGAAAATATGGTCCATCTAAAGCACAACATATATGAGGAGAAAGGCAGAAATGTAGAAAGGGAAAGGTTCACCAAGGCTCCATTCTTCCTGGCAGTTGGAGTGGGAGAGATCAAGGTTAGTACTAATTGAAAGGCTTTGAAACAAAACCAATGTAGAAAAAATAGCTACATTATTCAGAGTTAAATTACCAAGATTGAAATATTTAAAAAGGGTATGAAATTAATTAGATATTTCCAAGTATAATAGCAAATACAGGTAAATAAATACAAAATATTAACAAATTATCAAAGGTCAAATTTTCTGAAGATTGTATAGGACTGCCTGAAATAGCAATGGATACTTATTTGTAGAAGTACTACAGCACAGATGACCATTTGGCCCAATCTGGACCACCTCTTAAAATGAACATCATGACTTAGCCATTCTTCTGCATTTTCCCCAAACCCTGGACACAGGATGATTATTCAAATATACACAATGCCCCTTTCAATGTGTCAATTGAGTCTGCCTCCACCACACTTACAGGCAATTCATTCCAGACTTGAACCACTCATGTGAAAAAGCTTCTCACATTTGGATCTTTTGTAAATCACTTTAAACCTGAGTTGATTTCTTTGGAAGCAGGAAGAGTTTCTCCCCATCTAATCCCCTCATGATTTTAAAAACTTCTATCAGATTTTCATTTCGCCCTCTCTCAACCTATCTTCATAACTGAAATATCTCATCCCTGGAACCATTCTTGTAAATATCTTCTGGTACTCTCTTCAATTATCTCACATTCTGCCTATAGTGTGGCATCCAGAACTGTAAACAATGTCCTGCCGAGGTCTAACAAGAGTCTTATATGAGTTCAGCAACACCTTACTCTTGTACTCCAAGACCGCCCCCCCCAGTAACAAAGACAAGGATACTGTATGCTTTATTGGCTGTTCTCTCCACCTGTCCTGCCTCCTTCAATAATCCATGCACATACACACCCAGGTCCCTCTGCTCCTGCACCCCTTCAGAATTGTATATTGCCTGTCCATGTTCTTCAGATCAAAATGTATCATCTCAGACTTCTCTGCAATCATCTATCACCTATCCAGCAACTCCATCAAGTCATATGCACTGTCCTCATCAAGGCTTATATCAATTTTTGAATTGTTCCCTGTACACCAAGATCTAGATCAGTATTATATGCGTAGAAAAGCAAGGGTCCCAATACTAACCCCTGGAGAACTCTACTACAAACCTTCTTTCAACCTGAAAAATATCCGTTGACCATTACTGCTTTTCCTGACACTTCACTTTGCTATTGTCACTTCTATTCCAAGATCTGTTGCATTGCACTATGTCGAATGCCATCTGAATGTCTATGTAGACCACATCAACGGCATTACTGTCATCAACCTTCCTGTTGACTGTTTTAAAAAACAACAGCAAGTTAATTAAACACAATTTCCTCTTTAGAAATGCACGGTGGCTCTTTCTAGTCAACCCAGCCTCTCTCACGTGACTACTGAATCAATCCCAAATAATTCTTTACAGAAGTTTCCCTGCCACTGAGGTTATAAACTGATTGGTCTGTCATTGCTGGCTCTTCCATACAATCCTTTTGAAGGAGGGTGTAATATTTGCAATTCTCCAGTCTCTGGCACATCCAAGTCTAGGGAAGAAAGGAAGATTGTGGCCAGTGCTCCTACAATTTCCACTCACTTCCATCACTATCACTGGTTTTATTTCATTCAGTCTAGATGCCTGGTCAACTTTAAGTATCACCAGTCTATCGACACTTCTTCCTAATCAATTTTGAATCCTTTTAGTAACAGATTCCTCCTCTGTCACCATGGCCTCTGTTGCATCTACTGCCATAGGAAGACAGATGCAAAACACATTTGATACCTCAGCTGCGCCCCCTTCCTCCATGTGTAAATCCCCTCCTTGGTCCCTAATTGGCCCAACTCTTCCTTTTACCACTTTTTAAAAAATACTTATGTACTGATTGAAGACTTTGGGATTCCCCTTTATTGGCTGCAAGTATTTCTCATAAATCCACTTTTGCTTCTCCCATACATTCTAAAGTTGAACCATACTGGAGTCGAAATGTTAAATTTTCTCTGTCCATTGATGCTGCCAGATCTGCTCAGTTTTTCCAGTATTTACAGTGTTTATTTCAGATTTCTGCAGTATTTCACTTTCATCTCCCCTCTGAACATTTGTGTTCTTTTCGATTCTCAATTGTATTGTCGACCTGACACCTCTCATAAGCACTCTTTTGTCTCAATTTCTCTCTCTCTTCTCATCCAGAGTACTCAGATTTGTTTGTCTTACCATTCTCTCTTGAAGGAATGTACCTTGACTGTTCGGGAACCATGACCTCTTTGAAGGCAGCTTATTGCTCAGTTACCTTTATCTGCAATCTTTCAATCCAGTCTATCCTGCCCAGTTCCATTGTCCTCATATTTATTTTTCTTACTCTGGATTGACGGTTGTCATTCTCCTCCATTATCCTAAACCTGAAGATACAAAGATCACCATCTCCCAAATGATCCCCACTGGCACTTAGTCCACTTCATTTCTATCCTTCCTCATTGGACTAGATATATACTGCTGAAGGAAATTCTGGTTAATACAATCTAAGAGCATCAATATTGCAGCCTTTACTTGTGTAATTAAAGTCCTCATTATAACTACTCAATAATGTTGCAATCTCTAATTTCCCTGATTTGTTCCTTGAAATCTTTCCCACTCTTCAATGGTTTATAGACTACATGGAGTAATGTAATTGCACACATTTTGTCCTTGACTCTAGCCAAACTGTTTTTGAACCCTCTGAGACATTGTCTTTCTCCAGCTTTGCAAAGCTTTCCTTAATTAATACTACAACCCTCCTCCTTTCCTTTGTTTTTAGCTTTTCTGAACACAGTGTACCTATAAACATTTCACACTAATTTTGTCCTTCCTTAATCAGGTCTCTGTTAATTGCCTCTTGGCAGTGTGCACCTTCCCAGTCTTATTTCCTGTACTCCATGCAATCACATACACACACTTCATTACATTCTCCTCATTCCAACTTCACCTAACTTTCTACACTCTATACAAGTACTATCTAAATCTCCATGTATTTTGTAAATCCTGGTATGGCACTTTTGTCGTGTGACTTTAATGTTACTAGGAAATGGTTTGTACTATTTGCTGAATATAGGCAGTTGCCCATGAAAAGGTGTGCACTGTATGAGTTGTAGGGCTTTAAATGTCGCTTTGCTAGCTTCACTCATCATAACAATTTTATTTCAGTTAACTCATCAAATAAGGCAGTCTTGGTTTTTAGTAGTAATGTAATAATTACTTGCAGTAATGTACACTATATTTAAAATAACAATTTCAGTGAAAACTACAACTTGTTTCTAATGCAAATCCTAAAAGTTTAACTTTGGTTACCAATTTTAATAAGAGTGGAAGTAAGATTTCATTATTTTCCCAATCAAATCTTTTCAGTTAATCATGTTCCCTAGATAATAATATTAGCAAATTTTAATATTTACTCCTAAATATGGTAAACAAGGAGAACCTAAGAAATAGGAGTAGGAACAGGAGGAAGCCACATAGCCTAAGCTAGCTCCATTTCACAATAAGATTACAGCTGATATCTGACCTCAAATCCTGGATTCCTATATCACTTAATTTCAAAAGTTTAAGAGTAAGCATCCACAGTCCTCTGCAGTAAAATATTCCAAAAATAATCACTTCAGTTTAAAACCATTGACTTCTCATCCGAAGACTATGACCCTAGTTTAGATTATGAGCAAGTAAATAAGTTTTAGTATTAACCTTGTGAAGCCCCATTCCAGAATCTAGTACATACTTCCATGATGTCCTTTTTTATTTTTCTAAATTCAACAGTATAGGTCCATTCGCTCAACTTCGGATAACTCACATATCCCAGAAACATTCAGTGAAACTTCATCATGTTAATGCAAAGTGGATTGCAGATAGATAGGATAGTGAAGGTGTTTGGCATGCTTTCCTTTATTGGTCAGAACGTAGAGTGTAGGAGTTGGGAGGTCATGTAGCAGCTGTACCGAACACTGGTTAGGCCGCTTTTGGAATAGTGTGCACAATTCTGGTCTCCCCCCTGTAGGAAGAATGTTGTGAAACTTGAAAGGATCAGAAAAGATTTACAAGGATGTTGCCAGGATTGGAGGATTTGAGCTATACGGAGAGGCTAAATAGACTGGAGTTGTTTTTCCTGAGCGTCAAAGGCTGAGGGGTAACCTTATAGAGTTTATAAAATCATGAGGGGCATGGATAGGGTAACTAAACAAGGTCTTTTCCCTGGGGTAGGGAAAGTTCAGAACTAGAGGATGTAGGTTTAGGGAGAGAGGGGAAAAATTTAAAGGGGACCTAAGGGGCAACATTTTTCAAACAAAGGGTGGTGCATGTATGGAATGAGCTGCTAGAGGAAGTGGTGGAGGCTGGTACAATTACAACATTTAAAAAGACATCTGGATGGGTATATGAATAGAAAAGGTTTAGAATGATACGGGCCAAGTGCTGGCAAATGGGACTGGTCGGCAAGGACGAGTTGGACTGAAGTGTCTGTTTCTGCATTGTACATCTCTATAACTCTAATTAGATCATTCCTTAGATAGACATCTAAACTGCGCACAGCACACTAGTCTCACCAAAACCCCACATAACTGTGACAAAAATTTCAAAAAAAGTTAAGAAACCAAATTACTGTTATACTACTCCAAGCTGTTTGCAATAAAGGTTAACATGCCATTTACTTTTATTGCTGTACCCTGCATGCAAAATTTGAATTTCTTTGTACAAGGTCACCCAAGCTCACTCAACATTTAAAACTTTCTTACCATTTAAAGAATATTCTGATCAATTCTTCTTCCTACCAAAATGAATAACCTCACATTTCCCCACATTATTCTTCATCTGTCATGTTATTTCCTCATCTACTCTAACATACTTCCTGCTCATGATACAAATGACATTACAATCAGAGCAATATTTATTTACATCTGTTGTGTTATTGCTCTTTGAACATCATCGCTACACAAAACTTTAAAGCAAGAGCCTTAATCTTAGAATTAGAAGAACAGAAGGAGACTGTTTAGCCCATTGCGTTTGTACAGACTAAAATGAACCAAAGGCCATAGGCCAATCTCCATGTCTTTTCTCCATCTCTTTCATTTTTCTCAAAATGTTTAATTTTTATCTGAAAGTCATACTGGGTTCTGTTTCCATCAATTGAAACTTGTGGTGCTGTAAAAGCACAGCCAGTTAGGCAGCATCCAAGGAGCAAGAAGTCTTGACGTTTCGAGCATAAGTTCTTTGTCAGGAATGAGGGGGTGTGCCCTCATTCCTGATGAAGAGTTTATGCTCGAAACGTCGACTCTACTTGCTCCTCAGATGCTGCCTGACCGGCTGTGCTTTTCCAGCACCACACATTTCGACTCTGCTCTCCAGCATCTGCAGTCCTCACTTTCTCTCTCTGTTTCCATCAATGTTTATTGTGGGAAGTTCAATGCCCTAATACCATTCTAAAACAAAACACAAATTTTCACTTTATTCTTTTGCTGACCTTAAACCTATGTTCTCTAATTACTTGCAAACTTTTTATTGACAATAGTTTAATTTTAAACACTACCAAATCTTCCCATAACATTCTTGCGCAGAAAAAAGAAACTCCAGTTTCTCATCGGATTCTCATCTTAATCAATTGTTCCGCACCATCTCCACACAGCATTCTAACTGCAGCTCAACCAACAATTTGAACAGATTTAGCATTACCTCTTTGCTCTTGCAGTCTATGCCACAATTTATAAATCCTAGGGTGGTGCCAGAGAGCATTTAACTCCTTGAATATGCAACTGTTTTTTTTGAAGAGCAATCTAGCTCTTCAAAGTTCATTGTCAAATTACTAAAATGAACTTTGCATTCCAGATTTATTAGTGGATGGAATTTAAGTTCCACCAGCTACGGTCATATTTGAACTCTAATCTCTAGAGTCCCTGGTTATGAGTTCACTATATCACTTCCAACCTTGTAATAAAAAATTGTGTATTTTTTCTGCCTTTGTGTGGAGCCTCAGAAAATGGGGGGAGATACTAAACGAGTATTTTGCCTCAGTATTTGCTGTGGAAAAGGACATGAAAGATATAGGATGTAGGGAAATAGACGATGACAGCTTGCAAAATGTCCATATTACAGAGGAGGAAGTGCTGGATGGCGTGAAATGCATATAAAGGTGGATAAATCCCCAGGACCTGATCAGGTGTACCCTAGAACTCTGTGGGCAGCTAGGGAAGTGATTGCTGGACCTCTTGTTGAGATATTCGTAACATTGATAATCACAGGTGAGGTGCTGGAAGACTGGAGGTTGGCTAACGTGGTGCCACTGTTTAAGAAAGGTGGTAAGGACAAGCCAAGGAACTACAGACCAGTGAACCTGACATCGGTGGTGGGCAAGTTCTTGGAGGGATTCCTGAGGGACAGGATGTACATGTATTTGGAAAGGCAAGGACAGATTAGGGATTGTCAACATGGCTTTGTGTGTGGGAAATCATGTCTCACAAACTTGATTGAGTTTTTTGAAGAAGTAACAAAGAGGATTGATGATGGCAGAGTGGTAGATGTGATCTACATGGACTTCAGTAAAGCGTTTGACAATGTACCCCATGGGAGACTGATTTGCAAGGTTAGATCTCATGGAATACAGGGAGAACTAGCCATTTGGATACAGAACTGGCTCAAAGGTAGAAGATAGAGGGTGTTGGTGGAGGGTTGTTTTTCAGACTGAAGGCCTGTGACCAGTGGATTGGTGTTAGGTCCACTACCTTTTGCCATTTATATAAATTATTTGGATGTAAGCATAAGCGGTATAGTTGGTAAATTTGCAGATGACACCAAAATTGGAGGCATAGTGGACAGCGAAGAACGTTACCTTAGATTACAACGAGATCTTGATCAGATGGGCCAACGGGCTGAGAAGTGGCAGATGTAGTTTAATTCGATAAATGCGAGGTGCTGCATTTTGGGGAAGCAAATCTTAGCAGGACTTATACACTTAATGGTGAGGTCCTCAGGAGTGCTGCTGAGCAAAGGGACTTTGGAGTGCAGGTTCATAGCTCCTTGAAAGTGGAGTCGCAGGTAGATAGGATAGCGAAGAAGGCATTTGGTATGCTTGCCTTTAATGGTCAGAGTACTGAGTACAGGAGTTTGGAGGTCATGTTGTGGCTGTACAGGACATTGGTTAGGCCACTGTTGGAATATTACATGCAATTCTGGTCTCCTTCCTATCGGAAAGATGTTGTGAAACGTGAAAGGGTTCAGAAAAGATTTACAAGGATGTTGCCAGGGTTGGAGGATTTGAGCTATAGGGAGAGGAGGAACAAACTGGGGCTGTTTTCCCTGGAGCGTCGGAGGCTGAGGAGTGACCTTATAGAGGTTCACAAAATATTTGGGGGCATGGATAGGATACATAGACACGGTCTTCTCCCTGGGGTAGCAGAGTGCAGAACTAGAAGGCATAGTTTTAGGGTGAGAGGGGAAGATGTAAAAGAGACCTAAGGGACAACATTTTCACACAGAGGGTGGTACGTGTATGGAATAAGCTGCTTGAGGAAGTGGTGGAGGCTAGAACAACTGCAACATTTAAAAGGCATTTGGATGGGTATATGATTAGGAAGGATTTGGAGGGATATGGGCAGGGTGCTGGCAGGTGGGATTAGATTGGGTTGGGATATCTGGTCGGCATGGACAGGTTGGACCGAAGGGTCTGTTTCCATGCTGTACATCCTAATGACTATGACTCTTTAGTTTGAGTGTTCATGCCTTTGCATTTATGTTGGTTTAACTGGTAACAGTACTCAGTACTCACAATAATGGACCAGTGAAAATAATCTATACCAGCAGCACACTCAAACTAGTTCCTAGGTTGAAAGATAGAAAAGCAGAATGTGTGTCTAAGGTTAAAACTTGGTATATATTGATATTCAGAGACACTTTGGTGCACTTGTACATGGAACACGACGTTTGCATGCAGGTACAGCTAGCAATTAAGAAAGTAATTCACGTTGAACGTTATTGCAAGTAGATTGGAGTATAACTATGAAAAGGTATTTCTATAATTGTACAGAGCTTTGGTGCAGCCATACCTGTGTGCAATTTTGATTTTCATATTTAAGAAAATACATACTTATGCAAGGTTCACCAGAATAGTCTTTTAGAAGACTCTCTTATGATGAGAGACTGACTAAATAGGCTGAACTCTATTCTCTGTAGTTAACAAGGATGTGAGATAGTTCTTATTGAAACAGTGAAGATTAAGAAGGAGATGGACATTAGGAGCTTGATTCGCCTGCTTGAGTGATTTAGAACAAGGGGACAGGATAAGGGGTATTCATCCCAAAATCATTTAGTACCAAGATGAGAAGTTTCTACCCTCAAAGGGTTGTGAATCTTTGGGGTTCTCTATTCTAGATCTTGCGTACGAGACCATTTCAAAGTTTACGGATAATACAAAATGTGGAAACACTCAACAGTGAGGAGAACACATTGTAGAATTTCAAAAAAGGATGCAGGAGTGGGCAGATAGGTGGCAGATGAAATTCAATACAGAAAAGTCTGAGGCAATGCATTTTGGTACACACACCATTGAGGTGACAGGGCAAATGGAAAGAGCAGTAAATAAAGCATACAGTATCCTAGACTTTATTAACAGGGGCAGAGATCACAAGAGCTCCGTGGTGATGTTGAACTTGAATAATACAGGTGTTAGGTTTCAGCAGGAGTAGTGTGTAGAGCGCTGGGTGCCAGAACCTAGGAGAGATGTGAACACATTGCAGAAAGTGCAGAAGAGATCTACAAGAATGGTTCCAGGGATATGAAACCTTAGTAATGAATGTAGTCCCAGCCTCTCCAGTTGCTGGACAGGGTAGACAGTGAGAAACTGTGCAGAGAAAGTACAGATTTAAATTGATATGCAAAAGAAGCAAATATATGGTGCAAGAAAAGCTTTTTCCAAAAAGTGGTCTCAGTTTGGAACACACTGCCTTGAAGCATGGTGGAGGTAGGTTCATTGAGGCATTCAAAAAGGCATTGGGTTACTATTGAAACACAAGGCAGGAGAATAGCACTAAATCATGATGCATTTGGAGAGCTGGTGTAGACACGATGGGCTGAATAGCCTCCTTCTGAACCATAATACTTAGGTGATACTGTGAACATGGACTGAAAGTTTTGATCATCATGAACTCCACCACCACCACCACCACGCTAAAACTCAATTTGACAATTTCCATTTAAGAAACAGATATATGCTCCCATTTCATTGTTGCCTCTCTACCAGGCTGTTGCTCTGACTGAACTGCATTCCTTCACTACTCTATTCAAGAGGTCATTCTTCATATAAAGAACCTAGTTTTCAATCCCAGATCATTTGACTTTGCAGCACATCATAGTCAAGTTTGATTCTATTTTCATCCGATATTCACATGCACAAGTTTTAATACAGATTAATTACCGGCAATCAGGACTGCAAACTTTGACTGATTCATTTGTTTAAATCCTACAAGACTCAATGATATTGAAAATGACTCCAGTAACCTATGCTGCGCTCTCAGTTGAAATCAGTTAACTTATTAGAAGTGATGGATCGAACCAGAGAGCCTCGGTGTCTGTACGGCTCAGTACCCCAGTGCAGCACACTTACCAATTGAGTAGGTGGGGAAGCTCATCCATAACTTGTCAACTGAAATCTCCAATTGTCCAGGGTTGATTCAGGCTGGTATGAACAAGCAATCCAAATCAGGTGTCAATTTTTTCATAGGCAAACTTAAATTCCTCACGCCTCCTCTTGGCAACATGCTCAGACTGTCCCAGTAAAACCTTGGTGTCCTGTTGGATCCAGAGGTCAGCCTCAAATCCCAAAACTTACCCATCACCAAGATCACTTGTCTCATCTCAGCAACAGCGCTCAAAACTGACATTTCCTTTTTCTCTTTTCCACTGACATTCTTATCCATGCTTCTGTCAATATTGGATGGGATTTGCTGGATTACACCCGACCGAAAAAATTCATTGTTTCAGGTCAGCTGCCCATATCTTATACAAAGGCAGAATATGCTGAATACTAGACATCTGAATAAAACAGAAAATTCTGGAGAAAAAGGCAGATCTAAAGAGCGCAAAACAGAGCGAACATTTCAGGCTGTTGTCACAGAGCTGAAACAATCCAAAAGCTGCTCTCCACAAATGTTGTTAACCTGCTGAGTATTTCAAGCAATTCCTGTTTATATCACATATTATTTTGCATTATATCTTATTCACATTCACCTATCTTCACAGGCCTGTACTTGCTGCTCCCTATACAACGCATTCATTTTAAAATCTTCATTCTGAAATCCTTCCTATGTCTCAACCCATCCTAGCTCTGTAGCCTCTTCCAGTCTGCATCTTTTTGGTCCTCCAACACTCTTCATCTGTACATTTCCCCCTTCCCATCACCACAGAACATTTCCTTAGCCTTGCTGTCTGGAATTCTCTCTCATTGAGCATATGAGAGACTGAGACAGATAGGTTCAAGTATCAAGGGGCTCAAGGGTTATGGGGAGAATGGGGTTGAGAAACTTGTTGGCCATGATTGAATGGCAGAGCAGACTTGATGGGTTGAATAGCCTAATTTCTGCTCCTATGTCTGTCTGATGGTCTCTATTAAATTGTGCCCGTCCCTATGCTCTCTCTCTCTCGACATTTTTCAAACCCCTCAAAGTCTTTCTTTTCGACTACCTCTCCAAACTCTTTACATAGGAGTAGATTCTCATTTATGCCCAATATCTCTCATCCCTCCTTTGCAATGTACATGATAAATTTTACAATAAAGATGCTATGTAAATGCAAGGTTTTAGTTGAAAATGCATTCTGGCCCCCAACTGTGTCGTCAGAATTGAACAATTAAAGATAAAATGTTAGCTAGTGCATTGGCACAACTAAAGATTTCGTATGTTAGTCGGAGCATGTTACTTGGCATCCTTTCCTGTAGCTGAGTGTTTTTTTGGATCAATGTGTACTTCAATAGAATTGGCTCCCTCCGGTTGTATATTCTAGCTAAAATAATGCTTCCATTCCAAGTTGAAGTGTTAATGTTTCATGACTAATCTTACAAGATGCACTCAAAGATCAGGATCAGGAAAGAATTCTCATGCAAATCAATGGACACAAAGACCTCAATATCCCTGAATTATATGCATGCAAGCAGTGGGTACAAAACACTATACATAAATTTGATCATTAGAAACTGGAAATGCAGTGGGTAATTTCCCAGTCACCAAGGCAAGCTGCAGAATGGTGTACACATTGAAAGGTGAAGATTCCTCTTCCGAGCGTCTCTTGGATAAGATCCAGGGCAGTGTTTTGAATAGGCTCGGCTAAAATAAAAATTTGCATGACAATCCAGCTGCTGTTCTCTCACCATTCCAGCTGAGGCTCTGCAGCATGTCACGAAGACATTTACAGTCTTTATTGTACTTCCAAGCCTCCTGCATCACCTCGTTCAACTTCTCATCTTCATTCTCTCCTATCAAAACAATTAAACATTGAACATGTGC
The DNA here is from genome assembly GCF_037043375.1 of Chiloscyllium plagiosum. NCBI lineage: Eukaryota > Metazoa > Chordata > Chondrichthyes > Orectolobiformes > Hemiscylliidae > Chiloscyllium > Chiloscyllium plagiosum. The sequence continues at coordinate 19,193,765 of NW_028270162.1, read as the reverse complement.
ATGTGACAATATTGCAATTTTCTTTCAAATCTTATTTGTTTCACCCTGCAACTCCCCCCAAAAAAAAATTCCCTCAGCTGGGAGGATAGATGTAGGCACTGTATAGATCTCTGCCAGCACAATTCTTAAAATTGCCAGTAACACCAACTCCAGATTGGTGGCTCTCATACAGCAAATAACAAACTAAAATTCCTTACAAACAGCAAGGAGAATAGTATTATTCAAACTGGTGATTAATATCAATAAATCTGACAACTTTAACTTGTGGGCACTGTTGGCTACACAAAACAGTGTCAGGAATCAACAGCACTAGCAATGATTTAATACAACGTAATGACGGCTTTGACATACTGGCTAGGCAGATGAGTACCACAATTTCCTGGGAAAAAAGGAACTTTACATTATACCAAACAAAGAACAAATAACTGCACATGATGGAAATCTGAAACAGAAACAGAAATTGTTGGACAAACTTAGCTGGAGAAAATACAGTCAATATTTCAGGTCCAGTGACCCTTCTTCAGAACCCACCTAGCTAATGGCAGGTGTTGAGTGTGCATTACACTTATACTGAATTCCTCAATATTTCTACATATTGGTGGGGAGCCAGGGAGAAACAAAAATACTGATCTGTCAACTTGCCTTCAAGCTGAAATCATGGAATATTGTTTATTATAAGAGAAAAACAAACTTTTGAATATCCTAGAAACATTACCATCCTCGGACAAGGCAAACAAAGACATGCACAAGAATTCCTAGAAACATGGCATTCCAACCGGAATTCTTATCAACAAACACATCCAGTTAGATCCCACCTACCACCCCCTGAGAAAAGGAACCGGAAGTGACTTCTCCACAGCAAGTGATATCACCAACCCTAAGAAACCCAAACATATAAATAGAAAGCAGGAATTTTCAGCATTGCTTCACCTGAGGCCCACTGAAGATGTTACCTAGTAGGGTAACGAAATGTCTGGAAATGAACCTTCCAGCTCAGCGAGCAAAACCTCAACCTGAGCTACAAATCTTCTCAAAACATTACTTGGGCTAGCCATCTCTAGGATGCAAGAGGGAGCACTTCATCTGGCAGGCACAAGTGCATCTACTGCAGGCCAAGGGACAGCTAACTCAAAATTCTCCACCAGGTGTCTCTTATTCCATGGATTTTACTCTAATGAGGTCAGATTAAACACAGGCAGGGTCGAAGTCTTAAAATCACGTTCCAACACATAATAGCCCTATTCTCATCATGGGCCTTGTTCGGCAGGAACTTGAGAGGGTATCAAAATCATTATCAGCTTTAAACAGTGCAAATGATTCTACAGTACACTTTTCAAATAAGATCATTAAGATCTCCAGTGTCCTAGTCAAGATGCAATCCTCAATCAAAACTACCGAAACAGATAAACTAATAGTTGAGCTCACTGAACACAGCAAAGCAAAAACGCAAATTGGTTGCAGTGGTTACCTAAGAAAGGATAGCCTACACTTCAGTATCTGTGAAGCTTTTTGAGATGTTCTAAGAGCAAAAAAAGGTGCCAAACAAACAAGTCTCTCTCCCTCTCTCTCTCATCACCCTACAACATATAATCCCCCACACGTTCAGCCGACTGTCTGCAAAGTAAGGAATTCCTAGGGTGAAAGGCAAGGCTGGTATGTATACGAAGAAGTGTTGGATGACTAGAGAAATTGAGTTTTTTTTTTGTTAAGAACAAGAAGGAAGCAAATGTCAGGTACTGACAGCAGAGATCAAGTAAATCCTTACAAGAATATAAGAGTACACTTGAGATGGAAATCAGGAGGACAAAAAGGGGACATGAGATAGCTTTGACAAATAAGGTTAAGGAGAATCCAAACAGATTTTATAAATACATGAAGGACAAAAGGGCAACTAGGGAGAGAATAGGACCCCTCAAAGATGAGCAAGGCATCTTACGTGTGGAACCACAGAAGATGGGGGAAGATACTAAATGAGTATTTTGCATCAATGTTTGCAGTGAAGGAGAACATGGAAGATATAGAAGGTGTGGAAATAGATGGTGACAGCTGGAAAAATGTCCATATTACAGAGGTGGTGTTGCTGGATGTCTTTAAGGTGGACAAATCTCCAGGACCTGATCAGGTGAACCCTAGAAGCTAGGGAAGTGATTGCTAGGCCCCTTGCTGAGATATTTGGATCATCATTAGTCACAGGTGAGGTGCTGGAAGACTGGAGATTGGCTGACAAGATTTAAGAAAGGTGGTAAAGAAGGCCAGGGAACTATGGACTAGTGAGCCTGACATCAGAGGTGGGCACACTTGTTGGAGGGAATCCTGAGGGACAGGATTTGAATGCATTTGGAAAGGCAAGGACTGATTAGGGATAGTCAACATGGATTTGTGCATATGAAATCAAGTTCATAAACCATGATTGAGTTTTTTGAAGTAACAAAGACAATTGATGAGGGCAGAACGATGGACATGACGTATATGGACTTCAGTAAGGCGTTCGACAAGGTTCCTCATGGTAGACTGGTTAGCAAGGTTAAATCTCATGGAATACAAGGAGAACGAGCCATTTGGATACAGAACTGGCTTGAAGGCAGAAGACAGAGGGTGGTAGTGGAGGGTTGGCTTTCATAATGGAGATCTGTTATTTATAAAAATGATTTAGATGTGAACATAGGAAGTATAGTTAGTACGTTTGCAGATGACACCAAAATTGGAGGTGTAGTGGGCAGTGAAGAAGGATACCTCAGAGTGCAATGGAATCTTGATCAGATTGGCCAATGGGCCGAGGAGTGGCAGATGGAGTTTAATTTAGACAAATGTGAGGTGCTGCATTTTGGAAAGGCAAACCAGGGCAGAACTTACACACTTAATGGTAGGGTTCTGGGGTGTATTGCTGATCAATGAGACGTTGGAGTGCAGGTTCACAGTTCCTTGAAAATTGAGTTGCAGGTTAATTAGGATAGGTGAAAATGGCACTGGGTATGCTTCCCTTTATTGGTCAGTGCATTGAGTACAGGATTTGGGAGGTTATGCTGTGGCTGTACAGGACATTTGTTACGTCACTTTTGGAATATTGTGTGCAATTCAGGTCTTCCTATCTTGAGGATGTTGTGAAACTTGAGGGGTTTCAGAAAAGATTTACTAGGATGTTGGAGGGTTTGAGCTATAGGGGAGAAGCTGAATAGGCTGGGGCCATTGTGCCCGAAGCCTGACCTTATAGAGGTTTCTAAAATCATGAGGGACATGGATAGGGTAAATAGACAAGATGTTCTCCTTGGGTGGGGGAAGTCCAGGACTAGACGGCATAGGTTTAAGGTTGGGGGGGCAATTTAATGGGGACCCAAGTTGCAACTTTTTTATGCACAGGGTGGTGTGTGTGTGTGGAATGAGCTGCCAGAGGAAGTGGTGGAGGCTGGTACAATTACAATATTTAAAAGGCATCTGGATGGGTATATGAATAGGGAAGGTTTAGAAGGATATCAGCCAAATACAGACAAATGGGATTAGATTAGGTTAGGATATCTGGTCAGCATGGACAAGTTGGACCAAAGGGTCTGTTTCCTTGCTGTACATCTCTATGACTCTATGCCTTTAGATCATAAGACCATAAGACCATAAGACATAGGAGTGGAAGTAAGGCCATTCGGCCCTTCAAGTCCACTCCGCCATTCAATCATGGCTGATGCGCATTTCAGCTCCACTTACCAGCGTTCTCCCCGTAGCCCTTAATTCCTCGAGACAACAAGAATCTATCAATCTTGGCCTTGAAGACATTTAGCGTCCCGGCTTCCACTGCACTCCGTGGCAATGAATTCCACAGGCCCACCACTCTCTGGCTGAAGAAATGCCTCCGCATTTCTGTTCTGAAATGACCCCCTCTAATTCTAAGGCTGTGTCCACGGGTCCTAGTCTCCTCGTTTAACTGAAACAATTTCCTAGCATCCACCTTTTCCAAGCCATGTATTATTTTGTACGTCTCTATTAAGTCTCCCCTTAATCTTCTAAACTCCAACGAATACAATCCCAGTATCCTCAGCCGTTCCTCATATGTTAGACCTGTCATTCCAGGGATCATCCGTGTGAATCTCCGCTGGACACGTTCCAGTGCCAGTATGTCCTTCCTGAGGTGTGGGGACCAAAACTGGACACAGTACTCCAAATGGGGCCTAACCAGAGCTTTATAAAGTCTTAGTAGTACATCTCTGCTTTTATATTCCAACCCTCTTGAGATAAGAGACAACATTGCATTCGCTTTCTTAATCACGGACTCAACCTGCATGTTTACCTTTAGAGAATCCTGGACTAGCACTCCCAGATCCCTTTGTGCTTTGGCTTTATTAATTTTCTCACCATTTAGAAAGTAGTCTATGCTTTTATTCTTTTTGCCAAAGTGCAAGACCTCGCACTTGCTCACGTTAAATTCCATCAGCCATTTCCTGGACCACTCTCCCAACCTGTCAAGATCCTTCTGCAGCCTCCCCACTTCCTCAGTACTACCTGCCTGTCCACCTAACTTCGTATCATCGGCAAACTTCGCGAGAATGCCCCCGGTTCCCTCATCCAAATCGTTAATATATAATGCGAACAGCTGTGGCCCCAGCACCGAACCCTGCGGGACACCGCTCGTCACCGGCTGCCATTCTGAAAAAGAACCTTTTATCCCAACTCTCTGCCTTCTGTTAGACAGCCAATCCTCAATCCATCCCAGCAGCTCACCTCGAACACCATGGGCCCTCACCTTGCTCAGCAGCCTCCCGTGTGGCACCTTATCAAAGGCCTTTTGGAAGTCTAGGTAGACCACATCCACTGGGTTTCCCTGGTCTAACCTACTTGTTACCTCTTCAAAAAATTCCAACAGGTTTGTCAGGCATGACCTCCCTTTACTAAATCCATGTTGACTTGTTCTAATCAGACTCTGCTCTTCCAAGAATTTAGAAACCTCATCCTTAATGATGGATTCTAGAATTTTACCAACAACCGAGGTTAAGCTGATTGGCCTATAATTTTCCATCTTTTGCCTTGATCCTTTCTTGAACAAGGGGGTTACAACAGCCATCTTCCAATCATCCGGGACCTTTCCTGACTCCAGTGACTCTTGAAAGATCTCAACCAATGCCTCTGCTATTTCCTCAGCCACCTCTCTCAGAACTCTAGGGTGTATCCCATCGGGGCCAGGAGATTTATCAATTTTAAGACTTTTTAACTTTTCTAGCACTATCTCTTTCGTAATGGCAACCATACTCAACTCAGCCCCGTGACACCCTTTAATTTTTGGGATATTACTCATGTCTTCCACTGTGAAGACTGACGCAAAGTACTTGTTAAGTTCTCCTGCTATTTCCTTATCTCCCATCACTTGGCTTCCTGCATCAGTTTGAAGTGGCCCAATGTCTAGTTTTGCCTGTCGTTTGTTTCTTATGTACTGAAAGAAACTTTTACTATTATTTCTAATATTACTGGCTAGCCTACCTTCATATTTGATCCTCTCCTTTCTTATTACACTCTTTGTTATCCTCTGTTTGCTTTTGTATCCCTCCCAATCTTCTGATTTCCCACTGTTCTTAGCCACTTTATAGGATCTCTCTTTTTCTTTAATACATTTCCTGACTTCCTTTGTCAGCCAAGGTTGTCTAATCCCTCCCCGGTTAATCTTTCTTTTCTTGGGAATGAACCTCTGTACAGTGTCCTCAATTATACCTACAAACTCCTGCCATTTTTGCTCTACTGTCTTCCCGGTTAGCCTCTGCTTCCAGTCTATTTTAGTCAGTTCCTCTCTCATGCCCTCATAATTACCTTTATTCAACTGTAACACCATTACATCCGATTTTGCCTTCTCCCTTTCAAACTGCAGACTGAACTCTATCATATTATGGTCGCTACTTCCTAAGGGTTCCCTTACTTTAAGATCTTTTATAGAGTCTGGTTCATTGCAAAGCACTAGGTCCAGAATAGCCTGCTCTCTTGTGGGCTCCATGACAAGCTGTTCCAAAAAGCCATCCTGTAAGCATTCCATGAATTCCCTTTCTTTAGATCCACTAACAACATTATTTACCCAGTCCACCTGCATATTGAAGTCTCCCATGATCAATGTAACCTTGCCTTTCTGACATGCCTATTAGACTTGCCCATTGCTGCTTTTTTAGACAATGACAGGATTATTGCAGGTCAAAATGCATTGTGCTCTGATGGGGTGGAAATTTGGAATCAGGAGTTTTTAAAAAAAAAAGGCTTTGCTTCCACTCAACGTAGCTGCAATTAGGAGCTTTGCATTTGGAGGGAGAGGTGTTGCATCACCTATGTTCTATTACATTATTGAATAATGATATAATGTAGTGGTTCTACAAAGTACCCAGCTATCATGCCACTTACAGATAAGTAGAACAACTTGTCAGAACTCTGGTACATATTACGATATAAGTTCATTTCACCATGGCCTATTATTTTTAATTCCTTATTTTGGGATAAAAGACTCAATTTCTCCCAATCCCCTTGAAATTCATGGGACTTCCTTACCAGCTTGTGGTAGAATACACTGCGCAATAACATCCCGCAGTTTTTCTAGAGCGACATTGGCATCCTCTGCCTCATTCTCCGGATCATGAATGTAGACATCATCCATGGGTCTCGTGCTGTAACAAAATGACAATCTATTATGGCGGGGGGAAAAGCTCCTGTATGAACAGGCGCAATTAGCCAGCCAAATCTGAGACACATTTAGTGGGCTAAGACATTAACAGGCTTATTTTCTTAAAATAAAAAAAAAACAAAAAAGGAAGAAAAGGTAGAAAGAATTAATAAAAATGAAAAGCAATAAAAAAAACACGAGAAGAGCGACGGGAAAACTGACATTACCCATCTCGCCCCCACTACAAGTGTGCCATCTATCAGGCGATCGCGCTGTGGCACGGTGATGGTCATTGGAGAAGTCCGACGTCTGGATTGCCTGCCTCACCTGCTGGCTGAAGGAGGCTATCTGGAGGCAAACAGCCATATGAGAAAAACAACAATGGGGAACATTTAGGGAAATGTTATTTTTTTTTCATCTTCTTAAAGGGGAACAGTCTTCACTTGAATCATTGTATAATCCTAAATGTGATAAAAGGACATCCCTCCTCTTGGTAAGATTTCGTTTCAAATCTGCAGTTCGCGTATTCCTCTTCACAGGTCCGAGAACAGCTGAATCTTCATTATACCCCATGCATTCAGCAACACATCTGTAGTGAACATACTAAGCTTAACCCATCTGGAGTCCAACAAGGACTCCCTTAATGAGTTTGACAGCTCCAGCATTCACTCACTATAAAAGGCTTATCAAAGAAAGCCAGATCTCTAGCTCTCAGATTATATCTGGCTCTACACTTCTATTGATAGTATTTTTTTTCTGTACACTTACTAGCATCTCAGTCTTGCCTGGATCTTATTTTATGCTTTATAACCGCTAGCCAGATGGAGAACCAGGATGTCGTTTTGTGCAGCCTCTCCTGTGTTGGGACATCATGAAGTTCCATGTCAATAAATGAAAGGACGACACTATCTAGGAATTCAACAAGCCTGGAGTGTATTTTACTCTTCCATTCAGATCACTGCTGAAAATGCCAATAAGATATGATAAGCAAATTTTAAAATCATGAAACTGGAGTAAAAGGAGGAGCAAGAAACCATGTGCGCCATTCTTTATAATGCTTAGGACTGCATGTCAATTCAAATGAACACAGTTTCCCTTTAAGGAGGATTCAACTGTTGCAGTATTGGTGAAAAATTTGAACATGGATTGTAACAAGTTTTAGAAAGAGTCCTCTTGGAACAACGTCCATTTCAAATCAGTCCCTGCTGTAACCAAAAGTTTGAGAGCTCACCGATGACTTGCTGGGTAAATGCCCGTATACAACCAGACACAGAGCCATACAGACCAGGAAACTCCCAGTTCATCCCTTGTCTGTGTTGAGTTAGCTCCTAGCCAGGGCAGGAGCTAATGGCTTCAGTCCCAGGTTTGAAAGTGGCAGAGGGGTAGAGGGCTAAAAGTATCAGCCATTAAGGCCAGGGTTTCCATTAATGTTTTACATATGCATGTCTGAAGAAGAAAGGAATGGGCATGGCTGTGATTCTTCCTCCTGCCCCCATGATCAGACTGCTTTTTTCTGTTTCCCAGACACACACATGAACAATGTACAACTGGAATATGTATTAGGATAACCACTGACCATGTAACCGTACCCCAACTCAAGTCTGAGCCTTAGGTTCAGGTAGGATTAAAGAAAAAGGTCCAAGAGTCCAATACAGTTTAAGCTAATGTTTCTGACTACCAAGCTTTCAACATCATGAAACATCACACATTTGAATGTGCAAATTAAAAGTTAATTCAGAGAAGCAACACAGCAAACATTTTCTTTGAACCACTTGTTATTAAACAACAGCCTGCAATTTTGGGGCGACACAGTGGTTAGCACTGCTGTTAGATACATAAAGTTACTGTTTGATACATAAAGGAATCTTTATTAATCACACTAAATACTTGGTGGTTTCAGCTTGCTAAACCTAAATGACTGCATGAGCTTTAAATGTTTCATCTACAAAACTTGGACAGAGTCAACATCTTTATGCTACAAGTCATGCTGATTGATCAGCCAATGAGAACACAATTAGCTCCTGCAACCACTAATGATCTGAGCTCCTTATTCAATTCCTTAGCTGAATCTCCTAGCCTTCAGGACCATCATGAACCATAACCTTTGAACCTCTGAATTGCTATACATATTGAACAGAATCAAAAATCTTTTAGCTGTTTCAGGTTCCTAAGATGCTGTTTTAAGTAACTATCATACTGCTTTATTTTGGTCCTTATTTTGCTATGCAAACTTTGATTTGCAATAACAGCTTTGATTTATATAGTATCTTTTAAACTTGGGGAAAAATCCCAAGGTAATTACAAGCATATAATGTTATCCTGCACACATTTAATGTACTATAGTTTCAGAGATTTGTAAAGAGATAGGTAAATTTTCCGAAGGCAAAAATTAATACTATAAATTTATTCAAGCTGTTTTCAATTTTGTTTCCTCCTTTCCTCATTGCAATGTTGGGGTGTGGCTCCATGGGCCCATTCTTCAAGTTGATATACTAGCAAGCCCAAAAGTAAGCGTCAGCAAACTATTTGACCACAAAGGGAATCACAGCCAAACTCAATCCTGTCCCCATCTGACATCCAAAAGTGTTTCTTCCCAGCATGTACAACTTTAAAATGATCAGGAACAGGAACAATGGTTGATTTACATCTTCTTACCCAATAGGCACTGAGGCTAAGCATAAAACTCCAACTGTTGCCTTGTGAGGTCATTTAATTTAACATACACAATCAAATCTGTGAAGTCCTAATCTGTATAGCTTAGTGATATATTTTGCAACGCATCGGAGGAGCTCAGTTGTACACTGTGAAACATTTTAGCGGACTCCAGATATAAACTCACATACAATCCTGATGAAAGCAAAGAATGTGAGCAAACCAAACCACCTCTTATTCACTCCCATTCTTTACAATTCTTGAAACAAACATGAAATATTTCCAATCTGCAATGGTCTGCATGATTAATGAACTGGTTAATTTCATCTTCATATTTTTCCAAGTCTTGATTACTTTTAGTAGAGAATGATTTTGCTAAATGGGGTGTGATTAGGGCAGTCTGATGGCCACTCTTACACAAAATAGTTATATTGTGTGTGTGTTTTGCAGAATTATTTGCAAATTAATTCCATTATTAGGGTTAGACTGTAAACTGGAACAAAGCAATAGTTGGTGGGGAAAAGAATGAACACTTTGTTGACAAAGGGAAGAAATACAGTAACTGTCTGGGCACATTGCGATCAAACTATTCAATCCAAGTGCAGCACAGAGGAACAAGTAAAAAAGAAGTGCACTTTCAATTTTCCTCACCTAAAGATACTGAATTTAGTTGTTGTACAACTTAACAAGAGCCCAGGCAGTCTGTTGAATATGAAACACATCAGCCATCAGATTATGTTTTAACCAAACAATCCACATCTTGTCTGATTTTGATACATGAAGATTTTTCTTAGGGGCTGCTTAATAGTGCCCAAAACAGGAATCCCAGTATTCCTCCTCCCACCCCAAGGTACTAAGGCAAGTGTTTGTACCCCCATTGGTGCCCTGGCTAGAGTCAAATAGCACAGGGAATGAAAATAACTTGGACCTTGCATGCTGTTCTTACACCCCAACAATCAGGTGAGTTCAAACCAAAATTAATTAAACTTATTCCAATTTGTTTGTTCCTTTGTGCTTGATTTTGTTGTATAACTAAAACCTTTGCCATGGTTAAAGGACAGATGGTATTCTTCATTGTCGAACTCTGCAAATAGAAGTAGTACAGTAACCAGTGCGCACATCATCTTGTCCGATACAAATTCCACTAGAAATTAAACAACATTTTTCATCAATATACATGGCTGAGTTGAACAAATTGCATTCAGTAAAATACACTTACCCAAATAGCTTCCTCTTGCGAAGAATTGGGTTATTTACAGAGTTTAGAGGTTTAAGGCTCACTTTCAGATCCTGAATTCTCATACTGGCCAGCTGCTCTGCATGGGCTTGCTGGATCCCAGCAACCATTGCCTGTGACATAGTTTCACCATCAGTATAAGCTGTATTACATGATAAATACCAGCAGACAGCACCTTACAAACAGAGCAGCAATTATAGTAACAACCACAGAGCTTCCTTTAAACTAGGAATGAAGCATCTGCGATGCAAATAAAGCTCAGCTTACATTTTTCGAGAAATAATAAAAAGCCTTGTGAATCAAAGTTATCGCAAACACACAAGACTGAAAGTTCACAATCAAAACTATCATCGTCTGGGTTTTAATCAGTGGTTTAGGAATAAAGGAAAAGGAGGAGAAATACTAACCATTACATAATACGTTATATAGAGTCAGAGTCAGATGTACAGCATGGAAACAGACCCTTCAGTCGAACCCGTCCATGCCAACCAGATATCCCAACCCAATCTAGTCCTACCTGCCAGCACCCAGCCCACATCCCTCCAACCCTTCCTATTCATATACCCATCCAGATGCCTCTTAAACATTGCAATTGTACCAGCCTCACCAGTTTCTCTGGCAGCTTATTCCATACACATACCATCCTCTGCGTGAAAGAATTGTCCCTCGGATCTCTTTTATATCTTTCCCCTCTCACCCCAAACCTATGCCCTCTAGTTCTGGATTCCCCAACCCCAGGGAAAAGACTTTGTCTATTTATCCTGTCCATGCCCCTCATAATTTTGGAAACCTCTATAAGGTCACCCCTCAGCCTCTGACGCCCTAGGGAAAAAAAGCCCCAGCCTGATCAGCCTCTCCCTATATCTCAAATCCTCCAACCCTGGAAACAGCCTTGTAAATCTTTTCTGAACCCTTTCAAGTTTCACAACATCTTTCCAATAGGAAGGAGACCAGAATTGTATACAATATTCCAACAGTGGCATAACCAATGTCCTGTACAGCCGCAACATGATCTCCCAACACCTGTACTCAGTACTCTGACCAATAAAAGAAAGCATAGCAAACGCCTTCTTCACTATCCCATCTACCTGCGACTCCACTTTCAAGGAGCTATGAACCTGCACTCCAAGGTCTCTTTGTTCAGCAACATTCCCTAGGACCTTACCA